>NW_027315768.1:28533364-28605864 GCF_026437365.1 Eucyclogobius newberryi
GAGAGCAGGGAGGCAGGCCTTGGTTAGAGTTGTTGGGAGGGGGTCGAGAGAGCAGGTGGTGGTTTTGGAAGCGGTGATGAGGTCTATGATATGAGAGGAGTTAACAGAGGAGAAGGTGGTGAGGGGAGGGAAGGGTGGGTGGTCAGGGAGAGGAGGGGGGGCAGGGGTGGGGGTGGTGATGGAGTTAATGGAGACGGCAGTCATGGAGCTGTTGATTTTGGAAATTTTGTCATTGAAGGCAAGGAGGAAAGAGTTGCAGAGGTCAGGGGAGGAGGGTGGAGTGATGTCCGGTGGCTGGAGCAGCTTGTTGACGGTGGAGAACAGGGTGCGAGGGCTCCGGTGGGAGCTGTTGATGAGGGTGGAGAGGTGGGCAGATTTGGCGGCTTGGAGAGCGTCACGGTAGGAGGAGATGTGTAATTTGAAAGCTTCGGCGTGGACGGTGAGGCGGGTTCTTTTGAGGAGTCGTTCGAGTTGGCGGCCAGTCTGCTTCATGGTGCGGAGTTCAGGGGTGTACCAGGGGGCGGGGTTGATGTATGAGACGGAGGAGGTTTTCCAGGGGGCTAGGGAGTCAAGGGAGTCGGAGAGGGTGGTGTTGAGCATGACAGCATAGTCGTCGGGGGAAGAGGGGGGGGAGTCAGGGGGGAAAGCAGAGGATATGAGCTGGGAGAGCGTGAGGGGGTTGACTGACTTGATATTGCGGTAGGTGATGGTGCGTTTTTTGGGGTTGTGGGGCGAGGGTAGGGGGGCAGAGAAAAGGATGCAGAGATGATCAGAGAGTGGGAAGGGGAGGGGGTGTGGCTTAGATATGGGTAGGAGAGAGGAACAGACTAAGTCCAGAGTGTGGCCTTTGGTATGGGTGGGGAAGTCAATATGTTGGGTGAGATGGAAGCAGTCCAGGAGAGAGAGGAAGTCGGATGTCAGTGGGGCGTTGGGTCATAAACACACACACACACACACACACTCACAAACACACTCACACACACACACACACACACACACAAACAAACACACTCACACACACACACACAGACACACACACACACACACACAAACAAACAAACACACTCACACACACACACACACACACAAACAAACAAACACACTCACACACACACACACAGACACACACACACACACACACACAAACAAACACACTCACACACACACACACAGACACACACACACACACACACAAACAAACAAACACACTCACACACACACACACACACACAAACAAACAAACACACTCACACACACACACACAGACACACACACACACACACACACACACACACACACAAACAAACACACTCACACACACACACACAGACACACACACACACACACACACACACAATTTGAATTTCCATCTAATGAACCCACTTTTATGGCAGTAATTGCCAATGATTTATGGACTTAAAAAAACAAAAATGGTAAATGATAAAGTGTGTGGAGATGAGTTACTGCTGCAGGAGTGTTTTTGATGACTTAGAACGTGGTTAAAAAGTAAATGTACTAATCAACTGTATCACATGATCGTACTAGTGTTTGAGTTTTTCCAAAATCCAAAGTTTTATCTAGGATTTCTTTACGTTTTGCACCAGAGTCACAGAATTGCCTGACTCCCAGTGACCTATGACCCCAGTGACCCCAGTGGACTATGACCCCAGTGGACTATGACCTTCAGTGGCCTATGACCCCAGTGACCCCAGTGGACTATGACCCCAGTGGACTATGACCTTCAGTGGCCTATGACCCCAGTGACCCGAGTGGACTATGACCTTCAGTGGACTAAGACCCTCAGTGGACTATGACCCTCAGTGGACTATGACCCTCAGTAGACTATGACCCTCAGTGGACTATGACCCTCAGTGGGCTATGACCTTCAGTGGACTATGACCTTCAGTGGACTATGACCCTCAGTGGACTATGACCTTCAGTGGACTAAGACCCTCAGTGGAATATGACCCTCAGTGGACTATGACCCTCAGTGGAATATGACCCTCAGTGGACTATGACCCCAGTGGACTGTGACCCTCAGTGGACTATGACCTTCAGTGGACTGTGACCCTCAGTGGAATATGACCCTCAGTGGACTATGACCCTCAGTGGACTATGACCCTCAGTAGACTATGACCCTCAGTGGAATATGACCCTCAGTGGACTATGACCCTCAGTGGACTGTGACCCTCAGTGGACTGTGACCCTCAGTGGAATATGACCCTCAGTGGACAATGACCCTCAGTAGAATATGACCCTCAGCGGAATATGACCCTCAGTGGACTGTGACCTTCAGTGGAATATGACTCTCAGTGGACAATGACCCTCAGTGGACAATGACCCTCAGTGGACTGTGACCCTCAGTGGACTGTGACCCTCAGTGGACTATGACCCTCAGTGGAATATGACCCTCAGTGGACTATGACCCTCAGTGGAATATGACTCTCAGTGGACAATGACCCTCAGTGGACTATGACCCTCAGTGGACTGTGACCCTCAGTGGACTGTGACCTTCAGTGGAATATGACCCTCAGTGGACAATGACCCTCAGTAGAATATGACCCTCAGCGGAATATGACCCTCAGTGGACTGTGACCTTCAGTGGAATATGACCCTCAGTGGACAATGACCCTCAGTAGAATATGACCCTCAGCGGAATATGACCCTCAGTGGACTGTGACCTTCAGTGGAATATGACTCTCAGTGGACAATGACCCTCAGTAGAATATGACCCTCAGCGGAATATGACCCTCAGTGGACTGTGACCTTCAGTGGAATATGACTCTCAGTGGACAATGACCCTCAGTGGACTGTGACCCTCAGTGGACTGTGACCCTCAGTGGAATATGACCCTCAGTGGAATATGACCCTCAGTGGACAATGACCCTCAGTGGACTATGACCCTCAGTGGAATATGACCCCAGTGGACTATGACCCTCAGTGGAATATGACCCTCAGTGGACTGTGACCCTCAGTGTTATAGATGAATATATTGATTAGGGATTTCAATGTTATTTGGTCAGAGTCAGAGAAAAGCTTTTTTGTCACTGTCTGTGAACAAAACTGTGCTTTGGCGACAGAGTACAACATAAAACAATGTAAAACATGAACTAAAGATGAAATAAAAGGCGCACATAACTAAGGTATTGTAAATACAAATTATACCGAATGGACAGAAAATAATAATAAAGTATTGTAGCGTGATGTGGTTAATCGATAATTGTGATTATTCAGGTCAAGAGCTAAAAATATATATAATTGTGATTTTTAGAAGCAGAACCAAGACAAAGACAAATTTTAATTGAATTTCTTTATTTATTTATTTTAATCCGTCTGTTTATGTCACATATGTCACATTACATTTACTTTATCCATCAGAAGGTTTTTTTCTTGGTCACAATATTGATACAGTGAAAGTGAATAAAGGATTTCCCTGTTGTTTGATCAAACTTTAATGTTACAAAAAGCATCACGATTTAACAATTATTCACGATTATGACTGAGACGGTGTGAAATCTCGTCTAATTTTACAATTTCCCAAGTTTGTTACGAAGTCGAACTTTCTGAATGACACAAAAGAGCCAGAAAAAGAAGTACTTTATATTTAGATGAATTGTTAGCTATAGATCAAATGAAAACCACTTAATTGTACTTCTAAAATAGTCACAATAATTATTTTTAGTTTTTTTTACGATTATTATTGTAACCTAAACAATCAAGATTATTAATTAACTGAACGATCAGGACATCTCTAGTGTCAACAATCCTGAAATATCCTAAAATACTGTATTTTCTGGATAAATCACACCTTTTTTCATAGTTTTGGCCAGGGTGCAACTTATACTTATATTTATACTTATATACTTATACTCCGGAGCGACTTATATGTGATATTATTTGTTATTTTCGCACTTGCAACCGCATTTCAACTTATATATGTTTTTTTCTTCTCTATTATGCATTTTTTGGCTGGTGCGACTTATACTCCAGTGCGACTTATAGTGGAGACAATACGGTCCTGATGTTTCTGATGACTGTAATCATAATATTGTGTTATATCGTGACATAATTCATGATTTTCAAACAGAAGGAACGTCCAAAGCTCGTCACTGGTGTTAATCGTCACACTTTCCCGTCTTTGCTACGTTTCTGCTGCCGAGCGTGTCTGGTGGCCGCTCGGTGCCCCTCGGTGCCGCTCGGTGCCACACGACCGCAGCCTCGTCAGCTCCTCCGCTCTCTTCGCCTTCCTCTCCATCTCAGCTCAGATCGTATCTCGCCGGCCGTTGCGCGCCCTGTAATCAGCAGCAGCAGCAGCAGCAGATGATTCAGATCTAGATTAAATGACCGTGTGGTTCAATTAAACCTGCGTGTGCAACGCCGCATTCTCAGCGCTTTAGGCCTTCGTGGCTCTATTGTGCGGTAAGACGAGAGGGCGAGCGCCGTGCCACGAGTCGTCTCTGCAATATTGTGTGAGTTTTTGAAAGCACATATTGTTCTTACATTTAAGACCACTAATAGCGTGTGTGCTCTTTGTTATTCTCTGATATTCTGCTCATTTTGATATTTTCTTGCCTGGTTGTAACTCATGTAGTTATCTTCTAATCTGTGGCTCATGTTTTTAGAGATAGAGGAGAGCGAAGCTGAGAGAAAAGAGACAGATTTCATGTAAATAATGACACAGAAAATGAATCTCCAGTGAAGTGATGTACACACCTGTGATCACAATGTGTTCACCTTTATTGTATCATTTGTTGTATTTATTTTTAGACTATTTTTATTCTGATCCCATAGCAGATTTAAATTGTTTTTCTTTTAGATATTTCAAAATCCCTTTTCATTGTTTCATGTCGCACTGAATCACCAAAGCAAGTTCCTATGTTTGTGAATTCTGTTCATTGACGATGGCAATAATCCTTTTCTGATTCTGAGTCTATTATTATTATTTGATACCATTTTACGCCCCTCGACTTTTGTCCTCTTGCCATCAACAAAAACTTTCAAGAAAATGAGTGCAGAGATTTTGGTCCAAAGTACTGTAACTTCCTTCTTCCTGATATTAACTGTCCCAATTTCCTTCAAGATCGACTAATTTGTGGTCAAATGCAAATAAGAAAATATGAATAACAGTAATAGGGCTGTGTAATTTATCACATTTATCATGTTTTCTTTTATTACACCAATAATAATGATACTTTTTAGCGGATACAACAGTACAGTACAATACAATTATATACTTTCTATTCATGACAATCTATTATAACGATATTCTGCTTCTCAAAACCTGGAGCAAAGACACTTTTTTTGCACAAACTTTTGAACAAAAATGTGACAAAACCTCACTAATAATACACATCAGGTCTGAACTTTCTCCACAGCATCTTTTTTGCTGTGGACGGAAATAACTGCGTCAACAAACAGCCAAATAACCGCGATAAAGTGCAGTATTTTGCCATAATTGCGTGGCCCAAGTAGTAATATAATGGAAAAAAAAGTTCAGCAAATCCACAGCCGTTATAGTTCAGTGTGTGCTGTCGTGAGAATCCAAATGACTTTGTTCTTCAGATGGTTGTTTTTTGTACTCAGCTTGGACCCACACGAGTCAGTGTCTATATCGTATATCATAACATCTTGTCCCCTCACGTTATAACGCTCTTGACTTACTGCCTTTATCGGCCCCCGCATCCTCTTGAGCGTGACGGCGTTTCCTTAAATCCTTTTGATCACGACTTCAAGTGCTCATCTTCCATCAGTTTTTATCTACGCTCTCCGCCACGATACAGTCTGAAATGTAGGTCATTCTTCAAAGTCGGAAAAAAAAATCTGGAAATCTGATCTATTTGTTTCTGGCAAAAGTCATGGAAATGCGCTGTGTTTATTGTTTATTTACCAAGCCACTGAGCAGAAGTGACTTTGTGTATTTTGCTATGGTTGAGTATGTTTCGTGTGTTGAATTTAAAATAGGGAAAGATTGTAATAAATCAGCTTTAAATGAAACGAGTGAATGAGTTGTTTTTCTGTTGTCTGTCTCCTTTTTACATAGTCTGACCGGGGTGCGACTTATACCAACTATATATCAACTTATATGTGATATTATTCATTATTTTCACACTGACAACCACAAGAGGGCGCTATAGGCTCTAAGCGACGCAGAAGAAGAATCTGCACTTCCTCTTCCTCTGGAGTTTGTGGAGTTGTTTAGAAGTGACACAGAGGAAGAAGAATTCAATGGATTTAGTGATTTTTGGTAAAACTGATGCTTTGGTAAACTTGTTAGCATGTTCTTTATGCTATAGTTATCTGAATAACTGTTCATATGTTACGTTAACATACCAGACACTTACCACAGTTCTGTCTGTGCCTCATGTAGCTGAAGGTGTTAGCGTTAGCATACGTCATGTAGCTGAAGGTGTTAGCGTTAGCATACGTCATGTAGCTGAAGGTGTTAGCGTTAGCATACGTACACCTATTCACCAGGTTCTCTCATCTGTTATTATTCTAAACTGTATTTCATGATTAAATGTCTGTTCTTGGTCTTGGATTTTATCAAATACATTTCCTTATATATGACTTATATATGTTTTTTTCTTCTCTAGTATACATTCTTTGGCTGGTGCAACTTATATTCGGAAAATACGGTAGTTAACAATAAAAAGCTAAAGTACTTGTGTTTTACCATCAGTCATTTTAGTTCAGGCCAACACCGTGTACAGTATATTTGTAGAAATGAGACTGAAAAAGCATTATGTTGGACTAGAACCTGCAGGAAGTCACTGCTGGGGACAATTTCCTCCAATCAGAGATGTCCCTGGGTGAGAACCATGTAGAAACAACTGTCGTTTCTCTGTCACGGTTCAATATGTGGGTGACAATAGGTCCTGAGCCCGCCCCTCAACACTCTCCCTATTATTAACACAGAGCACTCTTCAACTGCAGCGCAAGAGAAAAGCAGTGCACTCAAAGCTTCCCACAATGCATCTTGAAAAGTAGCGCACAGCTGTTTTAACACACTGGCGATTATAAACCAGCGTTTAATAAACCGTTTAAGTGTCAAGTTACTAACAATTAACCATTTGATTTATATTTATTGTGGATATAAACATTTTCCCACCCAAAACGAAGGTAGCTAATGTCCGAACCGCTCTGTGAATTGTAGTCTACTAACATTTTATTTTGAAACTCTTCACTCGTGGCTCAAATTGGGCACTGGCCCTTTAAGTTGACGCGTAATACATTTATCCACCAGCTTTTGGTTACAACAATCACACAAATAAAGTGACGAGATGAGATTTAATCCTAACTGTGTTTAAAAAAAAGCAAGCGTGACATCTTTTAGCATTATTACATACCGTATTCTCCGGACTATAAGTTGCACCATCATAGTTTTGGCCGGGGTGCAACTTATACTTATATTTATACTTGTATACTTAAACTTATGCTTTTACTTATACTCCGGATCGACTTAAATGAGATATTATTTGTTATTTTCACACTTGCAACTGCATTTCATACTCCAGTGCGACTTATATATGTTTTTTTCTTCTCCATTATGCATTTTTTGGCTGCTGCGACTTATACTCCGGAAAATACGGTAGATATTCTTATTCATTTCTCTGGTCGTAAAAGGCTCCAAACAAGGGCATGAACGCCGTCCGTCAGCCCATTTAAAACCTTTTTTCGGGACACTTTGTAGAAGATGTTTTTCTCTCCACTTTTGGCTCGTCTTTGCTCTGGTCTTGAGCTCGTCTTTAAGGAGCTTAACCTTCAGCGATGCTTGTGACGGACCCACCGCGAAGTTCACTGCTCCCATTTTCTTCTTAGACAAATTCCTCCAAAGCATTTGTTATTCCGAGAGAAAAAATGGAAAAAAAGTCGGATTTACCCGCTGCAGCTCGTGCGCTCGGGTCTGCGTCATGTCTTTGGTCTATTTTTGATCAAGACGCTGTTCTGGATGAGGTCGAAGCGCGCGGATTTACAGGTAATCGCGGTAAGTCTGAGCGAAATGCAACGAAACGTGGACGGAGAAGACCACACGGAGTGAAGCGAGCGGCTCTGTGGCTTTCAGAAGACGTGTCAATGGACAAAGACTGTTTTAAGGTCATGTCAATAAGTGAATCTGTCTGAAGCTGCAATACCGCGAGTCGCCTGTAGGGTTTAGTGACAGAGACGTGTTCAGAGCGGTATAACGTAAGATTATAATAACGTTAAAGTGAAACAGGTCACATATACACGGTGTAAACAGTATATTGTTTTGCTGTTGTAGATATTATCATCACTTTGGAACTCTTTGGATTATCATTTAAAAACATCAACTTATGTCTATATATTAAAGACACAGTTTAAAGCAAAAACAATCAAATCATATGAAAAAATATTTTTAAAAAGGAAAAAAAGAGGCTTAACCATTGAAGTGTGACGTGTTGTAAATGTAAAACAGTGTTTGTAAAATGTAGAGTAAATGTAAGTTGTGTAAACAAAATGTGTTCAGAACAATTTTCTGTTCTTTTTTTGTGTGTTTTGTATGAAATTTCAAGAACAGGATAGATATTTTTCTTCTCTTTGCTCCTTTTCGATTGTGATGATGATTCATGTTAACGTAAATGACACACAATTGAAATAAAGAATCATCATCATCATCATCATCATCATCATCACACACTTTATTCCACAGTTTATTAAAAAGACATCATACTTTCCTGCACAGGCTCAAATGACAATTATATGAGAAAAGAATCATTAAAAGTTTGATTCTTGTTGCTGTAGTTTAAGCGTTACTTTAAATATACTGTATGTATGGACATTGTGGGTCACACTTTTATTTAAACATCCTTTACTTTCTAGTGAAGTTGTAGCTCAACAGTTTTTATTGTAACTTCTTTCAATGCAAACGTGTGGATTTTTGCCAGACACTATGAGTGGAGTCATCTTATCTTATCTTAGTAATATGACTCCACTTATTGTCACGTTACAATTTGGCTCGTTGATTGTTCTTTATTCAGTCACACAAAAAAATCCCCGAAATATCAAACTCTATTTCAATTCTAAAACAAGGGTTGTATTTTAGAGCTGCAACTATCGATTAGTCTAGCGATTATTCTTTTGATTAATCGATTATTTGTATAGAACGCGAAAGGCCGGTCAAAATGAGATATTTACTCAGTTTTACCCGGATTGATCTGATTGGAGGACGTCCTGGTGGAGATTATTTACACTTGAAAGTGTATTTTCAACAAAAACACAACATTTACACATTTTCATGTCATTTTTATGTGATTCTTGCTCTGTCTGAGTAATTAAACCTCTCCTCTCAGATTATGGCATGTTTTAGAGTTTCTGTATTGACCAGTTAACAATTATTAAATTATTACATTTGTTTGTTGCTATAATCGATTAGTTGTTTCAGTCCTACTGATTCTTTGGTAATTTTCGTCACAAAATAATATCACTTTTTTAATATTTCCAAGTTGTCCTATAATACGGTAGTCTTGACAACGCTCAAGATCATTGTAAAACTGTTCCAGTTTTGTCCTGTTTATGTGATTTTATTTAGTATTTATTCTTGCTCAAATCAGTATCTAGCTTCAATACTAACTTTAGTATCAATTAGTGTCTGACTTTTGATACTTTTGACAATTCTACTTCCTGTTCCACCTGCAGTGCCCGTGGGCACGTGGGCAGTGCCCGTGAGCTCGTGGCCAGTGCCCGTTGACAGTGCCCGTGAGCTCGTGGGCTGTCAGTGGGTGAGCGCAGTGTAGTACATCTGTAAACTTTAAGCCAGGAAAATCTAGCTTGCCTTGTGTTAGCAGTTGTGTCTGGTCAGGCTCCATCAGCACAAACTGTGAGAGGGGTCACTGAAGGACAATTCATATGGACAATAAAAGCCCATGTTTTAAATACAAAACTAAACTATGGAATATGCCCTTGTTCAATATTTTCTCTAAGTATTCTGATAACAATAGTCAGACGATACAGATTTTTTTTTAAAAACAGGTCTTTTAATCAGTTTATTTATCAGACTGATAATAAAAACAGACATCTACAACATATCTTCCCCCCCTTTTTATCTACCTTTTGTAGCATTTTTTTCTATAAATACTCAATGTGAATTATCTAAATGTCTGTACTTGTACTGCAGTGATCACATGAAATCACATACAGTTTCAGCACCTCTCATGTAAACCTGAGCTGCTTTGAGAGCTGCTGACAGAGATGTCAACGTGCACTTCCTTTCACACTCACACATGTGCAGTAGCACAGGCACCAACAAGATCACGCCCAATAATGACGAGACACGCCCAATAATGATGAGACACGCCCAATAATGACGAGACACTAATGACGAGACACGCCCAATAATGATGAGACACGCCCAATAATGACAAGACACGCCCAATAATGACGAGACACGCCCAATAATGATGAGACACGCCCAATAACGACGAGACACGCCCAATAATGATGAGACACGCCCAATAATGACGAGACACTAATGACGAGACACGCCCAATAATGACGAGACACGCCCAATAATGACGAGACACGCCCAATAATGACGAGACACGCCCAATAAATGACGAGAAACGCCCAATAATGACGAGACACGCCCAATAATGACGAGACACGCCCAATAATGACGAGACACGCCCAATAATGACGAGACACGCCCAATAATGACGAGACACGCCCAATAATGACGAGACACGCCCAATAAATGACGAGAAACGCCCAATAATGACGAGACACGCCCAATAATGACGAGACACGCCCAATAATGACGAGACACGCCCAATAATGATGAGACACGCCCAATAATGACGAAACACGCCCAATAATGACGAGACACGCCCAATAATGACGAGGGAAAAATGACACTTTCTACACTTCTTTTACGGCTCTGCACGCTCACAAAGTGTCTCACTGTTTTAATCATGACTTCTTTGTGATTTTAGTGGATTTTTCCTGCTGTGTAAAGCACTTTGAATTGCTTTGTGTATGAAATGTGCTCTACAAATAAACTTGCCTTGCCTAATGTTCCTGAAGAGCTGTTGTCATGGCAATGTGGATGTCCTTATGTTAAAGCTCATGACGATGTCACCGCTTTACATGAAATGTTCTACACCAGAGGTTCTCAAACGAAGTACCACCTGGTAGAACATATTTCAACAAAATCTGGTCTAAAATGGGACTTTGGACCATTGTAAGACCATTGTAAGAGTCTTAACTGTAACTACAAGCTAACTTAGCTCATCATCATAATAATAATAATCAATTATACAAGTAACGTTATGTGTATATGATAAATGTATATTGTCTTAAATAAATGACAATGGTGTGTATTGTATATTCAAATTTCATTGGATTTGGAAACTAAAGGAAGAAGCAACTGGTATGTCAGGAGCTAATGAGGGACTTAATAAATGAACAAACTATTAACAAACTAAGGCCCTAAAAGAAAATATTATGTATAATAAAGAATCTAGGGAATATTACAGCGCCTTGATGGTAGAAAATCGCTCTATTTCACCATTTACCATTTTTACAGTTGTTTTTACACTAGATCAGGCATGTCCAAACTAGGGCCCGGGGGCCAAATGCGGCCCTCAGACCAATTTTTGTTGGCCCTCCAGCTTCCGGCTATGTCGGCCCAAACAACAAAAACTAGTACTTTTTATTGGGAAATTGGGAAAATTCAGGCATATGGATGTTACACCAAACTAACATTAATGTTCTAAGTCTAATTAAAGGTGTGGAGGCTCATTGCAATTACGTCAAATGCAAAATTTCGAATGATTCACTTTGTCATTCAACAAATTCGACATTTTCAAGTTGTTTGTGGCCCTCTGCCCCGTTTAAGTTTATAAATGCCGCCCTTGGTGAAAAAAGTTTGGACACCCCTGCACTAGATGGATACATTAAATGCCGTACTGTGGAACATTCAAGACATAGCATCTTAGACAATACTATTTTTGGGTCTTGAAGGTCAAAATACATTTATTTGTTTCTTAAATTCGTTCCAAATGTGTTGCAATGTACTTTAATAATCCCACACTTAGTTGTATTAGTTAGAGCTTGTTATCGGCGCTGACATTCTTCTTGTGGATAAAGCCCCGCAGTCTGTCTCAGTATCTGTCCAAAACCTTTGTGTTTGTGCAGACTTCTTGTTTATGCTCTCGTAGGTTACTGCTCAAAGACATTCTCTCAAACCCACAGCACATTTTGGAGTTGTCTTTGAAGCTCCGCACAGTCATTCCTGGAGGAGAGGAGGAGACCACCAGCAGACGGCCCAGAATGCACTGCTTCTTAAAACAAACTCGAGCAGATGAATCCTATCAGAGCTGCGCTTTTCCAGGCCTGCAATTATCTAATATCGTTTGTGACATATTGTAAAAGACAAGTACATTTTAAGGGCAAACCAGGTTTTCATGTAATCATTTGTCGGTTGCTTGACTTGTTTGACCCTGCAGAAAATAGAGTAGCTCAATAATGTGCTTATTTTACTTTAAAATAGTAGTTTACACAAGTAGAAGTACAGAGTAGTGGCTCAAATAATTCAGTAAGAGTGAATCGTACTTGGAGAAGTTTATCCTTGAGTTCTGAGTAAGAGTTTGTGTGCAAAATGCATTTAAAATACGATTTATTATTGGACTTAATGTAATCAAACAGGCAAAGCATTAAACACGATGCACAGATTCTGTTATTTGCAAAGACTTGACACAAAACCGAATCACATCTAACAATAGAAGAGTGACAAAAACGTTTGCTCAACTATCAAACCGCGATGCTGGAAAGAAAGTGAAGGCATCAGTGTCGTTTGTGTGTCGTTTGTGTGTCATTTTTGTGTCATTTGTGTGTCGTTTGTGTGTTGTTTGTGTGTCTTTGTGCCATCTCGATGACAAACCTGCTGACAGCGTCACTCAGTCCTGTTCACTTCGCCGCGCACACCTCTGCAGCGGCCGCGGAGATCCAGAGAAAACCGTTTTCCCCATTAAGAGTTAGAATAAACCGTTTACGTTCACAGCACAGACTCATCCATTAAACACGGACGAGGAGATACGGAAGCTACATTTATCTTCCCGCAGACAGTGTATATATCACCGCTTTAAACAGTGCTGTCTAAAATTAACTATTTAACCAGGCTTTCCTTCAAGGTTAAATGTTATAGATTATTCAAGCTCTTTAAACTACTTTTGGGCACTTAAGCTATAATAAAAATATTTTGATCGAAAGCCATATTTATTCGTATTTTTTGAGATTTTTTTTGGTTTAAATCTAAAATCGTGATCAAGCTGTAAAACAAACATTAAAAAAAGGTTATTCAAGCTCTTTAAACTACTTTTGGGCCCTTAAGCTTTTCCTGTTTTATGGCTTATAACATTAAAAAAAGGTCTAGAGAACAGGAAAAATATATAATAAAAATATTTATATAATATATAATATATATATCGAAAGCCATATTTATTAGTATTTTTTGAGATTTTTTCTGGTTTAAATCTAAAATCGTGATCGAGCTGTAAAACAAACTTTGCAATCCATTCTATTTGTGTGACAATGGCATTCCCTGTGTGAACTGCAGTCCTACACATCGAGCCTTGTGGATTAACATTTGGCTCCACTGTCATTTCAGTAACACAATCTCCACTTTTCTCCCGTAGCGTTGATTTAATCTGCAGTGTTTAAATAAGTGCCACTGATTTGAAGAGGCTGTGGTTTCATAACGGTTTCGGAAATCTCCAGAGCCGTGTATCGAGTGGAAATCTAGAAAGTATTGCCTTCTGGTTTTTGCTAAATCAACTTCAACATTACGAGCTCGTACTCGGGGGGCCAAGTGCGGCGGTGGCGGCGGACCACACAGGGGACGTGCGTGTGGGAAGTGGAGGCTCTGCTCTCTCCCATGTGAATGTGTGTCTGCAGGAGAGAAAGTGGCACAGGCCGTGGGCAGGAGCTGGCACGAAGCGGCAGAAGCGGCAAAAGCGGCAGCCACAGACGAACCCAACTTGTGTTTTGGTTTGTGGCTTCTCTTGAGGTTGCAGTTGCTGCTTTAGGGTGAAACAATGCTCTTTAACAGCACTGTTGTAGGAGCAACTGTGCACACGTGTTCCCCTCTGCTGCCCCGGGGCAAAATGACAAAGATGTGACCATCATGTTGTGACCAGGGGCTCGTACAGTGCTGTGAAGCCGCCAAGTCGAACCATCATGTTTCACTTGGTGGATTCACAGAGCCTTAAGTAGTTTGGCCGGTGAAGTCCACCCACAGTTTTGTTAATCTTCGAAATATCTTGTCTTATGCTAGCTGTTTTTTTATTTTATTTTATATATTTTTTATTTTTATCTTTATATTTTATTGTAATTTCATTTTTATCTTTATTATTTTTATTTGTGTCTTTTTCCCCCCCCTCTCCATCCCTTGTTGGGAAATGAGAGGTTTTGTCTATAGGAGTTTTTGTTTATAAGAGTTTTTGTTTATAAGAGTTCTTCTATGAAGAGTGTTTTTAAACTTCCTATAAGTGATCTGTTCTTTTCCTCTGTATTTCCCTGCGTTGCAACAATGAAATTTCCCCATGTGTGGACAATAAAGGATTATCTTATCTTTTCTTAATATTTGATTGTGATAGTAACTGGTTTATACTCACACCACGGCAGAAAGGAGAGAGCATGGTTAAAGTTTTGAGTTTATTTTTTGGAACAAATGAGTTTAATTTGCATTGCTATTGTCAGTGTGGTTGCATTGTCAGGTCATAGAGGAACTAAAGAGTTTTGAGAAGAACTTTTCCTCATTTGACCCTTAAAAACATCTGCAAAAACATAACAACATTGAAAATTTGACGATGTTTAACCAAGATTCTTGTCATCTGTCTCTAAAACCAATTCAAGAGATCGCTCAAGACGCAAGTTTCATCTTAAAACATAAATTACAAAAGAAGTAATGAGATCGCAGTATATTTAGAACATTTAGAGTGGCAAACGCTCCATAATCTCCACCCTCACGCCGTCTCTCCTGCGTCCTCAGGGCCGTGGGCAGTCCGCTCGTCATGGACCCCAACAGCATCTGCAGGAAAGCCAAGCGTCTGGCAGGGAAGCAGGCCGAGCTGTGCCAAACGCAGCCGGAGATCGTGAGTGAAGTGGCCAAAGGGGCCCGCCTCGGGGTCCGGGAGTGCCAGTTCCAGTTCAGGTACCGCCGGTGGAACTGCACCAGCCACAACAAGTACTTGGGCAAAATCCTGCAGCAAGGTGAGACACTGACATATGCATGCGTTATCCTGACAAATGCATGCGTTCTCCTGACACCTGACATATGCATGCGTTATCCTGACAAATGCATGCGTTCTCCTGACACCTGACATATGCATGCGTTCTCCTGACATATGCATGCGTTCTCCTGACATATGCATGCGTTCTCCTGACATATGCATGCGTTATCCTGACATATGCATGCGTTATCCTGACATATGCATGCGTTATCCTGACACCTGACATATGCATGCGTTCTCCTGACATATGCATGTGTTATCCTGACATATGCATGTGTTATCCTGACATATGCATGCGTTATCCTGACATATGCATGCGTTATCCTGACATATGCATGCGTTATCCTGACACCTGACATATGCATGCGTTCTCCTGACATATGCATGCGTTCTCCTGACATATGCATGCGTTCTCCTGACATATGCATGCGTTATCCTGACATATGCATTCGTTCTCCTGACATATGCATGCGTTCTCCTGACATATGCATGCGTTCTCCTGACATATGAATGCGTTCTCCTGACATATGCATGCGTTCTCCTAACATATGCATGCGTTCTCCTGACATATGCATGCGTTCTCCTGACATATGCATGCGTTATCCTGACATATGCATGCGTTATCCTGACACCTGACATGCATGCGTTATCCTGACATATGCATGCGTTATCCTGACATATGCATGCGTTATCCTGACATATGCATGCGTTATCCTGACATATGCATGCGTTATCCTGACACCTGACATATGCATGCGTTCTCCTGACACCTGACATATGCATGCGTTCTCCTGACATTGGCATGTGTTATCCTGACATATGCATGTGTTATCCTGACATATGCATGCGTTATCCTGACATATGCATGCGTTATCCTGACATATGCATGCGTTATCCTGACACCTGACATATGCATGCGTTCTCCTGACACCTGACATATGCATGCGTTCTCCTGACATATGCATGTGTTATCCTGACATATGCATGTGTTATCCTGACATATGCATGCGTTATCCTGACATATGCATGCGTTATCCTGACATATGCTTGCGTTATCCTGACATATGCATGCGTTATCCTGTGGTTACTATGGAGGACATTTGTCAAGTGTGTTCTTTTAATACAGAACTAAAGCAACATGTGTGTTTTAGCAGATGTTCTCATTGTGTAGTGTTGTTTTGGGCTCTGTCTTGCAACGTCCTGCGCCTTTAGAAGCTCGTGCAACTCGCTCGTGCTCGCTCATCCATCCCGGGCCTGTCACCCGCGCGCCCAGCACCCTTTTCTTTATTTTCTGTCATCTCCAACGCATCATACGACACTGCACATACAGCACATACATCCTGATCAAACACGCACACACGCTTTTGACTTTGCAGACGTTCACGCCTCGTCCAGATCGTCCACGGAACTGGTTAGTTTATTAAACTTTGCTTTGGAGCCTTGGAGTCAGGTTATATACAGATATTTGTATTAAAATGTATACATATTTATATATTTACTGCACATGTAATAAGATAATAATAATAATAATAATACTAATAATAATAATAATAATAATAATAATAATAATAGTAATAATAATGATTTTAAATTGCACAATGTTGCATGAAATTAAAAACATTTTTTTTTTAGTCATCCTCCTACAGTTTTACTTTAACAAGAAACATTTGGAACAAGAAAATCTGCAAATTAAACTGTCCATTGACATTTTTTATTCAAATAAATCCAAAAACGTGGGTTTACAACTGCCACAAAGTTTTCCCCTTCCCATTCTCTATACAGGAGTCTTTTGGATTTGAACCCGCGATCCCCTGACCTCTTGACCTCTCCGTAGCAGCAGACAACACTAGCTCTTGTATCCTGACTCTGACACAGTTGAGTGACTCTGCCTCCATCAGACTGGGCCCTGCTTCATAAACTAAAATTGCCTTTTCATTTAAATTGTCTCTTAGATCTCATAACATCTTCCTGCGGCCCTTTGAAGTGTCTAATATCGTAATGTGGGGTCATTTTTGGGCCCCTGAAATAACTGTGTTGGCTTATCACTAGCATTATTTCAATTAGAGAGTGGCTTCTATCACCTGCTCTCATGTTTATCTAATTATGACTTCGTTTGGTGGTATAGAACCTGTGGTAAATATTTATCATAGTTTAACATCCGTGAAGTTGCGGTGAGTAGAAAAATTTAACTTTAAAATGACGGGAAGTAGAGCTGAGTTCAAAAACGGAATCCCTCTGTGATGTCATCAATGTGCGACGTGCCATTGAAAACACAGACACAATTTACACTTAAATACACACTTTTGTAAGAGATTAAGGAAAGTCATTTCGATGAGAAACAGGGCTGAGTTTCACCTCCTGTGTGGTCATGTGTGGTCATGTGTGTTCATGTGTGGTCATGTGTGGTCATGTGTGGTCATGTGTGGTCATGTGTGTTCATGTGTGGTCATGTGTGGTCATGTGTGGTCATGTGTGGTCATGTGTGGTCATGTGTGGTCTTGTGTGTTCATGTGTGTTCATGTGTGTTCATGTGTGGTCATGTGTGGTCATGTGTGTTCATGTGTGGTCATGTGTGGTCATGTGTGTTCATGTGTGGTCATGTGTGGTCATGTGTGGTCATGTGTGTTCATGTGTGGTCATGTGTGGTCATGTGTGTTCATGTGTGGTCATGTGTGGTCATGTGTGGTCATGTGTGGTCATGTGTGGTCATGTGTGTTCATGTGTGTTCATGTGTGGTCATGTGTGTTCATGTGTGGTCATGTGTGGTCATGTGTGTTCATGTGTGGTCATGTGTGGTCATGTGTGGTCATGTGTGTTCATGTGTGTTCATGTGTGGTCATGTGTGTTCATGTGTGTTCATGTGTGTTCATGTGTGGTCATGTGTGGTCATGTGTGTTCATGTGTGGTCATGTGTGGTCATGTGTGGTCATGTGTGTTCATGTGTGGTCATGTGTGGTCATGTGTGTTCATGTGTGGTCATGTGTGGTCATGTGTGGTCATGTGTGTTCATGTGTGGTCATGTGTGGTCATGTGTGTTCATGTGTGGTCATGTGTGTTCATGTGTGGTCATGTGTGGTCATGTGTGGTCTTGTGTGTTCATGTGTGGTCATGTGTGGTCATATGTGTTCATGTGTGGTCATGTGTGTTCATGTGTGTTCATGTGTGGTCATGTGTGATCATGTGTGGTCTTTTGTGTTCATGTGTGGTCATGTGTGGTCATATGTGTTCATGTGTGGTCATGTGTGTTCATGTGTGGTCATGTGTGTTCATGTGTGTTCATGTGTGTTCATATGTGGTCATGTGTGGTCATGTGTGGTCATGTGTGTTCATGTGTGGTCATGTGTGGTCATGTGTGGTCATGTGTGTTCATGTGTGGTCATGTATGTTCATATGTGGTCATGTATGTTCATATGTGGTCATGTGTGGTCATGTGTGGTCTTGTGTGTTCATGTGTGGTCATGTGTGGTCATGTGTGTTCATGTGTGGTCATGTGTGTTCATGTGTGGTCATGTGTGTTCATATGTGGTCATGTGTGGTCATGTGTGGTCATGTGTGGTCATGTGTGGTCATGTGTGTTCATGTGTGGTCATGTGTGTTCATGTGTGTTCATGTGTGATCATGTGTGTTCATGTGTGTTCATGTGTGGTCATGTGTGTTCATATGTGGTCATGTGTGGTCATGTGTGGTCATGTGTGATCATGTGTGTTCATGTGTGTTCATGTGTGGTCTTGGGTGTTCATGTGTGTTCATGTGTGTTCATGTGTGGTCATGTGTGTTCATGTGTGGTCATGTGTGGTCATGTGTGGTCTTGTGTGTTCATGTGTGGTCTTGTGTGTTCATGTGTGGTCATGTGTGTTCATGTGTGTTCATGTGTGGTCATGTGTGTTCATATGTGGTCATGTGTGGTCATGTGTGGTCATGTGTGTTCATGTGTGTTCATGTGTGTTCATGTGTGGTCATGTGTGGTCATGTGTGTTCATGTGTGGTCATGTGTGGTCATGTGTGTTCATGTGTGGTCATGTGTGGTCATGTGTGGTCATGTGTGTTCATGTGTGGTCATGTGTGGTCATGTGTGGTCTTGTGTGTTCATGTGTGGTCTTGTGTGTTCATGTGTGGTCATGTGTGTTCATGTGTGGTCATGTGTGTTCATGTGTGTTCATGTGTGGTCATGTGTGTTCATGTGTGTTCATGTGTGGTCATGTGTGTTCATATGTGGTCATGTATGTTCATATGTGGTCATGTGTGGTCATGTGTGGTCATGTGTGGTCATGTGTGGTCATGTGTGGTCATGTGTGGTCAAGAGCGTCAGCAAGTCTTTCCTCTCACAGTAGAAAACTGTAGAAAAAGATTCAGTCATATTCATCTGGACTCAGATATTTATTCTATTCTAGGCAAGGCCCACTCAGAATAGAATAAATATCGTGGTTCCCAGACTCGATTCGCAGATTCAGAATGAGTCTTGGATGAGAGTCAAAACGTCCAGATGACTACGACTGAAGCTCTTTCTACAGTGGAACACTCCTGGACGACTGAGGGGACGACACTGGCCTCCCACAGAACCTTCAGTGGCCACAGCTACTTCACTTTCACTAATCACTATCGTCCATTTATATCTCCAGTCAGTTGCTTGGTGCAAATGTTATGTGACGTTTTGTGCTCGTTTCTTTCCCTGAGAAAGGCAATCCTCTCTGTTGGTGCTGTTTGGTGGTTTATACTGTGAGTCCTCTTGACGATTACAGAGTGAACCAGTCAGGATGTGGTTCAGGGCGCTCGGGTCAGTGCTGCACTGCTCACAGGATCAGTCCTCATCCTTGCTCCAGGTTTTAAGGTTCTTTGGATTTGGCCAGAGATCTGGAACTGAACGAAGACGGAACATGAGCCGACACTGATCGGTGCTCCAGACTTCTATCCAGGATAAGGATCGCCCAAGTGCCTGGTCCCATTGCATCTCCTGACCTTGGAAGGAGAGGCCCACTGCTGTCAAACCAGGATCTTCCTTTCTCTGACCTTCTGCACCACAAGATCACATTTACTTTTGTCATTGGCCTTGTTCCACCTTCTGCTCCAAGTCCAAGGCCGAGTCGCCCCTGACCCACAACACCGGGACCTCCTGGTGCTTCCAGTATCTTTAAGTCTGCTTAACTGAAAAACAAGTACTTTCTAAATATGAATGAATAGCTGAACAACCACTAATTAGCATAAACTAAACTACAGCGTCAAATTAGAAAATTGGGGAAAGAATAACAAGCAGAAAGCAGCAGAGTGCTTCATTATGAACTCCTGTCCGTCTGGCAAAGTTGTTACATTGCACATGAATCAAAGTTTACGGTGAGCATTAAATTACAAAAGGTTGCTCCTCAAACATCAATTTCAATTAGTTTGTTTTATATCGTGCAGCCCAAAACTCTCTTGTGGTTCGTTGTATTTTTGTTGTTGCCTTTTTTTGTTGGAAAAAGGAACTTACTGCACGGCACATTATTTTGTCTTATGACACATGCACAAAATGATTGCCTTTCCTGCTCGGACGCTCTCAGATGCAGTGATTTGGTGCAAGGGTTACATACACAGACACACACCTTCAAACTGCTCCGAGTCGGCAGGACGCCGCCGCAGTCGACCCGCCCACTTCAAAACATCCTCAGGCAAGATTCAGCCGCTATTCAAACAACAACCTCCGAGCACTTAACCTCCTTTTGTTCACCGAACCTCAGCAGAATCAAAGCAAAAACAGATTATATAAACCCTCGGCTTTTGTAATAAGATGAGGCTTGTGAAAAATGCTTACTGGGCATTTTGTGTGAATAAATGAGACGGCGGCTCATTAATGTAAGCTGAGGGGTTTGAGTCTCGATCTGAACTTGTCCTGGTTTGTTCATGTCAGAAAGCGGGTCAGATTTCCCTCCTCTTATTGTTATTGGCAGGTATTAGTCTATTTTCCTTTATCTTTGCCATGCTCTAATACCACTTTGGGCCCCGGGCGACTCTACTATAAGCGCCCTGTGAATGGTGATGCTGGTTATCGCACGAGGGCCTTGGCGGCTTCTCTTTGAAAGACAGTTGGCTTCGTGTGCAATATTTAATTCCAAAACATGGATGAGAGCACCGTGACCTGTTCTATGCCCTTTTAGCTACACGTTGTCAGGTTAAGTATCCATTTCAACCGGTTAGTTAAGTTAATGTTGATGGGAGGGGCCTTTTAATGCAACTACAGTCAGACAATACAGTCAACATTTGCTCACTGTGGTTTAAAAAAGAAGAAGAAGAAAGAATTGCATAAACAAACAGGGGGATTCTTTTTCAGAGCTGGAAAATGTTTAATATAGCAGCCCTAATAAAATATATATAATATGTGAATACATGAGTTCTGTTTGAATTATCAGTGTCAATCACATACATGTGTAATTAGGGGGGTCGGGGGGTCTTTCCCCGGAAAATTACGAACAAAATACATGTTAAATAATCTGGTTTCTTGCTATCAGATAAAACATTTACAAACCTCTATCCACAACATTTAATGGTAATAAAATTCAAACTCACTCGACTGCATGAGCCTTTAGCACACGACAATCCAGACGCAGTAGGAGAAGTGTTTTTGCTGTGAGAAAGTTATTTTTGATTTTATAACAATTAACATCATACACAAAGGGGATAAAACAACTAAGGGATAAGAAACAAAACTAGACCAGAACACAACCAAAGCAAATTAAGGCACATACACAGTCGTCCCAAGTAAACGTCGCATTTGGTCCAAAGTCTGTGACATTTGTCCATTTACAAATTAAAGAGAAACATTCTTGATGATAAAACTTGGTTCTGTTAAATCTGAAATAATAATAATAATAAGTACTCGCGAAAGAGGTCCCTGTACTACTAGTTGGAAAACAGTATTAAGTGCAGCATACTATTTCAGTAGGTGTAATAGACATACAACAGGCCTCCGTTAGAGAACATAAAAAGTCTTACCTTTAGAAGACGCACAGACACATCCTCTTCTATTTTAATTCAAGGTGCAGTGGGTTCATTTTCAGGGTCCGCCACCTGCTTGTCTCCAACGAAGAAGCTTTATCTGGGATGCTCCACGTTACTCAGACCGATCTTTACTGCACACTTTGTACTGTAGTATTTGATTGTGTGCCGTGGTGTCGTTTGCTTGTCTCGATAGATGCGTTTTTGTGACCAAACCATGACATCTCCGTGTAGAAGGTAGAGCGGACCCTCCACCAGAACATACCGCCAATAATACTAGAACCCCACAATAAAGCGTTAATAGAAAGTTTCTGTAAATTCCTCTCCCACGGCGATGCCTCTGGAGCGTAATTCAGTCCAGGACTTGTAACACAGTGCGCTGAGGCCTGTCATCGCCAGATCTTAATCTCAGATGATTTGGAAAATGCACTTGATGCGACCACCACTCAGTGCAACGTCACCACAACAATCCAACCAAACACGCGTATCGTTTTCCATCGCGGCGGTTTATGCCCATGATGCACAGGCTAAAATGTGATTAGCCTCATCAGCTAAAAGTAGATCGAATGTGCTCATTTTCCTGCAGACTGATCACGACAGGCCCGGGCATCAGCGATGGCAGAGAATCTGTTTGGAATTCGTATCTCGAAGGAAAATGAATCTTCAATCTTCTTTCTCAGATGTCGGTTTCACCTACGGACGCACCTTACAGCTGTTTATATTAAACTGGAGGAGTTCAAAGAAGTTTTCACCTGTCTGTGGATGGGTGGAATTAGACAGCAAGTTTACTTTTTGCCCTCAAAGTCGATGTTTGATGGAAGAATAAAAGACACGAGAACGATCAGGGTTTTCAGTTTGCTGATGGCCATTTGTGATGACAATTCAGAGCATTTTGAAAACTGGTTTGAGCTTTCGATTTGGTTCAAGGTTGCAGGGCTTTTTATACTTTAAGTTGTTTGTTGTTGTTTGTTGTTTGTCCTTTTAATGTCTCTATGACTTGCCCTGTCATCACACACAGCAAAACAAAGGGTTGAACATGAATTGTTCTGTTATCAACTTTAACTTTAAAGTCTGATTGTATATATGTTTAGACAGTGTAGTTGAACTGTTTTACACAGTGCTGCTCGTGGCTGAGTGGATAGCACATATGCCTGCCATGTGGAGCAGGCTGAAGAATCAAGCTCTTGACAATTTATTGATTGTTCTTCCCATGTCTCATCCCCATTTCACACTGTCCTGTCAAATAAAGCCTATGGGCAACAATATTCTTAAAAAAAATAAGAATACAAACGGAAATGTACAAATTAGTGTTCAGGTGCAATGGTTTGGTCCAATGATGCTGCTACTGCAGGTCATGGGATCTAATCCTGGGTTTGACCATTTGCCAAATGTCTCTGCTGAAGACTCTTGTCCTGTCTAATAAAGCCTTTGGACCAGAAAAGCTTAAAAAATAAATAAAATAAATAAAATAAATAAAATAAATAAAATAAATAAAATAAATAAAATAAATAAAATAAATAAAATAAATAAAATAAATAAAATAAATAAAATAAATAAAATAAATAAAATAAATAAAATAAAACAAATTAAAAGAAATTAAATGAAATAAATGAAATAAATGAAAATAATGTAATTTTTAAAAATTAAATACACTTTTTCACCTTCCCTTCCCTATTCATGGCAAATATTGAAACTAGCAATGGAATGGATTTTTTTCTGCTAATGCTAAAACACAGTATTTATTTTGCTGTTGTGGCCAATAACCAACATCTGCATCTGTATTTATTTGGATGTAAGCCCCACATATTTCAGTAAAATGTGGGTTAACTTGTCCGTTTGTACATCAATTCTGGTGCACTTAGGTCGATAAGGTAATTTTAATATATTGAACCCAAATATTCTGCACCAAAATATTTTCCATCCCTACGTTAATCTATATATTTACAGTTTATAATTTGGCTCATGATCTATTTACCACAACTCTGTGACTCCAAGTGGTTTAATTACAATACGAATGTGTAAATGTCGGTCTAATTTGAAAACAAGTTAAAAATGCTAAAGATATTTGAGCCTATAGGTGTATTTCCACAGTGACTGTAGTTGTCAGCACTGCACAGAGACCAAACATCAACAGGCCCGTGCACTTCGCCTTCTCGCCCGTGGCACTGAACATAAATCAGTGAAATGAGCAACAAATATCGAGTTTCATTGTTTTACAAAAGGGCAAACACACAGAAACATGAGTCACACAAGGCCCGAGTTTGACCCAACAAGTAAACCACAAGTAAAAATGTTAAAGTTTTGCATTTTTCACACACATTTGTTGTAGTCCTGATTAAGTCTTTTTTTGTCAGTGTCATTTATAAAACCCATTTTACATAAGCAATATTCTGCATTGTAGAACTCACAGCGTTTTAGGTGAATTAAAGATGAAATAAAACCGATTTTGTTTAATCTTGTTGAATGGACTGTAACTGGGGAAAAACATGTCAGGTTTAATTGCAAAAAAATACATCTACATTAAGTTTTTTCTTTTTGTTACCACCTTTTCTAGATTTTATGAGTGAAAATTATGACTGAATTAGATCAAGAGGGATAAAGTAATAATTTGATTGCAATAGAATAAATGTTGCTTTTGAAAACTATACAAAGAGTAAACTGCAAACTGTCACAACTACTTTTTAAATGTATCTGTTTTTACCTGCAAATTACCGTATTTTCCAGAGTATAAGTCGCACCAGCCAAATAATACATAATAGAGAAAAAAAAAAACATATAAGTCGCACTGGAGTATGAAATGTGGTTCAAAGTGTGAAAATAACAAATACTATCACATATAAGTCGCTCCGGAGTATAAGTATATAAGTATAAAGTATATAAGTAGCGCCCCGGCCAAAACTATGAAAAAAGGTGCGACTTATAGTCCGGAAAATACAATAACTCGAAAAATGAACTTTACATCTTTCCTGTCCGACTCCTGCTTGTCGCTATGGAGACAAGTTTAAAGGCACATTGTGAAACATTCTCAGCAAAACAACACATAGAGACAAGCAGGTGCCAGAAAAGTGACTTTGTGCACCGTTAAATTCACCACAATGAAAGATGATCCCACTTGTCAAACATCCAGCATCTCGTTATTGCATTATCGTCGCGGTCAGTTGAGTAAATATAGCCGCGGTTGTGCATCAGAAGGCGAGAGCGTCACAGTAGCCAGGTGGGGACAGATGATAATTGTCAGTTTTGGTTGCGCATGCCGTCGGGTCCCGGTGCTAAGCTCGGCTCCGTAAATAACCCGACAGCTGTGGAAATCTCTCCGAGCGAAGCCAACGAGGGCACGATTCAAAAGCACCGACATTTCTGTGCTGTGTTCCCAAAACAAGTGTGTCCTTACATACAAACGTGACTAACAAGCATCTCAAACGTTGCCTACTTATGCTTGAGTAAACGAAAATGTTGATTCTCTCGCAGACCTCCTCCTTGGTAATTAAAGGGCAGTGTGTCAGAAAAAGCATGTTGCTGCAGGTTCTTTTACTCCTATTTCACTCCTACAGTTCAATCAGCAGCACAGGGTCAAAGCCGAATACTATGACGGTGTGTTAAGACCATTTATAGATGAAGCATTTATGTTTTTAGAGTTAAACAGTCAAATCTGCCATTAAAACATGAAATAAATGGGAGAAAAATTGCTACTTTTTTCTCATATATTCTATTCTTTTCTATTCTATTGTATTTTAACTTTGTAAAAATGTCAATCCATGTTTTGCCATGTTGTCAGGATATAGAAATCGATTTTGCCTAAACAATACTGATTTTGCACCATAATAATGTTATTTTTATTTTTTTAAATAAGCCATCTTTCCACTTTTTTAATACTTTTTTATACTCATGTTGTCTTATACTGATTCTAATACAAATCAAGACTATTCTAAATCTAACCAAGCTCCAACTTTGTCTGTTTCAAGTTACTCTAACTCAAGTATCGATTGTTATCCTGCTTTTATCCATTTTACTTGAGGAGCTACGTCACTTTTTGTGTATTGTCTTGTAGTGTATTCATTTCCCTGGCCACGAGGAGCATAAAATAAGCTCTTTTTCCTCCCTTCTTCCCGCAGACATCCGCGAGACAGCGTTCGTGTACGCCGTCACCGCCGCCGGAGTGACCCATGCGGTGACGCAGGCGTGCAGCATGGGCGACCTGCTGCAGTGCGGCTGCGAAGCCACTCGAAACCGCGCCCCGCCCCGGCCCTCGTCCTACTCGCCGGGCGACGGGGTCAAGTGGGAGTGGGGCGGCTGCGGGGACGACGTGGAGTTCGGCTACGAGAAGTCCAAGCAGTTCATGGACGCCAAGAGGAGGCGAGGGAAGAGCGACATCAGGACGCTTATAGACCTGCATAATAATGAGGCGGGGCGATTGGTAAGAGCGCCGTGATGTAAGCAGATCCTCCAGATACACCAGGCACTCTTGACCGTGAGCACAAGGTCAAGATTCTGCGGCGAGTTTGCAGGTTTCTCCCCTCGTCTGGGTTTCCTCCCGGGACGCAAGGTTAGAATAAAAGAGGAGGAACGTTATTGTCCCATGAGGGAAATTTGTCTCGGACTCAGAGCCACAGTTTGTCTAGATTCAGCACCATAAATAAATGCTCTAGTCAAGTGAATTCAAAAGACCATATTTTCTGGATTATAAGTCGCACTGAAGTATAAGTCGCACCAGCCAAAAAATGCATAATAGAGAAGAAAAAAACATATATAAGTTGAACTGGAGCATGGAATGTGGTTGCAAGTGTGAAAATGACTAACAATATCACATATAAGTTGTATCCCGGCCAAAACTATGAAAATACAAAAATGACAATAACAAGAAAGTAGAAAGTGCTCGTGATGAAGTGCGTTAGGCTTGAGTCATTTAGATTTCATTGATAAACAACGAGTTTGAGACGGCTGGATTTGCAGTTGAGAGCCTGATGGTTAAACGTCGTACCCTGAGGACCGTTGCCGAGGGTCTGCCGAGGGTCTCATGTGTTGTCTGCAGCGAGTCATTGTCCCTGTGTACGATTCACTTCATTGCGCGTTTGAGAATCGGGGTCAATTTGTGTCTTAGGGATTGTTTTTGACACATTATAGAACCTTCTTTATTAAACGTTGCAAGCTTATTCTAGTTCTGATAAAGCTCAAGATCTTTCTAAAACTGTCTAAAAACAAGAGCAGGCAGAATTTTGTCCTGTTAAAATGTTTCTTTTATTTATCGTATCTACCGTATTTTCCCAACTATAAGTCGCACCGGAGTATAAGTCGCACCAGCCAAAAAATGTATAATAGACAAGAAAAAAACATGAAATGCGGTTGCAAATGTGAAAATACCAAATAATATCACATATAACTTGCTAAGTACAAGTATATAAGTATAAATAGAAGTACAAGTCGCACCCTGGCCAAAACTATGAAAAAAAGGTGCGACTTATAGTCCGGAAAATACGGTAGTTTGAATCTAGTTTGCGATCCGTGTTTTAATATTGATCGGATTTTTGACAACGCTAATTTGGCCTCAAAGTAATAAAAACCCTCCAGACATAAACCAATCATGTTATTTATAGGTTTGATAGTTAATTTCGTGGATAAACTAGCTAAATAAAACCAAAACAGATAAAATATAGAGCAATGCGATGAAGGAAGGAAGAGCAAACCCCCTGGCAGAGTGAGAAATGCTATAAAAAAAATGTGTTCACTATCAAATTCTACCCTATTGAATGGATAAACGGAGATCAGAGGAGATATTTCTTTTATACTGGCCTGACTGACTTTGATCCCTCTTACACGGTTCCTCTCTCCCCGCTCACATCTGAGGCGAGCCCTGGTGCAGCTTGTCCTGTGGAATGTTCCGTCATTCCTTGAACACGCAAAAGGAGAGAAAGACATGTCCCGCAGTCATATTTGTGTAGCGCTGTAAGCCGATATTCCGACAAGAATCGAGTTTCTCCAACACAAAAACAAGAGCGTGCCACACATTTGGTTTTCGGGCCTCGGAGGCAGCAGGCGTCTTACATTTCTACAGCTCTTGTACGCGTTTAAAGTCCTTCTTTGTTGGGGCGGTGAGTGGGTGAGTTATGGCCCAGACACGTCAATGTTCCACGAGAGAACCTTTGAATTCCTTAGTATTTAAATCGCGCATACAGGTTTATGTAGAGCTATTTTTACCATGAATCCGGGTTTTCCACTGACAATAATCTCTTAAAAAACATAAATAATAAAAACATGTGTCATCATTATTAATACTGTGGTTCTCTACAGTGTAATTCAAGGTAAAAAACTGTTTGAATTCATAGTTTATTCCTTGTTTTCTTGTTTGGTGATTGATTAAATATGTAATTAGCAGATGCAGACAGCACTCAGCGGTCTGAATTGCACTTTTAAAATTGGTCTGCGCGGATTAGTCAACCAATTGTGACTCGTCATCTTGTACTAAATAATCACAGTCATATTTTGGTCATTGTAAACGTTATCTGGACGATACAGACTCTAAAACGCAAACGGAAATACCTTAGATAACAAAGACAGTGGCATTATTAAATCAATATGTCGAGAAGAAGACGATCTTTAAAACCCTTAACATAAAAATATCAACATTTAATTGGCCATAATGCATTTAAACACTCTCAATACACAATATAAATAATTGTTTGACTGGTCGACCTCCAAAAAACCTTTAGTTTTGCAGCTCTATTTTACTAAACACTCAATTTACCGTATTTTCTGGATTATAAAACGCACCTTCATAGTTTTGGCCGCGACTTATACTCCAGAGCGACTTATATGTGATATTGTTAGTTATTTTCACACTGACAACCACAAGAGGGCGCTCTAGGCTCTAAGCGACGCAGAAGAAGAATCTGCACTTCCTCTTCCTCTGGAGTTTGAGGAGTTGTTTAGAAGTGACACAGAGGAAGAAGAATTCAATTGATTCAGTGATAAATTTCTCCTAAAAATGACTTATATATGTTATTTTCTTCTCTATTATGCATCTTTTGGCTGGTGCGACTTATACTCTGAAAAATACAGTACTCATTTACAAGAACAACGTTAGATATCCCTGCTTTACGCTCTGGTGAGTGTGTGAATGTGAGAATTCTAAACAAACCTATTATAAAAGCAAACACAGGTATTGACTGATTTTAAAGTAACACATTTTCACACACCTTTTTACCAACGCTGGAAGAGCGAAGTGGCCCAAACCCGACTGTTCATTCCAACGTATTTCTCGCCAGGCCGCCGCCGCCGCAGAAGACATTTTTATGCATGCACGAGCAAACCACCGAGTCACAAAGTTCACTGCATCCGGGGTCAAAGGCAGGTAGCGAGGGGAAGAGAGGGATTCGGTCCAACTTCAGCATTAGCGAACAAACAATTGAAGAACAGACGAGGAGGCTTGCGTTCGGGGGCGAGTTGTGAAATCAAAATGTGTTGTAATAGACTGTGTGTGTGTGTGTGTGTGTGTGTGTGAGTGTGAGTGTGAGTGTGTGTGTGTGTGTGTGTGTGTGTGTGTGTGAGTGTGTGTGTGTGTGTGTGTGTATGTGTGAGTGTATGTGTGTCTATGTGTGTGTGTGTGTGTGTGCCTGTGTGTGTGTGTGAGTGTGTGTGTGTGTGTATGTGTGAGTGTATGTGTGTCTATGTGTGTGTGTCTATGTGTGTGTGTGTCTATGTGTGTGTGTGTGTGTGTGTGTGTATGTGTGAGTGTATGTGTGTCTATGTGTGTGTGTCTATGTGTGTGTGTCTATGTGTGTGTGTGTCTATGTGTGTGTGTGTGTGTGTGAGTGTGTGTGTGTGTGTGTGTGAGTGTGTGTGTGTGTGTGTATGTGTGAGTGTATGTGTGTCTATGTGTGTGTGTGTGTGTGTGTGTGTATGTGTGAGTGTATGTGTGTCTATGTGTGTGTGTGTGTGTGTGTGTCTGTGTGTGTGTGTGAGTGTGTGTGTGTATGTGTGAGTGTATGTGTGTCTATGTGTGTGTGTCTATGTGTGTGTGTGTCTATGTGTGAGTGTATGTGTGTCTATGTGTGTGTGTCTATGTGTGTGTGTGTCTATGTGTGTGTGTGTCTATGTGTGTGTGTGTGTGTGTGTGTGTGATGGGTTCATTATGTGCCGTATAAGTGAATGATCTGTTGTCAAGGCTTGTTAGATGGTGAAGGGCCAAAGGCGGTGAGAGAGGAACGGGGGATGGGAGTTGAATTCCTTCTTAATAGCGTCTACTTTTATCTTACCTATCTATCAGTGTGTGCGCTACCTGTTTGTGTGTCCCGCGGTCGCTCGGTGTCGGGACGCGAATCATAAATGTGTGAATTATGTCAGAGCACAAATGGCTTCACAACAAAACAAAACAAAAGGTTTGATTTGACCGTATCGCATTTACCTGTTTTAAGGAATATTCCAAACGATTATGTGTTGTAAAAGAAATAACATTGATTTGTGGCTCATAATTCAATCCAGGCACACTTGTTGCTCGAGGCGGAGTGTGTTTTGTGGGGTTTTTAAAGGTGAGAGGCATTCTGAGTGCATTCTGGGTGCATTCTGGGTGCATTTTGCAACACAATTACTTTTGGGGAGAAGTAATGGGTAAACTAAAACCATGTCATCCTGCACTATGAACATAAGGATTAGCACCAGAACCCTTTGTTTACGGTCGAATCTGCTGCACGGGATCAATTCCCTGCCGCGGCAGTTTGCTGAACGCTTCTCCAAACTCTTCGCTCACATTTAACGCTGCGCAGTCCTGTCCCAAAAGCATTCGCGAGATGAAACCACTAAAACCTTGTCTGTGTCCTCCCCTCTCAGGCGGTGAGGCTGTACATGCGGACCGAGTGCAAATGCCACGGCCTGTCCGGCTCCTGCACGCTGCGGACCTGCTGGAAGAAGATGCCCCACTTTCGGGAAGTGGGCGACCGACTCCTGGAGCGATTCAACGGAGCGTCCAAAGTCATGGGCGGCAACGACGGAAAAACCCTCATCCCCGTGGGCCAGAACATCAAGCCGCCGGACAAACAGGATCTAATATACTCTGACGAATCGCCGGACTTCTGCCTGGCCAATCGTAAGACAGGCTCTCTGGGCACTAGGGGGCGCACCTGCAACAGCACGGCCCTGGATATCAGCGGCTGTGACTTGCTGTGCTGCCAGCGGGGATACAAAGAGGAGACGGTGGTCTTTGAGGAGAACTGCTTGTGTAGGTTTCACTGGTGCTGCGTCGTTCAGTGCAAAAAGTGCCTGGTCCGCAAAGAGCTCAGCGTGTGCCACTGATCCCCAATCCTGGACGGGACCTGGACTAAGCCCCGGGGGGAAAAGCCGGACCGCGTTTAAGAGCGTGATATCGTCCCGTAGACTCAACAGTGGATTAATAAAGACATTTGTGAGGATGCGCATGGCTTATCGGTCCGTCTGATTGACACAGTTCCTGAGTTTATCCAGGATTATTCAAGGGTGCAATGAGACAATTTCAAGACATTAAACAACATTAAAACCCCGTGTGAAAAGAGACTTGTTGAAAAAGATTAAACTACCTACTTTCGTCTGCGGAAAAGGACCAAGGAATGTGAAATGTGAATGTTTCTTTTGCAGCCAACGACAGAAATCATTTACTCATTTTTATCACCAGAATGACTGCTATCAAGCAAGTCGAAACACAAAGCTTAATACGGAGCACGCAGCAGCATGTAAGGCACAGATACACGGGATTCTTTGGCATTTGTGGCATTTAATAACTTTGGTAACTCCACACTTTCCTCGGTGTTTTTGGACTGACGTAAACAAATTATTACCTGCATAATTTTTTTGCTAGAAATGATGTGACAGCAACAAAAACTACCACTATGCAACACGTAGTAGTATCTGTAGTATCTGCGCATTCGGATCCTTACAGATGTACGATGCAACTTTTGGGGGTCTGACACCAGCTTGTCTTCATGTAGATGCTATATTCGGTTTTCTGGAAAGTTCCACAGTGATTATATTGGCACAAGTTCATAAATATGTTTAGCAGCGTTAAAACAAGCTCACATCGGACAAAAACGCACATAACAGCCTCAAATGAGCTATTTATTTATTATTTTCGGCGTTAAACATCATTATCCTGCGTGCTTGTTCAAGAAATTCCCAGGAAAGACATTCATTCTGACTGTTGGTTCACTTCTCCACAGATCTGACCTGTAACCTGGTCTATTGCTTGCCTTTTTGGAGATAAATCACTTCATCAATAGCATCTCTTCACTAGGAAAGTTACATAGAGCACCTTTAAGCCATGGAAAGTTACATAGTGCACCTTTAAGTCATGGGAATAGTTCACCAACAGTATAATCGGAAATACTTGTAGAATATACTATGCAATCAATGACATACAATCCAACGCTATTGTATCTAACTTATCGTCCATTTTATCATTCCTTTTGTAGAAAACCATATACTTTTCTGAACTCCTTGTTAAGTACCTTCTACGCATGTTCCATCCACTTGTAATTTTAGCGTTTTACTGTTACTTTTGGGCTTCTAAAGGGAAACGTGTCGCGCCGCAATGTAATATAGCGTTAGATCTGGGCCCGTATAAAGTCGTTCTTATTTATATCGTGTTGTGTCCGACGATGACAGCGTAAAAAGACTACTTGTTCCCACTTCTCTCAAAGCACTTTGGATTGGACGAGCGCCGTGAACGCCGTCGGGGTCACACGTGCGAGGAACAACGGTTTTGTATTCTTATAATGTGTGCGGTTTTCTATTCCGATAAACAGGGCTAATGTAATGATGCACTTTGGATGCTCGCTTTGTCCAGTTTGTGTGAGTGGATGAAACGTGTTTATATGTCGTATGTCTGTCCCGAATGTTTCCACTGTCCCGTTAACAGCACAACACGCTCCCGTAACAAAGCCTTCTGTCTAAAGTCTGATTAAATGTGTCTTTTCTTACAGGTTAAAACAATGTAATCATCGTTTACTCAATTTCAAATCTATTCAATTTATTTTCTCATCAAACATTGTGGTTTTTGAAGAACATTTATTATCGTATCCCTTTGCTTCAGACAAATGCGTCATGACATCTTGACATTTTTAATATTTCAGTGTGGTTTATGAGGAACAAACATGTATTATATTCATTATAATTATGTGGCCATACATATCTTTAAAAAACAGAGCTATTCAAATTTGATTGAGTCCATAAATCATGACAAAAGTATGTAAGAACATCTGTAATCATCTGTGCTGTTATGTCTTTATTATTAGTATTTTTTTTTTTAATATACATCCCGTAGGTCTCTCTTTATCCCAAGATATCATCCACAGTGTCTTTTACTGTACACGCCATGTTTATCACAGTCTGTGACTTTCATCAGAATAAAATATAAACCACTTCTCTTTTTTCCATACGCAGCATCGTCAAAGATCCTTTGCTCCAATGTTTGCGTAAAGTTGGTCGGGCAGTTTCTGTTTTGCTCAAACTATGATTTTTACTCATAAATAATGGTCAGATTTTGTGAGACTGGAACATTTTTCACTATTTTTTTAATATTTTTTTCCATTATTTTAATTTTGAGTATTATTATTTTGATTATTATTATTTTGATTATTATTAGGCCCGAGCGCCACAAGCTGGCGAGAGGCCTATTAGTCCCGTAAGGCCGTGCGAAGCATGGCTGCGAAAGTGCGCACATAGTGCGCACGAAATCGAGCGAGAAGCGCTCGCCCACTTCCAAACACTCACTAACGCGCTCCTCCACTCACGCACGCCCCGTGCATAATAATTAGTAGTAGGAAAATGGAACATTACCGTTGTAAACGGGCGAAGCCCGTGCAAAAGTGCGCACTAAACGAGCACTTTACATTGGGTTGTCATCCCAATGTAAAGTGCTCGTTTGCGCTCACAAATATCCCCATCTCTTGCATGTTCCGTGCATATAAGCATGTAATGCAAAAATTGAACATTATTACTGTAAAGAGGGCCAAAAACACAAAGTGGGCGGAGCCCACTCAAAATTAACGAAAGTACCCGTCAGTGACCAGGGACCCACACCATGAGGTAGGAAAGCGCGAGCGCTTTCCGAAAATGTATAGTTTATGGTATTTGAAAAATGGGAAACATTGTTTTCGCATTGGAATATTATTAGGCCCGAGCCCCAGCAGGGCGGAGGGCCTATTGCTCCCGCAACGCTGCCGAAGGCAGCGTTGCAACTGTCTGACCAAACACCAAACCCCGTCGCCCCTGGCAAGTACAGTGAACTAGCCCATGCCGAAGTCATGGATCATGCATACTTACTCCTGCTATGACAGAAATAGTCAACAATTAGTGAATGGGCGTAGCCCATTCACTAATTGTTGACAACAGCAGCGCGAAGCGCTGCATTCCTCCAAAAACCCTCCTGGCATCGTCCCGTACGCGAGAATCCATGCCGCAGGCATGGGCCATGCTTGTATCTGCTCAAATCAATGGAAGTCTATGGGGAGTGGGCGGGGCATCCTGACGGAATAGGGAGTGACAAGCGCGTAAGCGCTCGTAATGATGATTCCACCCCATGGCGGCATCGGGAAGGCTTAGAGCTTTCAAACGATGTATAATTTGTTGTTATAGTGGAAACGGCTATATTGTTTTTGCTAAAAATATTATTATTTTTATTTTTCTTGTTCTTCTGCTTTTTGATCTCTAATTTGACCCCCTGAACATGCTCAAAAACTCACCAAACTTTGCCCAAAATTCAGAATCGGCGAAAAATTTGATTTTTTCTGGGCCATTTTTTTTTTCGTAAAAAAATGGCGCGACAGCGCCACCGACAAAAGTCAAAATACATTGCGCCTATGGGAGACGCCCCGAGGTCAACTTTGGCGTAAAGCTACGAAATTCGGGACACGCATTCCTCTCGTGAGGACGAACAAAAAAAATCATTGTGGCCACGCCCCCAGACTTACCCTATGGCCGCCATCTTCCTTTGAAAATGAAAATACGCTGTGTTAGTCATTTTGTTCACGTCAAACTTTGACGAACTCCTCCTAGGGCGTTTTGCCCACCGACTTCAAAATCGGCGTACGTCCTCTGGACAAGTGGGGCATCTAAAGTTATTCAATTTTTTGAGATACCTTTTACGGTCTGTGTGCGGCGCAGCCGCAAAGTTGGACAACTTATTTTGGAATATTGCAGATCTAAAAATTGCTCCCATTTGATCAAAACCAGTCCGATTAGGACCAAATTTGAATCAGTTGTTAAACTTTCTAGTTTGGACCAGTTTAGGCTGACAAAATTGAAATGGCCGCGATAGCGCCCCCTACTGAGTGACCTTTAAATTAACATTGAAGGTCAAAAATTAGTTTTACCAAAATTGTCTAAACTTTACCCAAAATTCTATTTTGCCGTCCCGATCACAAAAGCCAATCACAAAAATGCCTAAATTTTTACGGCGTAGTCGTAGCGATGACAGAAACCTCCCATGTTATCCCTATGGGAAAACCGCAAAATCTCTCAAATTACCACATTTTTATGTTTTACACTTCAACGAACTCCTCCTAGTGCGTTTTGCCCACCAACCTCAAAATCGGTGTACGTCCTCTAGACAAGTGGTGCATCTAAAGTTATCCAAATTTTAAGGATAACTTTTACGGTCTCTGTGCGACGGAGCCGCAAACGTTTCCCAGAATTCTGACTATTTGGCCTTCAGAGTGGCCTATAAACAATAGAGTTTTTCCAAATGACATGACATTTTGCACTAAATTCTAATTTGCCATCCTGATCATACAAGTATGAGAGCCAAAGTCATATTTTGTACGGCGTAACCGTAGCGTTGACAGAAACATCCCATGTTATCCTTATGGGAAAATCGTAGAATCGCTCAAATCACCACATTTTTACACTTCACACTTTAACAAACTCCTCCTAGGGCGATTGTCCGATCAAGCTCATATTTGGGGAAAATCATCTACACAAGCGGGCCATCAAAACTTATCCATATTTTGATTCTAAGTGCTACGGTCTCTGTGTGGCGGACCCGCAAATATATGTCAGAAATGGGAAAACAGCGAAATCTCCAAAATGACCACATTTTCACGCTTCACACTTTCACCAACTCCTCCTAGGCCGATTGCCCGATCAAGCTCATATTTGGGGAAATCATCTACACAAATGGGGCATCAAAAGTTATCCATATTTTGATTTTAAGTGCTACGGTCTCTGTGCCGTGGAGCTGCAAATATACTGTCACAAATGGGAAAAACGCCAAATCCTTGAAATGTTCACATTTATGCTTCACACTTTAATGAACTCCTCTGTGGGCAATAGCTCGATCAAGCTCATATTTGGGAAAAATAATCTACACAAGCGGAGCATCAAAAGTTATCCATATTTTTATTCCAAGTGTCACGGTCTCTGTGCGCTGGAGCTGCACATTTGACCGACATTTGTGTTCATTTGCACTGGTTAAGCACAGCATTGTACATGTCCAATGTGTCGCTGTCTTAGTTCTTAGACAATTGCGTTAGCGCCATCTCTGTAAAATGCAGAGAGCAGAGTCGGAAGGCCGGCGGCCCGCGAGGGCCGTTGGATGCCGCTTGCGGCTTTAATTATTTTTTCTTTCTTCTTTCTTCTCGGGACCAACCCCCCTATTTTTCACCCAGTGAACATTGACGAAAAGTCACAAAAATTTGCACACCTCTAAAAAACGTGCCTCTCTACATTCTGGCTATTTCCCTTTTCTAAAATAAAAAAAATTGGCGCGTCAGCGCCCCCAAATGTACCAAAAATGCATTGAGAGATAGGAAATGACCCAAAAAAAATCTGATCGTAGAATCATGAAATTTGGCGCAGAGGTAGATGGTGACAAGAGAAGTAAAAAATATTATTACGAAAACGCCGTCCGCCCAACCAAATGTCGGCCATATTGGTTAAAAAATGGCAATGCATGATTCGGGAGTTTTTCCAAATGTCGTACTTTTACGAACTCCTCCCAGGGCGTTGGCCCTAAAAAGCTGAAATTTGGTGAAAATGCTACTGAGGAGTGGGACATCAAAAGTTATTCAAATTACATTGATACCTCTCACGGTCTCTGTGCGGCGAAGCCGCAAACTTTAGCTAGAATTTCAGAAATCTCCCAAATTTTACATTTCTGCCGTTTGCGCAGATAAAGTCAGAATTGCGTCAAATTAGAATCAGTTGTTAAACTCTTCGCTAAATGTACTTGAAGTGAAATAAATTCATTTGGCACCACAGCGCCCCCTACAGATTTTATATGGAGGTTAAATGTTTAGTTTTGCGAAATTTTATGAAATTTGACACAGAACTCAATTTTGGCCCCATCAAAAAAGTCAATGAGACTCATGTCATAATTGTTATGGCGTTGCCGTAGCGATGACCAAAACCTCCCATGTTATTCCAATGGGGAAATCGCCAGAACATGTTTACACTTTAGACTTTCACAAACTCCTCCCAGGGCGTCAGCCCTATTAACCTGAAATTTGGTGGGACTCATCTTCAGGGGTGGACCATCAAAAGTTATTCACATTTTTATTCAAAGAGTCACGGTGTCTGTGCGGCAAAGCCGCACATTTTGCCAAGAATTCAAAATAAAATAGCTTTTTGATGGTAAAACAAAGGGGAGAAGATGTGACAGCGTCACAGATTCAGCAGTAGTCGTAATAAAAGGACAATTGGGGCGCGTTAGCGCCCCCTCCTCTTGCGGCGTGGCGGCGGTGTGGCGGCGGCGTGGCGAGGGCTGATCATTGCCGCTTGCGGCTATATCTATTATTATTAGTAGTAGTAGTAGTAGTAATAGTAATAGCAGTATTTATTGTTAATTTATTTAAAAAAAATAACTGAACCAAACAAGACAGGTCCAGAAAAAGTTGGGTAAAATTTAGAAAGAATAAAAGAACTAAGGAAAAATAAGCTATCCAAAGGTTCCAAACTAAAATTAAAACTGGAACACTTTTCAATCGACTCCATACCATTCCAAGCAACGGCCTATGAAAGGAAGTGATCACAACACTTTTGACTCTATAACACAGCGTTCATTTCAAATCTACATTATTCCATCTTTACCATTGCATCTTGACTGTGCTTTTTCATAATAATTGTGTTTGTTTGGCCTCATTAACGCTGCACAAAGGAAAAGCCAGTCGCTCTGCAGCCTTTTCCCAATCTATTCAAGTTGACACAAGTTCATATTTTCCAGGAATTTCTTGCCTGGTTCCAAAGTCAGGTCAGCAGTCGCTTTAACCCGGAGAAGAGGTGAACCCTGCCACGGGACGGTTGTCAAAAAAAAAGCCCAACTTCACCCCCGTCTTAACCTATCTAATCTCGCATTCAAAGGAAACAGACAAGCCAAGCAGAATGATTTATTAAAGCATTAGTATAAATTTAAAAGCGTGTTGACGTCTGGCTGTGTGTGGGTGCTTGCTGTGCGTATAAATGTGTCAATGGCCCGGTTAAAATGACTGTATTTTTCCATTTGTTTCTAATAGACGGAGGGATAGCGCCTGGGGAATGCAGGAAGAGTTTTTTCTTTTTTTTCCCTCCTGAACTGAGCCACACACACGGCATAAATGAAGGGTTGCCACGGCTAATGGGTCTGCAGTGATGAGCGGCTGTTTGTTCACTCGGCAGAAAGACACGGAGGTCCTTTCGCGTCCGTTTACAAAGTACGACGTGTCTGCTACGGCATCCGCTCGTCTCCATGGAGATGTTGTTGCTTTGCCTGGCGCGTCCCGCTTACTTATCAACTTTGGATGTGCTTGGATGTGGATTTGGGTGTGTTTGTTGCTCGAAATACATGGAAAAAACGTGCATTCTTTCTGTCGCCGCTCCACAGATCTGACCTGAAGTTTCTGAAGTTTAGTTTTACTCTGTGGATGGAAAAATCCGGAGTAATAACATGTTTATGGAGACGAGCAGGTGGCAGATGAGTTGAATAGTGCACATTTAATACCTTGATCATGATAGAAAGGTTATTTGTTCAAAAAACGTTGATTGTGCCGTTTGAAAAGGTCATGTACAAAATATGTGACTTGTTGAGCTACTATACTGCAAATAGTAACTTCAAAAAGTAAATTGCTGTTGCGTTACAATATTAGAATGTAAAACTCAATGTTGATTGTAGGGAAAACGCTCAGTACACGTTCACTCTCCATATTAGCGTAATTCTGTATAATTTGATCAAAATACAGAAGCTCAAATGAGTATTTCGTTTTGATTCAACCAAACCAACGTGCTAATAATGGGCGTGACACTTCTCTGTGGAATTTTGCGTTGTATTTTTCTGTTTGGATGAGCTGTCTCTAGATTAAATCACTAAAACATGCCTCGCACATTGCGTTAACACCCTCTAAATACTGGGACTTTCGAACCAAAATCCTAGCCCGAGATCTGACCATTGCCCTCTGCTCCTGACCTCTCTCTACCTAAAAGATGGGTCAAATGCAGAGTCCACCGTCCGAAGCGTGAAAAGCACTCCTCCAAACAGGACGCCGAAACCCACAAGGCCCAATCTGACAAAAGCCGTTACTTATCCCTCACGGACTGTAATCACCGGACTCCCGTAGAGATCCCGACGCGTCACGCGCTCCGTTCGCGTTCAGCCCGTGGAATAAAAGGCTAATCCATCACGCGTTTTGGGAGATGGCGCCTCAGCGACACCCACCTCTGCATTTCTCGGGAGTTAATGCAAAAAATGCCCCGGAGGTGACTCTTCTCAGCTGCCGTCTTTTGAGTCCGTCGGCCCACCCAACTCGGCCCGCTCCAGGTAAGAGAGGAGGCCATTTCTACAGCGCACCCTCCGAACCCGGGGGAGGGTGGGGGGGGGTCCGTCCTACGACACTCACCGCACAAACAAACAAAGCCTGCCTGGACTTATCTCGCCCGTGAACTTGAGGTGAGCCTGATAAATGGCTGAAGAGATAAAGCTATTAGTTATTTGGAAATGCATTTTTTGGCAGCGCGCAAATGAGCTCATAGGGTTTTCCTTAAGTAATGGTTGCAACATTGCCTTGAGAAACGCATATTTGATCATTAAAGTGGGTGGATAAACAGCGGAATGGCTTCACGTCGTGCCCTTCTAACCTCTCCAAAATGTGTGTCCCATGTCTCTTGGCTCGGCACCGTCACACGCCCTTTTAATTATCTCATCCGTCAAACTCAAGAGAGCAACACGCCTCCCAAAACCGCTCTGCTGTTCTAATCTTCTGGTGGTTACTCAGGGGTTTATGTGGTTTAAGGGCCGGGTTTAGACCTGCTGTTGGCAAGGGTCGGACCTCTGAAGGGCAGGTGTACAGTGTAGCCCCCAGTTTAGGTATTGTTTAGTCCAGATTTCTGTTGTTTTTTACTGAATGATTGAGTTATTCTGTTGTTTTAGTTCTAAGGTTTGTCACGTGTCACACAATGGTTGGATCAGGCCCATATTTGACTATATTTGTGCTTGTTCACTCATGTTTTATAGCCTTAGTAGTTTCAATTCAGTATTTTTTTCTATTTATACTGTTGTTTTAATCCTAATTCCTTATCCTAACCAGCAGTTTACCATTTTAGCTATGTTTAAACTGCTTTACTCCTAGTTCAAGTTCTCAGTTTGGTTCTTGTCAAGTCTGGTTCTACTTCTTTAATCCTGTTTTTGGTGCTTTATATGTGAGAAATAGTTTATGCCCTGTTCAGCATTAGCGCTGCTTTAGCTCTGAGCAAAGTCTTCAAGTAATTTCCCTCGTGGATCAATGAAGTTTAAGTCTAAGCTGATCATGGTTTGCTCGTTCCTGCCAATTCTGAACTATCAAAACGATGTAACGTCAGTTCTGAGCGGCGTGTGAAAAGAGGGCGATTCGGTGGTCTAGATGAGCGCTGATGTCAGCCATGTCCGGATCGTTTGGCACAGCAGGACCTCAGCGCCGAGACAATAAACACGCAGTTATTTTGCATAACGACAGTGAGAGGAATGCTCTGATGCTGAGCAGACGTCTCCACTTGATCGTGCACGTGTTTAAGGGCAGCTACTTTAAAGTGTGGCTTGTTCAGATGGAATATTGGCCCTGCAAACGCTGTACTAAAGATCCCCGGAGGTTTCCATGTGTGAATCACTGTGGAACTGGAACAATTCTGATGTTTGTGCACTAGATGGAGCCGTTAGTACTTGTGTTGTCTTCCTGTGCTGCTGAAAAACTAAAGTAAAGTGAAAGTAATTACATGTTTATAGTATAGCCCATTATAATATACCTATTGTAAGGCTAAAATACACTTTGTGCTTAGTCTAATGCTCAACCACTGAAAACACGATGGGAAAATATAAATAAAACTGATCTGAATATTAATTGTCATATTGTATGTCAATTTAAGACCAATAAAATGCTTACTTTGCCTTCTTATATAACTTTAGCATATTGTTGCATGTTTGGGGTCATGCTAATAGGACTCGGGGTGGAACGTCAAAAATTGTTCACCAGACATAGAAAATAATGAATAAAGATACAAAAAAAACGATGTAAAAAGTAAACTAAAGAGCCGTGAAACAACCTGTCAAATATCAAAAGACATATTATTATTACATATTATAATCATCACACTAAACTCTATATGTAGAGTTCATCATCTTAAACCAGGCATGTCCAAACTAGGGCCCGGGGGCCAAATGCGGCCCTCAGACCAATTTTTGTTGGCCCTCCAGCTTCCTGCTATGTCGGCCCAAACAACAAAAAGTAGCACTCTTTATTGGGAAACTGGGAAAATTCAGGCATATTGATGTTATACCAACCGAATATTAATGTTCTAAGTCTAATTAAAGGTGTGGAGGCTCATCGCAATTACGTCAAATACAAAATTTCGAATGATTCACTTTGTCATTCAACAAATTCAACATCGTCAAGTTGTTTGTGGTAGATGTAGTACATGTAGTCTTTGCATTGGAGGAGGGTTATCATAGACAATTACATACAGCAAGATAAATAATCAATCACTGTTGCAAATATCAAAATCAAAGGCAACAACTTATTTGATTGTTGCGCTGACCACCACCACCAGAGGGCAGCACAGCACTGAACTGAAGCTTTTCAGACTCACTGGCAGAAGCTCTGCAAAGAATGAGTCAGATTTGATCAAGACAAGACATTTCATAATCTGTTCATAAACTGTTTGAACAATGACAGCAGCAGTGGCGTTTGACCTCCTCTAGTGGCAGAAAAGGGCATGACAGGCAGGGTCAGCGTTAAAGGGGATGTATTAAACAAAATCCACTTTCAAGACCTTTTGAGGATGATTGTTTGCCTTCTTATTTACCCACGCACATTTGTATTCAGAGTGATTCATGCACATTTGAGTATTTTCCGTGCAGCGTTCAGCAGCGCTGCACAGACATTTCTGCATAAATAAAACAAATCCACTGCTGTAAACTGCTGCAGCACGCCATAATCGGGGCCGTCCGCATCGTCTGGCAGTCATTTTATTGTGATGACGCTTACGGTGACGTACAGTATTAAGGCCGGGTGAAAATTAGCACAACAATTATTCAATATTGCGATTTAAAATGTCCAAAGTATAAAATAATGATCCACAGATTGTAAGTGTATATGCAGACAGAAGCGCAACACGTCTCCTTTAATGTATCTTTTGTACAATAACCGGAGTAAAATAATGACATTTTGTTATGTAGCTGCTTGTAATCAGAGCCGCCACCTTTTTGTCAGATAAATTCAACCATCGTTACATTGAATTAAAGATGTAACTAGTGCGTCTGAGATGTTTTACAAAGTGCCTGGAACGTTCTACTGTTTGGAAATAAACTTATCTACTTGCATTCATTCAATTCCTGGTGTTTTAATTCAAAAATGAAAGAGAAGAAACCTGAAAAAACACACATATGCTTTGTCTCCACCTGGATAGAAAAGGATTTGCTGATGGGGGTGAGCAAAGGGAGGACATTCGGCGATTGTCGGAGCTCACACAACCGCTGAGGCCGACCGTTTAGAACCTGGTGTATGTAAAGAAATAACTTATGTAATGGACATATAGTGCATTTTTAACTCACAAGGTCAATAGACTTGTAATAAGTTAGTTACGGCTTTAGTTACAAGCCTAAATCTCCTTTATTTTGTCACATTCAAAGCAAACTTCCCCCAGTCACAAGCTGTTTAAGGCCAAGAGGACAAAAGAGGACAAAGGAGGACAAAAGAGGACAAATCGTTTCCATCATTATCTCGTTTTGTGGACTTTCTCTTTTTCAAAGCGACACTTCAATCGCGCACGTCGCTCCATTTTCAAAACTCGTATTGTTTGGACTGTTGGACCCTGTCATTTGGCCCCCGGCTCCCCGCCGTGTAATTGCAGAGTAGTATTTCCCGCCACCGTCAAATGCAAATGTCACACTGCAAACATGTGTCCCGACAGGCTTCCGTCCTCCCCCCGTCCCGGTCTTCCCTCAGTCACGAAAAAAGCGCCGGCCAAGAGTTTGTTTCTGTTGTTGAATTGTGTGACTTCACCAGAGCCTTGTAATTGACTGACCTCTGCTGCTCCGCTCGGGCCTGAGCTCTCCAAGAAAAATGAACTGGGCCTGAACTCCAGGGGAAGCACAGGAGGCTACTACAGCGCTGACAAAAACAAGTTTATCACGGGGAATGAGACGGGGTTCTGTAGCATAATATTGACTCCAGAATAAATCAGGATTACCGTATCTTCCGGACTGTAAACTGCACCTTTTTTCATAGTTTTGGCATAGTTTTGACTTGTACTCCAGAGCGACTTATATGTGATGTTATTTGTTTTGTTTTTTCACACTGGCAACCGCATTTCACCAACCACAAGATGGCGCTATAGGCTCTAAGTGACGCAGAAGAAGAATCTGCACTTCCTCTTCCTCTGGAGTTTGTGGAGTTGTTTAGAAGTGACACAGAGGAAGAAGAATTCAATGGATTTAGTGATTTGGGGTAAAACTGATGCTTTGGTAAACTTGTTAGCATGTTCTTTATGCTATAGTTATCTGAATAACTGTTCATATGTGACGTTAACATACCAGACACTTACCACAGTTCTGTCTGTGCCTCATGTAGCTGAAGGTGTTAGCGTTAGCATACGTCATGTAGCTGAAGGTGTTAGCGTTAGCATACGTCATGTAGCTGAAGGTGTTAGCGTTAGCATACGTCATGTAGCTGAAGGTGTTAGCGTTAGCATACGTCATGTAGCTGAAGGTGTTAGCGTTAGCATATGTCATGTAGCTGAAGGTGTTAGCGTTAGCATACGTACACCTATTCACCATGTTCACTCATCTGTTATTATTTTAAACTGCATTTCAAGATTAAATATCTGTTCTTGGATTTTATCAAATAAATCTGCCCCAAAAATGCGTCTTATACTCCAGTGCGACTTATACTTATATACTTATACTCAGGAGCGACTTATATGTGATATTATTTGTTATTTTCACACTTGCAACCACATTTCATACTCCAGTGCGACTTATATATTTTTTTTTCTTCTCTATTATGCATTTTGTGGCTGGTGCGACTTATACTCCAGAAAATACGTTACTTCATTGTGACTAAACTAGAGCCCTTGCAGAAACAGCTACAGGCGCCGTCCCATGACTACAGTTGAGTCAGAGATCTGCGGCGCAAACCAGTCCCAATGTCGCTGCTGAGGACCCCATGGGCAAAACACTTCAGGCACTCATCAGTCTTCTCCAGAGCCACCAAGAATGCAGAGAATGAATAATGACTGCGCTTGTAAGTGTGTTACTGTGGCGCTAATAGGAGCGAGATATGATGAATGTGACTCACGACAGTTTACACCTTGAGGTCGTTCTAAAAAACCGACGACAGATACGACTGTGAATAAAAACTAGTTTGTGTGAGTTTCTGTGCAGTTTGCTCCTCGCTAATGCTGGACTAAAGCAGAAAAGAGCAGCAGAAAAACATGAATGTCCAGCGTTTCCAAGGTGAGGTCAACAATGGATTTAACGCCATTTACCAAGAGCCAGTTTAGTTTACTTAATAAAGTGGCTAGGTTATTAAAGCGGCTTTAAGCGTGCCGCCATGTTTTAACGCTTTTAATACGTGCTTGTCATGATTGGACCAGACTGAGCTTTAAAAAGTAGGCGTGGCTTTTGAATGAACAGAGGGAATTTGCGGTTTCAGTCTTTTTACGGTATAATGTATCAAAACGTGAAGAAACTATAAGTATACCGTATTTTCCGGAGTATAAGTCGCACCAGCCAAAAAATGCATAACAGAGAAAAATATATATATATATAAGTCGCACTGGAGTATGAAATGTGGTTGCAAGTGTGAAAATAACAAATAATATCACATATAAGTCGCTCCGAAGTGGAAGTATAAGTATAAATATAAGTATAAGTCGCACCCCGGCCAAAACTATGAAAAAAGGTGCAACTTATAGTCCAGAAAATACGGTAGTAAATATAATGCATTACTTTTTACATTGTTCTTTTGCAACAGAACCTGGACGCCGCAGACTTTTACGCTCGCGTCACACTTTACAGGCTCGTCAGTCTGTTCTTTTGGAGGCGTTTGTGCAGAGAAGTGTAATCAAATTAAAGATGAAACGCAGAAAATTAGAACAACCTCCTCGGACAAAGCAGAACGTCTAAATCTGAAACCCTCTTGGCGGCGTTCTCCCTCCATGAGCTGTGAGTGAACGTTCAGTGTCGAGGGAAAGACACAACGGAGTCATAAATGGTATCGTAAAGTAAGTAAGTACATTTTATTTGTACTGCACCTTTCACAGACAGAGGTCACAGAGCGCTTCACAAAAACACAGAATAAAAACAGTTTGCTTGGACAGTTTATTAATTCTATTGCTGTTTTACGCCATGTGTGCTCCTTCTGTCGTGTATAACGGTCAAAGTCTTCGCTAGTACCGTCAAAATGTATCTGAAACTATGACAACAGCCGTGGCATTTGCTCAATAAAAGCGACAATTTGACAAAGTTCGGGTGATTTAACAGCGCTGACACTTTGAACTCACTGTAGTCTCTTACTGTAAAATGTAAAAGACATAAAGGGCTGGAACGGTAGTGAAAACGGGCCGTAATAGACGTCTCGTTCACGTACGCGTCACCTTTAGGATTAACAAGGCTCTGATAACCTTGATGAAGTCTCCATGGTTTCTAATGCTGGACTAAAGCAGAAATGCAGCTGAACTTTAACAAGAAAGAGCAGCAGAAAAACATGAATGTCCGGCGTTGCCATGGTGAGGTCAACAATGGACTTAACGCCATTTACCAAGAGCCAGTTTTGTTGACTTAATACAGTGAGAAAGTTCTTAGTGCTGTGATGTTTTAATGCTTTTAATGAGTGGTTTTCATGTTTGGACTATACACTGATCTGTAAAAGTAGGTTAGCTATTAGCTTTTTTTGAATGAAACAAAGGGAATTTTCGGTTTCGATCTTTTTACGATTGAATTTTTTCAAATTGTGACCAAAAAATAACAAAGAGGTGTGTTTTAAAGAAGCTTTTCTGGTTTAGGGTCTTGCTTTTCTCGATATTTATATTTAGAAAACACGTAGAGCAGTAAAATGTGTCAGAAAAACCTCATCTAATTCAAAAATACATGAAAAACTATTGTATTTGTATTTAAACGATTGTATGTTTCTTTAAATTAACTTCCAACAAAGAAACAACCATTACATTTCACAGCTAAAAGTTGTTTGTGAGTAAAGATAATTGACCAAACAGGAAAAAAGTACACATTTGTCTTGTGTTTCAGTATTTCAGCGCATGTGCAGCACTAAGATTGACAATTTTCATTTGATAACATTAACTGTAATTTGCATGGTTTAAGTTGCATGGCGAGGAATTTCATTTTATTGCAAAGAGAAGGTCAGTGGCGAGGCACATGACAGATACTAAACAGGCTTTAAAACCTTAGTCAAAACCAGATCCAAACCACCAGGGTAAAGTCTAAAAAAGATATAAAAAGCACAAAACCAGTTCTCATCCCAAATCAGGGCGAGTATTCAAGCATTTCACAGGCATTTTTAACACCTTTTTCCACGTGAATAGAAAACGATTTGACATTTTGCACTCAAAACGTGGCTTTGTCTCTCATCGAACTCGATACAGACAAAACGTCCGCTTTGGGAGAACCCAGTGTTATACTTTGTTATTGAATTAACCGTGCAGCCAGTTCACACATGAGGTCGATGCGGTGCCGAATCTGATGATAAAACAACACCACGTCCCCAGAAAAAAAATTAAAAAATAAAAAAAATCTCGTGTGGGCTGGGAAATACACTCACTTTTACTGCGTCTCGAGGTGAACGTCTCCGAGAGTCTCTGGCCGAACGTTTCCCAACAACATCGCTCATGAACCTGACTGAATGTGATAGGTTATAGGTGTTGTGAGAGACTGTGGAGAGACTGTGGAGAGACTGTGGAGAGACTGTGGGTTCGTGCGCGAGGGGTCCCCGGGAGTCCAGCGCGGTGGTTTGGTAGCGCGCTCCCGTTCCAGATGTGGACAGATGTGACCCGGTGTCCTCCGCAGATGTGAGTGAGAAGCGGAGCGGCGTAAACATGGGTCGCTGCAGGTTTCCGAGGGAGTGCGAACGCAGACACATCCACACCTCATTAACAGCAGAACGACCCACCGATCAGCAACTCTGGGACTTTTTCGAACTGCAGTTCTTCGCAGAGTGTACTTGACCTGTTGTTTGACGTGATATCTCTGCTGTTGCTCAGTTACCGTTTATGTTTTTATCTGTACACATATTATCCATTATTAGGCGCGCATCAGTCAGGCGTCCCTTCATCTCGATTTGGTGTTAAATTTGATGAAATTACCATTGGAAAAACAAGAACGTCCTTTCATCTCAATTAAGGAACATTCCCCGACTTGCTGATGCAGGCCCACGGTTGCAATGAATGTGATTTGACAGCAGAAATGCTCAGAACGAGTCAGGCGATGATCGGTGTCATTAAAAGCTGCAGGATGCATCAGGATCTGTTTTGGGAACAGAGTTTTTTCTGACGCTCGGAGGGAGAGGACCTCGTAAACAGAATGAGAATCAGTCTATTTACTGTATGTTTTTGAACACTGTTATGGTATAAAGATATGATAAGATATTCCTTTATTGTCCACACATGGGGAAATTGCATTGTTGCAACGCAGTAAGATACAGAGGAAAAGGACAGATAATTTATAGGAAGTTTAATAGAAGAACTCTTATAAACAAAACTCTTATAAATAAAAACTCCTATAGACAGAACCTCTCATTTCTTAATAAGGAATGGAGGGGGAAAATAAAGATAATTTTGATAAAAAATTATAAATTTTGAAAAAAAAAGATAAAGCTCAATTTTGTATAATATTTGTCCTTAAAATGTTGCAAATCAATGTTTTATTTAATTTATCTTTAAATTAATGCACTTTGACAAAATTTTCTGAGATGGTCCAATATGGCTTTGTATTTATTAGTATTATTATTGTTTTATTATATATATATTTTTTAATTATTATTATGAATTTGTTTTACACTGATCCAATATTGCTGCTACTGCCAATAACTGATATTTGTCCATACCAATATCAAGATTTTGAAATCTCTTACCACTTTCATGGTATGATTTTGCATATTGTAGTTCTCCACAGCAAATAATGCCACGTACAAATCAGTTTTCATGCCGCTCCTTGTTGGCCTTGTTGAAGATTCTACTCAAACCAAAATACGTTAACAAATGTATAAGCGGCGAGACCTTTCTTTAGTTTTCCTTTTAATCAATTCCAGACTAAAAAGCCAAATTAACAGAAGTGCTGATCCATAACGGCCAAACGTAAGAGTGGGTGGGGCAAAATAAGGCGAATAGCAACAAATTGATGATATGTTGTAGTAAAACTCACAAAGTAACACAACTATTTCCTCCCAATTGATAATATTTCCATTGCACAGAGACCAAATCAGACTCACTGACATACTTGTGGCCTGTGCAATACATCCAATGCGCAATATTCTTAATCTAACTGTTAAATATGTAAAAAATAAAAATGCACACGACAAATTATTCCGTATTCTCTTTTAACCGGACCCAGCACGTGGCCGATTACAGCCACGTCTCACTTCAAATTGTTTCGCATCTTCTGAATCACGTTGATCGAAAGCTTTGTTTTCAGGCCGCAGTCTCATCCATCATAGTTAAAAGAAAAACGTCTCAAAGAAAACGATGCCAGGCTTGACACATCCTGCTAAACCGCTACTGCTACTAACATGCCTGCCTTCCTCGCACAGGCCTTGGAATCATTAAAAAACTCTAAAGTCTCGCGGCCCGGCTTCCAGATCTGGCAGCCGCGATCATTTTCTCGTTGATGTGGGCTTCTCGGAGACCGGTGTCCTATATTTGTGTACGGCGACGTAATTGTGTTTGAATGCTCGAGTCATGTTGTGTTTTATGGCGCTGGCTGTGTACCCGATGGTGGGGAAAATGTCTTTATTAGTGGTTTTTGGATCTTTATTCTGGTTAACTCGTAAAGCATCGGGATGAGTGGAATCATATGGAGTCCGTTGACCAGAGAAGTATTTGTCGAGCTTTATAGCGACTGAGTTTGAAAAGATTAAAGGCCGTGACACACACACACACACACACACACATACACAGAGGTTAGGGCCTTACCAAACAGTGCCAGCAACTTTTATAAGACGCTTTGAGAAGACCTTTGGAGTGGAAAAACTTCAGTAAGATTCAAATGACACACCTTTCACTGTATTTGTCACATTTTTGCAGCAAAACGTCTCATTGAAGGTGTAAAGTGACAAAGAATGTAAACCTCATCGAAATCAGAGTGACAAGGCTTTTTAACACTGTAACAAAGGCAAAGAATGAACGTAGTATGCATAAACTAAGCAAAATGGACTTTTATCAGCTTATAACCGCGTCTTGTATTGTCCTGCGATTGATTTGAGTGCTTCGAAAAGGTCTGTTTTCACCTACCCCCTATCCCCGCCCACATCCCTGTACAGACTCTGAATGGTGAACATTGGATTGAAACATGTTCAATCAACAGTCTTCGCTCACTTCACTTTAAATGTCACTGTGAAGAGTTCTGCAGTTTTTAACAGGAAGTCAACGAACCAACGTCTATTACTATAAGCAGTTTTAGATCAATGTTAGACAAAGCAATGGCCAAAATGTAAAATGGTGATCTAGACATGTTATAGTTTCAGTTCCAGATTTTTTTTTTTTTTTAAATCCTCAACATAATACTTGTCCTTTAAGTTGGCTGTTAATAAAAGTAGTTTTAAATCCGGATTCAAGCTGAAGCAGTGAATGAGTTAAATTAAAATAAAACTTAGGCTACATTTTTAGAGCTAATTGATGGTGGATTTAATTCTTTGGGCTTTTTACACATAATATAGAATTCATTTGCAAAAACAGTTATGAAAAAAGATGTATAATTTTCACAATTTACTCTATGTTTAGCAGTCATTAATAAATTATAGTGCATTAATAACATGACTTCTATTAGCATTTCATGTCTTCTAGTGGAAAGCCACTCAACAATACAGTTGTTGTCTTTTTTTTAAATACACAGTTGCATATGTAAAGTGACTCCTTAACATCAGAGGGTGAAGTGAAAAGTAAATACTATTTTAAGCTTATCACAGGTAATCTATTCAAAATCATAGCCATAACATAATATTATGTCCTTAAAAGTTGACAGTAATGTGAGTTTGCGTGGAAAATAATAATCAAATAGCCATTTATACCCAGTTATCACATCAAAATCACACGTTTCACTGCATCACAGTCGAACGTCCTTTACACACTTCCACAATCTCCTCTCATCAGATGCGGGACCTCTGCTCAGCCCCTCCCCTCCCCCTCGTGGGTCCCGGCGCGTCCACGTCTCCCCCCCGCGCGCGCGTGTCTCTCCTAGTCTCACCTCATCTTCACATGGGATCCCGTGTCCCGCAGGAGCAGCGCCACTTGACCTCCCCCGGTGCGCTCTCTGACTGAGTGACGCAAAAAAAAAGTGGGCCGGCGGAGCGCTGCGTGCACTAGTTTAGAGGACTATCGGTGCGCGCCGGGACATCACAAGTGAATCCGACTCTGTCCCGTGCAGTTTGTCCCGTCTTATTGGCTCGCGCGCGCTGTCGGATGTAACTTATACCCCAAAAAATCCTGTAAAAACCAGCGGAGATCCGGCGCTGCGGGTGCGTGGCGCGTCCTTTTTCTTTTGCAAACTTTGCCCCGCACGCGCGCCTCCGTGAGTGACTTTGAGGAGGTTTTGATGAAACTTCTCCCCCGAATGAGCGCGTCTCGCCCCCGGTCTCGCCACATCTGGACGCAGAGCACGAGCGGACCCGTCACGTCCCGCGGCAACTTTTGAGACGCGCGCGGCACCGGTTTTTACGCACGGCTTTGAAGAGGAATACCGCACCGGCCACTTTTCTTTTCTTTTTTTGTTTCTTTTTCCATTGCATTCACTTCACAAAGACGTTTATGAGTGTTTTGTATTTATTAATCAGCAAAATGGAACTGTCGTGGATCCGGATTGCGTGGCTTTGCGTGACAATCTCTCTTCTGGATAAAAGGTAAGCGGCGCGTAATTGGACAAACGGTGCCAAAAGTTCAAATGACTAAATGTACAGACCAACAAGCAATAGACACACGCGCATGCCATGTTTTACACTTTTTAACTCAATTTCAGGCAATAATGTCAGTAGTTTTGGAGCATGATTTGTCACTTCTGCGGCTCGTTAATGACATTGCGTTAAGTTAGGACGAGGGGAAGCGCGCAGTGTAGAAAAGTGGTCCGCCACCTGCACTTCTTTTTGCTGCAACTTGGAATTACCGCGATGACTTTCATGCCAGATCAGAGGGCAGGTAAAGGCAGTAAAGTCTTGCAAAAGTTGAAAGGCTGCAGCGCTATGCAAATCCGCCGCAGCTGTGTGTGGTGTTATGCATTGCTGGCTGCACACCTGGATCGTTGCGCGCGCGTCAGAAGGAGCGCGACTACAGTGTGTGAGTGTGTGTGTGTATGTGTGTGTCAGTGCATGCATGTGTGTGTGTAAGTGTGTGTGTAGTAGAGAGAGAGAGAGAGCTTGCCCCAAAAACTGTGCGTCCTGCGCGGTTTCACAGACGCTCACACGCAACCTGTGTTTTAGCAGTGGAGTAGAGAAAAGTAGTAATCAGCGCGGACTCGAGTCGCTTCTGGTCTCAAAAGGTCCAGCTGCAACCGATTTGGCGACTACAATTGATGTTCCTGTTTTTTGTGTGTGTGTTTTTTGTTGCAAATCGAGGCAGAAGGAAAGACAGTGAAAGTTGGATGTTCTGGTGCAAGTGTAAAACTATTACTCGTGCTGGATGTGCTCCAGAGTGAGGCCAATGTGTTCTCCCTTTGAACGATTGCACTGCACCATCACGCCAAGGCAACACACAATACAATATATAATAGATAATAACTAGAAATGCCTGTCAGTGATGCCCATTGCTTGTGGTCAAAGGTTGGTTTGAGTCTAAATGCTATTATAATGGTTGAATTACTTTGCATTGTGGCCAATATAACACATATTAAATCACATTAACATACATGTGATGTGAAGATGCAAGTGCGTAGTTTACTTAAGCAATTTATTTTGTGCAATTTGAAGATGATATAGACACTTTATCAGGTCAAGTTTGTGTAATCTCGCATTTGTCCAGGAGTGTTCCATTGTAGAAAAATATTCAGTTGTAGACATCTGGACACTGTTTTGAAAAAAAAAAAAAATTAAAATGTTTATCAGATCTACTACTACTGTTATTACATAGTATCAAAATGTGTATTTTTTTGGACAAAATTAATAAAAATGATAAATTATCTTACAGATTTACTTTACTGTATTGTGTAGGGCCTGTAGCAATTCATTGTGTATATTTAAATTATTTATTAGCTTTTATTAAATACCTGGGGCAACGTGCAGTTAAAAAGGCAAGACATATAGAAAAAGAGTCCAAGCAATTCATCATTACAAATATTTTCAATCGATGCTACATTTTAATTTGAACTTCAAAGTCAGCCTCTTGATACTTATTCTTATGCTGTCAGATATAATGAAATAATCCATTAAACTTGCACGGACTTGAAAGTGGACTCAGATGGAAAGATGTCCCAGAACGAGCGTGGCTTTCACCAGTGACGCATCAGAGTTCGGTATGTCGGTATTGCACCCCGCGAGTTTGAATCGCTCGCTACGTGCAACTTGACAGGCAATTACGACGCCGCGGCATTACATTTCTGAGGTTTCCCAAGAATCTAATCAGGGGTTTGTTCATTACTGTGGGAATGTTCTCCAGTGACACCCAGGGAGCATCATAATTAGAGACATTATCACCCTTTAGACAGCTCCAGCTTCTGTTTCAACACGAGTCAAAAACTGATTTACGACGTTGTTTGTCTCGTAAATAACCAAACCTGTATGTCGTCTTTGCAGGGTACGCTCCAACGAAATCTTGGGCTTGAAACTCCCCAACATCGAGCCCATTCTGAACGCGAATACGGTCTGCCTGACGTTGCCCGGGCTGACGCGGCGCCAACTGGAGGTGTGCATGCGAAACCCGGACGTGACGGCGTCGGCGATACAGGGGATTCAAATAGCCATCCACGAGTGCCAGCATCAGTTCAGGGGACACCGCTGGAACTGCTCCAGCCTGGAAACAAGGAACAAAATACCGTACGATAGCATAGTCTTCAAGAGAGGTGAGTCGGGTCTGGGCATCATAAATAATCACGATATATAATGTTATTTGTCGGTGGGATATGGAAATTCATCACAATGTGCCATAAAAGTACTGATATTGCAATATTGGCAGGCGCAATAAACGATATTGCAAAAATAAATGTATCGCAACAACACCAAAGTCCTCCATCAGACAGAAATGTGTTGTTTTTGAAATGTTTATTCTTGGTTTTCCTTAAACACTCTGATTTAGCCTTGGTTTCGTCTTTAAGTTTTAATTTGGTCATAGTTTGGCTAATACATTAAGGCATGAACATATTGGTTTTAACATAACTGGAATTATTGTGTCAAAAAGTGTATTCAAATGGCCATATCACAATAATTTCTATATTGTGCAGCCCTGATAGAGACTTTTTTAGGCAACGAGCAAAGATCTTGTCCCCAAAGTTGATGAATTAGAGGCAGAAAACGTGCAGGAGTGAATTTGATAAGGTGTCATTATAATGGCCAGACGACAGGGTAAGAACAGGTTTAGTACCAGTAACTAACCTGGTTTAGTACGTTGTTAGACCTGGTTTAGTCTTGGTTTGGTCCAGCTCTCATGGGATGTTTCTAATCTACTGTCATGATCATATCTAACAAAATAAGCCCAAGGAATGAACAAAGTAAGACCATCAACAGGTGACGCAAATATTACTACAGAACATAAAGATGGAAATATACCATAGAGCCTGATAAACCCTGTAAACCTCTTTTAAATGTACAATATTGATGAAATAAAATAGTTAGTTTGTGTTAATAATGAGTCATAACCTTCTACAGCTCAAATCTAATCATGCTACAAAAAGAAAACAAACATTTTCCCACTAGTGACTCCCAAAAATATTGTTCCATCCATAATTTATTGATCCATAACTTGATATAGTGATTATCGCGACGGACCGAGTTGGAATGACCAAGACCCTGGATTTGGTTTGGTGGTGAAAACACGAAGACTTTTGACCACCGATCAATCATTCAATGCAAACTTTAATAGAGCATAATCATAGTAAACACTAAAGATAATAGAAGTAATTACAATTTGGAGCTAGTCCATAAAAGTGGGTGCAGGCAGTCAGTTTTTATTGCCTTTTTGAACGTTGAGAGAATGACTGTGCAGCCTTTTTGAACTCATTATAGAATTACACAATCTAGAGCTCAGAAGATGCCCATAAACTCTGTTACACATTTGAATTCGAAGCCATGGGAATTGACTAATAACCAGTTGTGGGAAGGAACTAAATACTCTAAATACTGACTAAATATCACTCATTTTGATCAAATTAATTCTGGTACAGTTGCTCTTAAATACAATGAATACATAGTAGGTAGTAGTACAAAATGCAGTGGTGGAAAGTAACAAAGTACAAAAGCGTATACTTTTTACTTTTGCTCACTGCATTTGAGAGCAAATATCTGTACTTTCTGCTCCATTGCATTTTTGAAAAGGACTGAAAGGTATAAATTACTTTCCGTATGGTATTCATGTTTATGATGATATCCTGACTAAAGTATTGTCTCTGAGCAAACAAAAAATATACATAAAAGTCTAAAAAACATTGAAAAACCATGATAATCCTTCATTTCACCACATTTCAGTCGTTAATATTGATAAAAAATCAGACCAATATACTTTTACTTTTCCTTGACTAGTTTTTTTGCTCCTGTATCTGTATTTTTACTGAAGTAACAAAATCAAAATGCAATAAATTAGTGAGAATTACGCATTTTGGCGTTCTTTCCATCACCAAACTGAACTGAATATATCTGCAGATGATCAGGATTGCAACGGTCCAACTTTAAATCTAGTTTTAATCACTTCATCTTTTGTTGCGCGTGGCTTGTTGGCTTGATTAAAAAATAATAATAAAGTATTTCTGTCTTCATTGTGAAATATACGGCTTAATATAACGGTTATCACAGGTAGAAGTTAATCATATTTCAGTAAACGTGTGCTCACTGCAGTTCACAAGTTTAGCCTTCAAACGGAGCCAATTCATCAAATACTTTACAGTCTTTTATAATAACCGCTTAAAAGAAAAGGTCTTAGGGGGATTAGCCGCCACAAAGAAACACAGCCCACACACAAGCGAGCGCCGCACAAAACACAACTCAATATTCCTAAAACAATGTCATTTTTCATCCATTTCCCCTCCAGAATGAGCCTCTCCATATGGTTTATACGTAGTGACTAACATCGGTATCTACTTTCTCAAAAAAAACGTACAATCCGACCCTGAGCGGCGCGCACAAAAGAGCAGGGAGCTTCAAAAGCGGTTAGTCACCTCCAGATTACCAAAGCTGGAGAATATCAGTTTTCTGTGTCGCTTTGTGATGCCGTGAGTCAAACCACAAAGGGATGAAAGCGGATCTGCAGCGCTGGGAAGCCCTCAGACGGACTCATCCACGCTGGCTGACTGGAAAGAGGGATCAATTTCTTAGTAGCCACGAGCACCTGGACGACAGCGTAGCGACGGTGTGGTTGGGCGTTTTGGATGTCCGAGGGCGGCTTGGTTTCAGAAAACGACGCGACGATCAAATGTTTATCGAGGCTTCAAGTGCTTCGTTTTCTTGATCGATGTCGTCGTGACTTTGCAAACGAGTGAAAGTGACTCTTGAATCTGGATGGGATTGTGGATGGGAGTGTGCGCGACCGAGATCGAGTCGGTTGCGTTGGACTCGTCGAGCTCCCCGGAGACGAGCGGGGCGAGTTACAGGTCAGGTCTGTGCAGAGGCGAAGCGGCTGTGAGAATGCATGTTTTTTCTCCAGGCGTTTTTGAGCAGTAAAAAAAACCCATAATGGTTTAAATGCTAGATCTGCTCTATTGTGGAACAGCCTAAGCAAAGTATTAACATCGCCATGGTGACAAGATGGTATATCCTCCATCAGAAAAGTTACAGAGCAACGTGATTTGGCTAAAGGAAGCGCGTTGAAGAACATCTAGTTTTAAATGTTTGACTTGTTACACAAACCTGAACAATGACAAGAGGCAGAATAATTGATTGACAGAATTTTACGTATGATTTTCTTGTTAGAAGGAATTTAAAAAGTAAACCAGAGTAAACTTTGTCCCGATGAACCTTTCCCTGGATGACAAATGCATGTCTTTTTCAGATTTTCAACCACACCTACGAATTACAGTTCTCAGATCAATAGATAGATGAATAGATAAATAAATATATAGATAGACTGATAGATTGATAGAAAGATAGATAGATGGATGGATGGATGCTTTATTGCTTTCACTGCACCTTTGTATCGCAGTCAAAGGTCTCAGTGCATCTTCAGCAGGAGGATTGGTCAGGTAGAATCAGCAGTTCGTGTGTCAGGGCAGTTTGAGCAGAGGCGCTGCATCCCATTAGGCATAACAGGCAATTGCCTGGGGCCCCAGGCCACTAGGGGGCCCCTGCGAAGCCGCCCGTGCGCTTAATATATGGTTTATTTCTGGTTGTGATTACTGACCGTGTACTGTTGACACAGGATTACGTCATTTCTAAACTTCTTTGTGTGCGCGATAGTCGACTACTGCCCCTAGTGGACGTTGTCTGTATACGTTTGGTTTTTCGGCCTCATGCGTTCAGTCGAGCACGTCCGGCTCCGGCAGTGCAGCTACTGACAAAAACATCCCGTTTTCTGCCTTGGGGTATCTTTGTCCATAAGTTGAATGTTATTCTGTGTTATAATGTTGTTCTACGTTTGCATATTCAAACTTATGTCAAACTTAAGCTTAATCTGTACTTCCTTTGAATGTTGGTTGTTGCTAGCTGCTGTGCATGTAGCCTTGTCACATTTTAAGCTAGGCTATGTGTTCAGACCTTTATTTTCATTGCTCTTATATGTATCTGTTCATGTACAATTCATGTGAAGGTACATTTATAAGGTTTACATGTGTTTGTTACAGTTTTACAAAATTCCAATTGTCAAAGAGACGAGTTGTGGGGAAAAGCGTCTTAAAAGACATTAAAGACAAGTCTTCTCTACATGGTTGTTGGACTCTCTTTTTTGGATGTTTGCTATCTGTCCAGCCCTGGTAGTGACACCACAGTGAGGACAGAATAGACCGCGAAGATTTTTTGTGAACACTGGTCGGTAGGGCCCTCTAAGAATTTCTGCCTAGGGCCCCCACACTCCCTAGAATCGCCCCTGAGTTTGAGGGGACTCACATCCCTCAGGACAAAAGAGTCCTCGGTGTCCAGTAGTCAGGGCTTCTCAGTGTTCCTCATCTCTGTCCTGCATCTGCCTCCAGGAGGAACCTGGAGAACTCTGGGGACTCGTGTCTAAGTTCCACTCTTATTTCTCTCTGTTGGTTCGGTTTGTGATGAGACGTTCCATTCTCTCGAGGTAGTTGTTCTGGAAGGTCTTCTGCCCGGTAAAGATACTAGCACCATGCAGAGTCACCTCAGATGAATGGTGCAGATTGTCAAGCAAACATCTTAGAGCTTTAGTTGTGTTTTGGGGGATCTTGAAGTATTTTTATGTACAACAGAAAAAAGAATCATGTAGTTAATTAGCTTTAGATTTGGGAGTGAATTGAAGGTTTAATCTGCCTTTTTAACAGATAAATACACTGTTTATTGTGTTTTTTCACTGTAAATATTTGTAATTGCGTGATCTGTAGCCTAATTTTCTTGACAGTGCACTTTGGGTACAGATACATGAAGATACTTAATTGGTCGACTAATCAGTTTAAAACTTCAAACTTCAAACAATCATGTACCGTACTTCTTTAGCCCTCCAATTTCCATGAGTAAACAACAAACTTGATCAACAAAACTTTTCTAAGATAATTTAAACTACAATTTACGTTTTTGAAGAGTTAAATGTTTTGTATCGTCCTGAAGTTTCTCCTAATTGTTTTTTTAAATCTGTTTTCCTAAACTACAATTGACGCATTGTGACTTTAAAGCGAAGGAGTCGTGCTTCCCGGCTGGTGGTCTCTGCTCGTCTCTCGCTCTGCCAGATCAGCTAATTGAGCGTCTTCCATTCAAGACAATGCCAGTGTCTATAGTGTGGAAATCCCCCTCGTAACTTTTTACTTATAAATGCATCATCTTTTCATAGCCCCCGTAATTTATCCTCCCAAAATATTTAGCGTGAAGTGGCTGCTTTGTTTGACCTTTGCTGCCACACTTTCTCCTCTCTTGACTCACTGGAAAAGCTGTTTGTCAGATGTCAGTTGCTTTTTTTTTTCGCCTGGCGTCCCCGGTTCGCCTCGGGTGCAGAAACTCCGCAGCTACTGATACAAACAAGCTCTTTAAAAGCGGGTGATTCATCTGATGCATGCAGAGAATCCGTTTCGCTGTTGCTACAGAGCAATCCGAGGCCAGCGCGTTGCAGTCGTAGTTACGTGCGGTCGCTGCTTCTGCCAATTGACGTTTACTGAGGTTTAGAGATTAAAGTTTAGGGTTGATCATTGAACAAATTGTTATTGGGAACATGGAATTGGCAAACATGACGCATACTCATTCGTCGAGTTGTTTACTCAGCAAAAACGTTACAAAATGATTAGCCAATTATTTTTTTTCTTATGTGAATTGATGTAAACGTTAAACATGCCCGAAACTGTTGGAGAAAAGAGCGGGAATATATATTTTGAATGCACAAAACAAGATTGTTCAACTCTTTTACGCATTTGTCAATTAAAAATATTTATATTCAAACATATATACTTTCAAGGACATCATAGGAATATTATGGCTCAACGATATTGGAATTGGATATTGAAGTGCGGAAATAACTATTGATATTATTACAATGTTTAATAAACTCTTTGACTCAATAATTTCCGTTCTATTAAAACAAAATGCACATGTACATAATATTATTAGTCAAACTGAATCACAATAAAAGCTTGACAGAGACAAAAACAGCTCTAAATTCAAAACTTAAACACATTTAACACAATAAAACAGAACATGGAACCTGACCAGGGAGAAAAATGACAAAATAAAAACAAAACGAGATGTCTAAATAAAAGTAAGCCACAAAAACTCCAAAACAAGCGCTCAAACTGGTCCAAAGTCAGTCAAATGTGTCCAATTTGTCCAAATGTGATCTTTTTCTATAGTTTAACTTCACACACGTCGCATTATAGTCAGATGCAATATAAGTAGTGTGTGGCAATATAGACTTTTGCATCAACATTTGCAATATCGTACATCCCAAGTCAAATTATATTAAAAAAGTGGGTCAAAGTCAAATGCTACAAATATGATAATACGGAGCTCTATTATGGTCATCTGAAAACCACCATTTTCTTAATAACAGCTTTCCAAACCTTTGTAAACGTTGCATTTTATCTCAGCATTTGCACAGAAATTCAAACGCTCGACTCTTTTAACCAATGCGTTTACTGTGCGTCATCAATTAGTCCACCTATAAACCCAGATGTAATCGCCGATTGACGGAGGCGAAGATGCTCCCTCGGCGCTCGCGTCTGTTTCCGCTCCTTCCTCGCCGCCGAATGCTTTTACTCCAGTTGCCAGAGCGAGTTCTTGTGAATTCGCTCACAGCACTTTCCCAACTCTCAAAAGCATAAACCTGTTTAGTGGGTTTCTGAAACACAAAGTGACAGTTTCCTTTCAATCTTTAATTCATTTTGCCACTTCCTCTGCCGTCAGTTCATCCGGGCGTGGCACAAGCGGTGAATTATTTCTCACATTGATTTGTTCCCGGTCTTCAGGGGCCCGCTGTGTGTCGCCAAGCCACGACTCAGAGCCAAAGGCAGGAGCTAAAACTGTCCCGTGTACGGAAGGGAAAAAGAAGTGGTATCCTGGTGCCGGGGGTCAAGGTGGAACAAGGAATGAGGGCAGTGACTCGAGTACTGCGACTGCTTCAGAGAACTCTCCAAAATGGTTGTGCATTGCAGCCATGAAAAAGCAAGAGTCTCCCTTTAACACCTTTATACTTTAACTGCTTCAGTTTGATGCATTTATTTATTCACTTTTATTTTACCATGACGAAGCCATTGAGACGAGACCTCTTTTTCAAGGGTGACCTGGGGCAAAGGGAAAATGTAATAAATAGAATAAAAATCTAAGTTTAAAGACATTTTTTGTAGGATTCTCGCTCTTTCTCCAGCTCACACGACCTCAGTTCTGATTGAAAGGAGTTCCAAGCTGTGGGAGCAGCATAAGAGAAGGCTCGTGTCCCCCAGTCAGCCACCACTGGAGGTACGGACCTTAAACGTCCCGTCGGTACAGGACATAATGACCTCCAGCTCTCTCACACACAGATGGGACAATGGATGGAAATGTGCCATGTCTACAATCCAGGGTGTTTACGTTCATGTCGTGTCATGTCTGTCCTTTAACTCGCTCTGTCCCAATCAGATAAATAAATGAATATAAGTTAGAGAGCGCGGCCCTGGCACACAGATCACAGTGATGGCTGAGTCTGCCACAGCCTGTGACACATCTTAATGCTCAATGATCCACAGTGAAGAGGGACCATTCAGCTGTTGCATGAACACAAAGAACAGCACCAGAATCTAACAAAGGCCAAAAGGTCCCAAGTACCAGACGTTTACGGGTCGTGATCTGAGGGCTGTAATCTGCAGCACACGTCCATGCGAGAAAATCAGCTTCAGGGACGCGATCGAGACTGCTCTGAAGAGAAAGCTGACTGTAATGACTGGATGGCCTGTTCCAGTGAGGTTGAGCAGCAGAAAAGCACCGTTCCATCGGCATAAACGTGGTACATGACATTAGACAGTACCACAACTTTTACTACTTCCCCGCCTCTTCATCGTGGTGTTTCATTGTAGAAAGCAGTGGTCTTTACTGGGTTTTATTGTTAAAAAATGCCAAAATAACAGTTATACCCAACATATTTGACCAGGAATTAGATTTTTTTCATTGCTAACATTTATATCAGATCAGATAGCACTTCATAAAGTACATGAATAAAGTACAATGAGTATAAAAGACGTATAAACAACCTAAAGACTCTTGCAGGCCTGTCACGATAATAACTATTTCAAGTAATTGTTCAATGACAACAGATGGAACGATATATTCTGGGACTCAATATTTATTGTGTGTACTTTATATACTCTTTCTTTTTTGTTCACATTACGATAAGCTTTGGGCTGTAGAGGGTTGAATCATTTCTTTAGCCAATTATTATAGTTTCATTCTGCTATTTATTTGTTGCAGCTAATGCATTTTAACTCTACTGATGGATACGATTTACTGGGATTATCCTGGTTTAGGGCGATTGTGTCAGTGGCATAAAGTATCTTCAATATGATCCTTTATTGTAACAGATTCTGACGTAGTATTATCCAACGATTTACTTGGCCAAATTGTGTCGTATCCATAGTATTTTCTGAAACATAAAAGTGTTGTTTGAGTGCACTTTACACATTGAACAGTAAAACAATAAAAATATAGTTCAATACATCACAAACTCCACTGCAAAGCGAAAGTCTTTATATCACTTCGCACCAAAACAACATACCATTCATTTACTTCAAATTGAAAATAAGGAAGCAACATCAAACAGGCTAACAAGGCCAGGCCTGGTTAATAGTTTTTTATTTGACTCCAAAAGGCAGTCTGAATCATTTCCCCCTCGAGCAGCGTGCTATAAAGTCCTGAGTGGTTTCTTTTCATGTTTTCTTTACAAGTTTCCATTATAATCTCCAGTGCAGTAGCAGTAATAGCAGCGAGTGGGGGCTGACGTGCAAAAGTACCGCAGCAATGCACAGACAGTGAGCTCAGCGGCGACGACACACAACAGACAAACAGCTCGCACTTCATCAACACGCATTCCACATTCAGACGGGGAGATTATTCTATTACAGGCAGGGCAAGTCAATCAAACGCGTGCATTTTCACTGAGTTTTGAGATGTGCTGAACGCAGTAGCAACAGCTTCAAATATAATAAACGACATGAGTTAAGCTGTGCACGAAGTAGAAGTGAGAATTGGTTCTATTGTGTCAGTTTTATACTTCTTAAACAACTAATATTGAGTGATTCTAGAACAACTGCTAGACATTTGTTGTGACTTTACTTGATAAAAATGAAATTAGACTTGGGTTTCGACTTGGACTTGAACACTATGGCTATAGAGCAGGGGCGTCCACATTTGTTTTCACCAAGGGCCGCATTTCGAAACTTAAACGGGGCAGAGGGCCACAAACAACTTGACAATGTCGAATTTGTTGAATGACAAAGTGAATCATTCGAAATTTTGTATTTGATGTAATTGCCATGAGCCTCCACACCTTTAATTAGACCTAGAATATTAATAATAGGTTGCTATAACATCAATATGCCTGAATTTTCCCAATGTCACAGTAAAAAGTACTATTTTTTGTTGTTTGGGCCGACATAGCAGGAAGCTGGAGGGCCAACAAAAATTGGTTTTAGGGCCGCATTTGGCCCCCGGGCCCTAGTTTGGACAAGCCTGGTGTAGAGTCTTAATATATGATTATATACGTTATGTATTCATGTGTACAAAAACAAACTAGAACATTTCCTGCTCGATTTTTAAGGCCTATTCGCACAATCATATCACACGCAAAAATATGAGCTCTATTCATTAATTTAGCTTAATTACGACTTGAACAGACTTAAACTCATTGCACAGGACGTGGCTTAGACTTGACTTTGAGTTTCCCTACATTAAAACTACTACTACCACCACCACCACAACTACTACATCTACTTTTTCCAAGACAGCGACCAGAACATGAAGAAAACACAATACCTGACGGATAAAAAAGTGGTTTTAGGTCGTGCGTTCCCCGGTTAAACACGGGCAAACGTTTTTTTCCGACACCGGTAGCAGTGAAACGCGGGTACATTAACACAGACTACTATCTCTAGCCAGACTGCAGTTAGCGGTGTAGACTTGTACTCATTACACGTGTCATATACAAGTTTAAATGGCTCTTAATGAGGAGGATGTGTGAGTTAAAAGCCGTCTCACGTTTGTAGAGACATTAAACGCTTGCAGCCGTCTAACCGCCTCCCCGCAGTGTGTTTAAGGCACATTTAAGTCATTACAGGGCTAAGACAGCGTGAAATGAAAGCAGGTGATTGAAGCGAAAGTAAACTTGCTTATTTAGGCAGAGGTGAGCTCTTCAATCACTGTCTGTTCTGAAGGTGGGATTCCCTCTGGACTGTTTCTAACTGACAGTGATGTGCCAACGCTGACAGAAAACCAAAATGATGACGAAGCAATTCACATGTGCGTCCGTGTTACTGTTTCATGCAACGTTTTGAGGCCTTTTCCCCATTCATAAGATACAATGTGTTGTTTTAAATGTTTAATTGAAATGGCAACGGCCTCAACTTCTCATCGTTCTGAAACCAGTGGATCTTAACCTTATTTTATTGTCTTTGCAGTGGTGGAAAGTAACAAAGGATAAAAGTAAATACTGAACTTAAAAGTGGCAATTGTTCCTGTTTTTCCTCATTATGACTTTAGTCTTTGTGGAAGACGTTTATCACAGTTTTACACTAGTCAAGTTGGAGTTTGTGAAGGAAATTTTAAAAATGAATGTTGAAAATGAGACAGAATCCCTCTGTGATGTCATCAATATGAGACGTTACATAAAAAATGAAGGAACAGACTATTTTTTCTGAAAATAAACATTTTGACAAAATGTAGGTAAGATAAGGTATTAATTACTTTTGGCCCTTGTTTACATTACGGTTGCTTGGTAACAGCTGTGGAAATGCCTCTATCTATGTCACGTCTGCTGCTCATGTCAAACCAGGAAGTACAGTTATAAATGTCACCAACATTGTCTGTAAGTAAAATGTATATCTGGTATTTGTGCTTTAAGTACATTTGACATCAGATACTTTTGACATTTATTTCATTATAGCTGAGACATAATGTATTTTTGACTAGACTGAAATATAAATTACTTTCGTGTGGGGTTTGAGACTGTCTGAAACAACCACATTCCAATGAAAGCATATACCGTATTTTCTGCACTATAAGTCGCACTTTAAAGCCTTTCATTTTCTCAAAAAAACAACAGTGCGCCTTATATTCCAGTGCATCTTATATATGAAAAATGATTGAAAATAGACCATTTATTGACAGTGCGCCTTATAATCCAGTGAGCCTTATAGTGCGGAAAATACAGTAAATAAAAACGATTCGATACAAGTTATTTGTCATCAATTCAGTCACTTCCTTTCACCAAAAACCCGCACGTCAAGTTCAGAACATTTGACGCTTTAGCACTTTTCAAAATCTGCGTGAAATACATGTACTGCATCTTACTTCCCCTTCTATCTGTACTTTTACTCCTAACAAACCTGAGTACTTCTTCCACCGCTGCAAACGTGTCCTCTGCATTCAACCCATCCTTCAACTCCACCGGGGCACACAACATTCTCTCTTATAAAGTCAAAACAAAAGACAATACACTCATACTTTAGGTCTCTTGTGCTGCATGAATCCTGTAGGAGTGCGTCGAGAGAAATCTGCTCCTTCACAAACTCTTCACAGACAGAACGATGAAGCGTTTGGAACATTTAATGAGTCCGGTCCCAGAAGCGTCCCCCCCTTTGCTTTTATGGACTGTATAAAAGTATGAAGAGCTTCGTACGACGCGGTGGAATCAAAAACGCTTCGGCTGTTTTGTCTCATTGTCACTCTTTCTTATGAAACAGCCTTTTTCCCTTTTTTTCGACGCACAAATCCAACAAAGCTAATTGTTTATGCTGCGTACTCGGCCGTCGTAAATAAAGCTCTGTTTGTAGTTTTTAAACATGTCACCAGCTGTTTTATTGCAGCTGTTTAATAGGAGTTTTATAGTCTTGTTTTCTGCTATTGGCAAATCAGCGAAGGGGCCAAAGACAATGGTAATACTTAAAGCAACAACATGAGATTAGACGGGGATTTAGAGGTTAAAATCAAAGCTACTTCGCTCGATTTTCAGACAGCGAAAGGACAAAGTATTTATTTAAATCTATCGTGCACATTTTTTGGTGCATTTACAGATTTGGGACGGCGTTTTTCACATGCAGAACGCTAAAACGCAGTCACAATCACAGTAGTGCTTATGGCTCTCACTGCTGGACTTATGTTGAAAATAAATAGATAAAATGCTTCACTGTTGGACGTAGACAGCGCCCAGCAGTGTGATTTTGTCTCAACTCGCTGCTTTTGAAATACAACACGATATTGGGGAAAGGAAATGTAGTAATTTGTGACTTCAGATTCATTGCTGGTAAGAAGCGTTTGTAGAATCCTTAAAAAGAAATAGTATGTTTGAACTGACATAGTAATAGACGTCAGACAAAATGGAAATAAATTAATGACATCCACACTTTTTTTTAAAAAATGGACTGAGGGATAAACTGTGGGATGTGTGCTGTAATTTGATGTATGTTTTGTCATATTATGCCATTAATACCCATATTTTCCACACCATAAGTCGCTTTTTTCATCGTTTTGGCCGGGGTGTGACTTATACTTATATTTATACTTTTATACTTATACTTACACTAATACTTCGGAGTGACTTATGTGTGATATTATTTGTTATTTTCACACTTGCAACTGCATTTCATCCTCCAGTGCGACTTATATATGTTTTTTTCTTCTCTATTATGCATTTTTTGGCTGGTGCGACTTATACTCCAGAAAATACGGTAGTACTTTTTATTCAGTTTGTTTCATATTGCTCTCTGGTCGTGTTTTTGGTTCTGTATACGACAATGTGTATTTAAAAATCAAATGAATTCTAAGTAATTCCTTTGGTATCTCCAATTGTGCTAAGGATGTTTTCACTGACCATTACACGCAAACACTTAATGAGTTCGTTACAACTCACACTTAAATAAACTTTATTGATCCACCAGGGAAATTCATTTTTTGTCACTTAACCTAATTCGTTTCCAAACCAAACACAGTAGAGTTGTTATTCATGCAAAGGAGAATGGTTTGGTTTGGAGCTTGGATCTATTCAATTATCTTATTATACGCCCACGGTTTGCTGTGTCAGGCGTTACTGTCATTGAGTAAACACAGAACATAAACGTGACGTGGCAGAGTTTGTAAGAGAATATTTCTGCTCTTCACGTGCTGAAAACAACTCACAAAATGACTAATATTCCACTGTTTCCTTTGTGACACTTTCCGTTTACACCACACACTCTGAATAATGCTGACACACGGTAGTAGCCCTTAGTGACAAAGGATATTTGATTATTAATTACTGTAGTTAGAAATAATGAAGGTGGAGACGTTTCTCATCTTTTTAGGGTAATTATGAAACTTATGACTGTAGCTTTTCACAATTGAAAAGTCAGTTGATTGGATTAGATGAAAAATAAATTGTGCTTTAAATTAAAAAAAAAAATAGCAAATTTGATGTCTAACTGTAAGAAATATTGCCTCTCATTGAATTAAAATATATATCGCCACAGGTTCCACACAATTTTGGCTGGATTTAAACATTTTTGTGGAATTACGTTTATTGCTTTGGGTAAAATCTTCATATAATTAATTTAATCCAATGTAAAACCCAGCAATGGATTTATTTATTTCTTATTTATTTATTTCAGTGCAATTAATCACTGGTAAAAATACAGAAAACTTTAATCCCATTCATTACATAAAAAAAAAAAGACTAATAAATGAAAAACCACAGGCCAAAATCCAGTGAACGCTCCAAACAACAACACTTTAGAACTTTATCCTTTGTCTCCCGCAGGTTTCAAGGAGAGCGCTTTCGCCTACGCCATCGCCGCCGCCGGAGTGGTCCACGCCGTGGCCAACGCCTGCTCCATGGGCAAGCTGAAGGCGTGCGGCTGCGACGCCAAACGCCGCGGCGACGAGGAGGCTTTCCGGCTCAAACTCCACCGGCTGCAGATCGAGGCCATCCACAGGGGCAAGGGCATGGTGCACGGGGTCATGGAGCACTTCCCCGCCGAGCTGCCCAGCGCCCAGGACTCGTGGGAGTGGGGCGGATGCAGTCCTGATGTGGAGTTCGGCGAGAAGTTTTCGAGGGACTTCCTGGATTCGCGGGAGACGTACAAAGACATCCACGCGCGGATGAGGCTGCATAATAACAGAGTGGGCCGACAGGTACGTCAAACTCGCTGAGTGCGCCACCTGCTGGTCCCACGGTGGCGTCCGAATGTCTCTCCCTTGTCAATAACCCGTTTCACGACATCGTCCTGCAGTCTTTATCATATGCATTCAATCCCAGAGCGATTACAGGCAGCGAAACTGTAAGAAATATAAGTCAAATATTCACCAATCATGTTTTATGGTGTTGTTTGGTGTATGTTTTAAATTAACGGGGACAATAATAACCTTAACCAAATTTGACCTGACGTGATGATGATCTCTTTACAGTTCAAGCTAAGGTAAGCGGTCTTTGCAGTGTAATGGTTTATTCCAGAGTGGTTTATTCATAATCACAGGTCGACAGTGCGTTCTTTAAACAGCTCTTTGGCTTTTATTCAGTCGTGTTGTGTCCAGTTAAAGGCCAGTCGCTGTCTGCTGTTGTTTTGTCTATGTTGACCGATCTAGTGACCAGCGCTGGACGCTACGCTTCCAGGAAATAGTGCCTTATGTGAGGAATAGTGTGAGGGATAGTGTGAGGAATAGTGTGTGGAATAGTGTGAGGAATAGTGTGGAATAGTGTGTGGAATAGTGTGTGGAATAGTGTGAGGAATAGTGTGAGGAATAGTGTGAGGAATAGTGTGTGGAATAGTGTGAGGAATAGTGTGGAATAGTGTAAGGAATAGTGTGAGGAATAGTGTGTGGAATAGTGTGAGGAATAGTGTGAGGAATAGTGTGAGGAATAGTGTGAGGAATAGTGTGAGGAATAGTGTGTGGAATAGTGTGTGGAATAGTGTGAAGAATAGTGTGAGGAATAGTGTGGAATAGTGTGAGGAATAGTGTGTGGAATAGTGTGTGGAATAGTGTGAAGAATAGTGTGAGGAATAGTGTGAGGAATAGTGTGAGGAATAGTGTGGAATAGTGTGAGGAATAGTGTGTGGAATAGTGTGAGGAATAGTGTGTGGAATAGTGTGAGGAATAGTGTGTGGAATAGTGTGAGGAATAGTGTGAGGAATAGTGTGAGGAATAGTGTGAGGAATAGTGTGAGGAATAGTGTGGAATAGTGTGGAATAGTGTGAGGAATAGTGTGGAATAGTGTGAGGAATAGTGTGGAATAGTGTGAGGAATAGTGTGAGGAATAGTGTGGAATAGTGTGAGGAATAGTGTGTGGAATAGTGTGAGGAATAGTGTGTGGAATAGTGTGAGGAATAGTGTGAGGAATAGTGTGTGGAATAGTGTGAGGAATAGTGTGAGGAATAGTGTGAGTAATAGTGTGAGGAATAGTGTGAGGAATAGTGTGTGGAATAGTGTGAGGAATAGTGTGAGGAATAGTGTGAGGAATAGTGTGAGGAATAGTGTGTGGAATAGTGTGAGGAATAGTGTGAGGAATAGTGTGAGGAATAGTGTGAGGAATAGTGTGAGGAATAGTGTGAGGAATAGTGTGAGGAATAGTGTGGAATAGTGTGGAATAGTGTGTGGAATAGTGTGAGGAATAGTGTGTGGAATAGTGTGTGGAATAGTGTGAGGAATAGTGTGAGGAATAGTGTGAGGAATAGTGTGAGGAATAGTGTGAGGAATAGTGTGTGGAATAGTGTGAGGAATAGTGTGTGGAATAGTGTGAGGAATAGTGTGGAATAGTGTGTGGAATAGTGTGAGGAATAGTGTGTGGAATAGTGTGTGGAATAGTGTGTGGAATAGTGTGAGGAATAGTGTGAGGAATAGTGTGTGGAATAGTGTGTGGAATAGTGTGAGGAATAGTGTGAGGAATAGTGTGTGGAATAGTGTGTGGAATAGTGTGAGGAATAGTGTGAGGAATAGTGTGTGGAATAGTGTGTGGAATAGTGTGAGGAATAGTGTGAGGAATAGTGTGAGGAATAGTGTGAGGAATAGTGTGAGGAATAGTGTGAGGAATAGTGTGAGGAATAGTGTGAGGAATAGTGTGGACATTCGGGCTCAGACAATGTAAAAACAGGGCTGGAAAATTCTTGGATTGGAGGTTGTTTTAATGTTAAGGTATATTTGTAGTCCTAATAATACAAGGAACTCTACTTGTCTCTGTCAGGACATTTTAACACTGCACTGTCTGTATTTGGTGCAGAATTAACTGTGTTTGTGTGTTAAGACGCCACATGGACACGACGGTTGATAATTATGTGGTTTCATTCACGACTGAAACTATAAAATAATCAATTACCTAAAATTAGAAATGTTTTATTAAAAAAAGTCACATTAGTTTGGTAGAACATGGGCATTAGCTAAAGTACAAATATGAAAAAGTCAAATGATCAAAGTATTTATGAGATAATTTTGAAAATGCAGCTCTTTAGTTGGATTTCCCACCACAACAAGGACCTGGATGTTGGTTTCTATGGATTAAAACAGGCGATGATCTCTCCAGCCTTTATTATAACTTTGCCTGGAATGTTCCGCAGCGTGGCATTTGACTTATCTCCATGGAGACACTACCTACAGTTCAATAACTCACCATGAGAAGCCCTAAATTGCCTGCAGTCAATCAATTACAGCAGTTTGTGTGGAAAAGTGCACTAAAAGCTCATTATTAGGCTGAACCCACAGTTACCCAGGGCAGTTGAAGCAGACACAGTGTCCCCTGTAGAGAGGTGGGTTTGAGGCTAGTCTTATCAATGTATCTGCACAATATAGAACAGGACACATTCCAGTAACAAATGAATAAATACATTCTCAAATAACCTGGTATTCTTTTAGCAATAGTCGTAAGTCATTAAATCCAGCACAGACTTTTAAAAACAGAGCCCAGTAACTAGTTTTCTTCACAGTTTGGTCTCACTTTACTTGGACATTATTACATTTTTGCATGTAATAATTTACTCTTTTGTGTATTAAAGGTTGTAAAGGTATAAAAAGGTTGTCGTTTCGCGAACCAGTGCCGTTTTCTAGCAACTTTCGTACATTAAGTTGGCAACACACTGTCACACAGAGTTGTGAATGCTGTTGTTTATCACGTTTACATAAGGTTAACAGGTGGTTTAGTGTGTTGAAGGCTAACTTTACTTGGTTAACAGGTTACGTGGCTGCTCAAAATACATGCAAAGTGCGTAAATACTTTGATAACGCCTTGTACAAACCGTCGGTCGTGTATAAAGCGTGGTCCAAACAGTCTCTGGGTTAACAGCTGGCATGGTTTGAGTGGCATTGCTTTGTTTCGTTGGGTGTTTGGTCTTCTTTCAAGGCTTTTGACCCTTCTTTACCTGTCGCACCGCATCCAGGGCCTCGCCGCACTCGCCTGATGTCTTTCTGAGCAGAGAAATACAGGGAGTTCCCCAATAACAAGCCTTTTATCTATAGGTTTTTCTCCTGGAACAGCCCTGGGGACAAGTCATATAGTGTTACAGAGATTCTACTGGTACGCTGCAATTGCCGGGTCGACTCCTTGTTTTATGGCCGTATTGTGACAGCAGATTTAGGAGAAGTGTACTGATGCTTCTTGTGTCTCGGTGCATCATTGTGCAATGCCGTTAAATGTCGATAACTGCGGTAAACGTGTCAATAATCATGCACCAAATATTGGATTTACGAACTTGCCCTTCTCAGTTAATCAAATTCGATGAAATTTTTTGGGGTTATTCCAATTGAATTACAGTCCTAATATCATCATTTTGTTAAAGTCAGAGAAAACACAGCATTTTGTCATTAATTCTTCAATAATAAAGAAGCGTGTGCACTATTATCTATTACTTTTTGACTCTGATTTGTTTAGTTATTTGCTTATAATGCCCATTCCAGCCAAATAACACCAGTGAACTGAATTGTGTTTTGCTTTACATATGAAACTCAACAGTGCTTTAACAGAAATGCCGCGTGACCCTTGAATTTGGGACGGTTCAGGACGAGACAGTGCGTCTTAAGTCTTCGGCGACGTCCCGCGAAGCATCGGCGACGCGAAGCCTCCCTAAATCGCACATTGTTCCCCGCTTCCTCTGAAGTCATTTGGGCTGGTATCTCGCCATCAGTTTACTTCTGGTCCGCCTGATTATTTAGACAAAACACGAAGGGGGCGTGCGTCACTTATTTATTAGCAGATAGCGGCGCGGCAGACGCAGGAGTGGGCGATTTCGGATGAGGTCATAGGACATAAACAAGAGCCTTTGTTCGGTACAACACGGTGTGACGTAGACGGCGAAAAGATCGACTGGGAACACACCGGACCGATTACAGACATTTTACAGACACATTTTAATACAATCATTACATAATTTGGCATCGTGTAATGTAAATCGCCACAATATTCAGTGGATACACAGATGGACAATACGCCTGTCTTTACAATCAAATGTACCGTGAAAAACTCATAAATTAACCTGTTCTTTTTGGATATCTTTACATCTTTACAAAAATCTATTCATGATCTGATTTCTGGCGTTATCAGATTATCGAAATGCCATGTAAACAGTTGCATCAGGTGTGAGTGATCTGATTTCACTCTTGTTCAGGTGTTGACAAGGAAAATGGGCAAAAATGTGGAAAGAGTTATATAAGATAAGATAACCTTTATTTGTCCCACAATGGGGGAATTCCAGTG
>NW_027315768.1:28610864-28630864 GCF_026437365.1 Eucyclogobius newberryi
CGCTCACCCGTGTCACCTCCTTTTCCGCCCCGTGTCACCCTGTACCGTCCACCTCACCCCATTATCCTCTCACCCGTGTCCAGCACTTTAGCACCTTCTTTATTTACATTAATTAATATTAATTCTTTAACAGGTTCGGCTGAAGTAGTAGTTACAGAGTTTAAATCAAAGATGTTTATATCAAAGTTGAGCTACAAAACTGATCGATTTAGCTCATTGAAGTTAGCCGCTGTACATCCTACGTCAGACTTTACCGTACTTTTCTCACAGGTGCATAACTTTTATACCGTTTGTGCAAATATTTCACAGTCTGATGAGTAAAACCTAAAAAATGAGTTACTACAGCTTGTGTGTAAGTGTCGGGGCGACTGTAATCCAATATTTCCTTCATAAAGGCGCTGCACCTACTTTTACCGTCTCAAAAACGTGAAAATCAGAACTGTTTCATCCTTATCGTTCACCGCCATGAGTTTATGAATGATTTTCACCACTTGAAGAGGCCAGAGCGAGCTAACAGCGCTAACACACTTCAATACTACAGTAAAACGCTCTTCAATTCCATTCTGACAGCACACAGTGGACTCATTTTCACCATAAAAGCTGCTTTTACAATATGTCTGTATCGGGGGATTACATATGTACAACATGGAAAAGAACTTGATAAAGCCCCATTAATTTAATTTAATCTTTATTGAGTGAAAAGTGTGGACACCTGTACCAAGACAATAAAAAAGAAAATAACAATTGTGCGGATTAAAACCTCTGTCCCATCACCCTCTCTCACCCATGTACCACCCTCTCACCCTCTGCCTCTCGCCCCGTCCCCCCTCTCACCCTCTGCCTCTCGCCCGTCCCCCCTCTCACCCTCTGCCTCTCGCCCCGTCCCCCCTCTCACCCTCTGCCTCTCGCCCGTCCCCCCTCTCACCCTCTGCCTCTCACCCCGTCCCCCCTCTCACCCTCTGCCTCTCGCCCCGTCCCCCCTCTCACCCTCTGCCTCTCGCCCCGTCCCCCCTCTCACCCTCTGCCTCTCGCCCGTCCCCCCTCTCACCCTCTGCCTCTCACCCCGTCCCCCCTCTCACCCTCTGCCTCTCGCCCCGTCCCCCCTCTCACCCTCTGCCTCTCGCCCGTCCCCCCTCTCACCCTCTGCCTCTCGCCCCGTCCCCCCTCTCACCCTCTGCCTCTCGCCCCGTCCCCCCTCTCACCCTCTGCCTCTAGCCCGTCCCCCCTCTCACCCTCTGCCTCTCACCCCGTCCCCCCTCTCACCCTCTGCCTCTCGCCCCGTCCCCCCTCTCACCCGTGTACCCCCTCTCACCCTCTGCCTCTCGCCCCGTCCCCCCTCTCACCCTCTGCCTCTCGCCCCGTCCCCCCTCTCACCCCGTCCCCCCTCTCACCCTCTGCCTCTCTCGCCCCGTCCCCCCTCTCACCCTCTGCCTCTCGCCCCGTCCCCCCTCTCGCCCTCTCCCTCTCGCCCCGTCCCCCCTCTCACCCTCTGCCTCTCGCCCCGTCCCCCCTCTCGCCCTCTCCCTCTTGCCCCGTCCCCCCTCTCACCCTCTGCCTCTCGCCCCGTCCCCCCTCTCACCCTCTGCCTCTCGCCCCGTCCCCCCTCTCACCCTCTGCCTCTCGCCCCGTCCCCCCCCTCCCACAGCCCCCTTCTGAGGTGCTCTTAAAACGGGGCGAGGAATGCAGAGGTTTTCTGGAGCGGGGCGTGCATGTCGCCTCACGCCCACCCCAGGGTTCTCACGGCGGCCCGGCTTGTTTTCAGGCCTAATTAGTGGCTGCTGGCAGTTTGAAAACAGATGTTTAAAATCCTGCAAAAGACTTGTGACTTCAAACGGCGGGACAGGAAGTGGAGGGCGAGATTCGCCCTTCCTTCCCTCGCTCTGTCCCCCCTGCTCCTGCTCCAGAGCTGCAGAGCTGATTGCAGGAACGAGACGCTAATGAATGACAACATGTAAATCATGAAGTTCGCCACCTGCTCGTCTCCGTGGTGATGCCATTGCTTTGCCTGGCACTGTATCTTGCTTTAATGGTTTATGTCAATTGTGTGGCTAATGATTATGAAAGTAATCGATTAGTCAGCGATTATTTTTTCGATTAGTTGACCGTTATTTATATTTTACGATGAGACATTTTATTATCATTCAAATCAAGTTAAATATGAAATATGGTGAAGGCTTTTTGTTAGAGAATATTTAAGAATTAAGTGTATTACGATGGAAATTACACTTTTTTTTTAAATTATGCCTCTGTGTTTGTTATAATAATAGTAATACTAATGATAATGTTCAGAATAATGTTCATAATAATGTTCATAATAATAACAATTTTAATATAAAGCACGTTATAATCCACATAATGTCTGCAATCATCAAAATACAACTATTATTATTACATTTTGAATTGTATTTTGTATTGCCGACTCGATCACAATTAGCAAATTAATCGTTGCTTCTCTATAATTTATGTTGCTAAAAATATTCCTCACTGTGAGCGGGTTCGCCTCTCCACAGATCGGACCAGTACCAGCCTGGAGGTGTCACCATGGAGATAAGATACCATTCCAGGCAAAGCAATAACATTAATTTATTTGATTGTATTAGGGAAATGCTACAGCCTCATTTATTTGTCTTGAAAAGATGAATTAAACGTTGAGATTCTGAATTTGAAGGTGCTAAACTTTGGTCCATAAATCTATTCCTTCCTATGTACGTGGGGTTTACAGCCACAGCCGCCCTGGGGCAGAATGACAGCGACATGACTGTGATTTATGAACATTAATGTCACAAACGCGCCTCCTTTCCGTCTTCAAAGATGGCGCAATATCGATCACAGATTTACTGCTAAATAATTATCCTTCAGATCACAGTTTCTGCACCGCACACACTCTCAGCATTCTATTATTTTTAGCTCCCGATATTGAGTTTGTTTTGACAATTCCAGGCCAAAACACACAGTAGTTTGTATTAAATTGAAGTTGACAACATGTTTAGCTGCTTATGACACATTGGGTTTGACAGTAAATCTTTCTTCACGTTTAAGAGGTTTTTTTTGTGTGCGTTTTTTTTTACAACCTCAAAACGAATAGTGTGTTTCCAGCAGCGAGAGTTGTGTTGGGTCCTGCCTGTGGGTTCGACAGGTGCTGACAGTGTGTGTGTGTGTGTGTGTGTGTGTGTGTTTGTGTTTGTGTGTGTGTCTATGTGTGTGTGTGTGTGTGTGTGTCTATGTGTGTGTGTGTGTGTGTCTATGTGTGAGTGTGTCTATGTGTGTGTGTGTGTGTGTGTGTGTGTCTATGTGTGAGTGTGTCTATGTGTGTGTCTATGTTTGTGTGTGTGTGTGTGTGTCTATGTGTGAGTGTGTCTATGTGTGTGTATATGTGTGTGTGTGTGTCTATGTGTGTGTGTGTGTGTGTGTGTGTGTCTATGTGTGTGTGTGTGTGTGTGTGTGTGTGTGTCTATGTGTGTGTGTGTGTGTGTGTGTGTGTGTCTATGTGTGTGTGTCTATGTATGTGTGTGTGTGTCTATGTAGGATATGCAGATGTCCTCCCCCTGTTGCCATGGTGACAGGAATGCGGGCTAGGTGTTATCTACTGCCCGTGTGGAGTTTTACACCCCTCAGAAGAAAGAGGATGTAATAGTGACAACAGAGACGCTCTGAACTTTGAAAATAACTTTTCATCAAATGACTCCTTTTGGATTACAGAGAGTAACGATCTCTCCAAGACAAACGCTAAAACGCTGAAAGACTATGCGGTTTTAGTGGTTTTAATAGACAATCATCAGATTGCAAAAATGTGTCCACCAGATGACTTTACATGTACATATTGTGTCATTGTGTTTAACAAGTCATTTTAACTGTTTCATAACTTGTTTTGTGGACAATTTTCCCTTTTGTGTAACTCTTGTGGCCTAAAGCCAGATCTCGTCTCCTTATCAGCTCTGACCCCAGCGTGCATGCTGATTGGCTGAAGCCACGGCGCCAAAACCCCCGCGGGGAAAGACAAAAGGAAAGAGCAGGGAGTTACACACCAGTACCATCCGAGCTCCAGAGCGAGTTCCATCCGAGTTTCTTTCGAAGCTCGACCCTCCATCCAGGGCCCCACCAGCAGGGTCCATGAGGCCTTGGGAGCAGGCCTCGGGCCTAGTTAGCGTGAGCGATGCTACGCTACGGGACAATGACTTTGCCAAGAGAAGCTAATGTTACCTCCCGGAACTAAGAAACCTGTGCCCGTTTTTAAAAACGTGATTGATGCTGCATCACGCAAAATCAAGCAAGGACCTTTTGCAACTTTTTCAAGTCCACAGCCTTTTAGATCAGCCACATCGGTGGAGCAGCACGACGGCCTTTTCATTGGGGAACGCCTCAGAGCCAAGGAGAACGCCTCAGAGCCAAGGGGAACGCCTCAGAGCCTCAGAGCCTCAGAGCCAAGGAGAACGCCTCAGAGCCAAGGAGAACGCCTCAGAGCCAAGGAGAACGCCTCAGAGCCTCAGAGCCAAGGAGAACGCCTCAGAGCCAAGGAGAACGCCTCAGAGCCAAGGAGAACGCCTCAGAGCCAAGGAGAACGCCTCAGAGCCTCAGAGCCAAGGAGAACGCCTCAGAGCCAAGGAGAACGCCTCAGAGCCTCAGAGCCAAGGAGAACGCCTCAGAGCCAAGGAGAACGCCTCAGAGCCTCAGAGCCAAGGAGAACGCCTCAGAGCCAAGGAGAACGCCTCAGAGCCTCAGAGCCAAGGAGAACGCCTCAGAGCCAAGGAGAACGCCTCAGAGCCTCAGAGCCAAGGAGAACGCCTCAGAGCCAAGGAGAACGCCTCAGAGCCAAGGAGAACGCCTCAGAGCCAAGGAGAACGCCTCAGAGCCTCAGAGCCAAGGAGAACGCCTCAGAGCCAAGGAGAACGCCTCAGAGCCTCAGAGCCAAGGAGAACGCCTCAGAGCCAAGGAGAACGCCTCAGAGCCTCAGAGCCAAGGAGAACGCCTCAGAGCCAAGGAGAACGCAGATCGCAGAACCGATCCAGTCCTTCTTTGGCCAGACAACGTCAGAGCCGAACTCCAGAGCAGGCCCTTGGACCCCACGCAGGCCCTTGGACCCCACGCAGGCCCTTGGACCCCACGCAGGCCCTTGGACCCCAAGCAGACCCTTGGAGCCCACGCAGGCCCGTCTCCTCAGGATCACAGCTTCTGGTTCCGTTCATATCAATGCACTTCACAGGCTGAATTTCATCTTAGACTTAATTCTTGCACACACCTAGATAGATCTAGAACCATCATGTCTAGTGTTTTCCATCTGTTATCGACTCATTTGCATATTCCTGATTCATATTTATCTGTTTAATTCTTTGGTCATTAAATCTTCATAACCCACATTTGGTTAAGTGTTCCTTCATTTCCAGAAAAGGGGTCAATGTCACGGTTACGTTCTCAAACCTTTAGATCAACGAGCAAATTAATTTCTAATTAATTAATTAATCTAGATATCTGATTTTAGAGTTGTTAAATTGCCGATTATCCGGCTGGTGCCCCATTCTTCTCTTAAAAATACGATTCAAACTTACCCACACTTAGGCAGTGTGTCATGTTTGAATTCTTGAGCAATTCTTTAATCAATATCAAACCTGAATGCCCCGCCCCCTTCACAAGTGGGTGGACATTCATAACCTTACAGTACTTGTACTAGTATGTTACCCTACATCTATGTATATGTGTGTGTGTGTGTGTGTGTGTGTGTGTGTGTAAAAATAAAGAGGTGACATAGTTGTGCAATCGCTAAAACAAATGAGGATTTTGAAATGAAATGATTCACACCTGAAATTTTCCCCCGAAGGCTTTTTATCTAAGGCATTATTTGGTTGCATCAGAATGACTTTGTTCTCCATCTTGTTTCAGTGAGAGAACTTATGACGCTCATGGCACCTTTCATTTGTAAGAGTAAAAACTGACATAATTGTAAGGCTCATTTAGAAAATAAAATAAGCCTCTGTGTTGGCCGCAGTGTTTTGAGTTTGAGTCGGGACGGTTTGCTGCATGTCCTCCCTTCTCTCTCCTCCCCAAAGCTGTCCTGTCTAATAATGAAGCCTACAGGCCAAAAAAGCCTTAAAAAAAAGAAAAGAAAAAGACATGACTAATTAATGATTTGATTATGTTAACGAGGCGGGACATATTCAGACGGGTGATATTTACATCTCTTTTTTGATGCATAATGCAGTCGAGCTTGTGTAAAAAATGACATTATAAACACCTTTAATCAGGTTTAAAACTAAAATCATTCTTACGCATTAAACGTGGGTTATCTCATTTTCTGGTGAAAGTCCAACACCTGCTTGTCTCCATGGAGATGTTATTGCCATCCTCGGAATGTTCCGCAGTATGGGAATAAATGTATCTATCGCCATGGAAACAAGCACGTGACACCACTAGGCCAAGTTACAGGTCACGGTTCTGTGTTCTGTCGTCCTCGCTCACAGAAAGAATTATAATGTCCAGAAATGTTGTTTAATGACTGTTTATGCTGTGTCTTTTCTTCTTAGACAGGGACAAATAACATGTCGTAACACTTTATCATAACTATACTTTTAATATCCTTAATAAAGTATGAACAAAGACTTAAACAAATAATAAACAAATTGTTTATTATCAATAAACGATGTGATCATTATTAATTAAGTCTTTGGTTTTGCTTTACTAAGACAAATTAAGATACATTTATTATAAAGTGGAACCAATCATGTTTTTTGTATCATTGTTTCTCCATCTTAAGAAAGACACTTCAATCTGAATCAATGCATTTCTGTTGATCTTGACACTTGACGTTTATGACCTGATGCACTTAAGTAACTACCGTATTTTCCGGACTATAAGTCACACATTTCTCATAGTTTTGAGACTTATACCTCGGAGCGACTTATATGTGATATTATTCATTATTTTCACACTGACAACCACAAGAGGGCGCTCTAGGCTCTAAGCGACGCAGAAGAAGAATCTGCACTTCCTCTTCCTCTGGAGTTTGTGGAGTTGTTTAGAAGTGACACAGAGGAAGAAGAATTCAATGGATTTAGTGATTTGGGGTAATACTGATGCTTTGGTAAACTTGTTAGCATGTTCTTTATGCTATAGTTATCTGAATAACTGTTCATATGTTACGTTAACATACCAGACACTTACCACAGTTCTGTCTGTGCCTCATGTAGCTGAAGATGTTAGCGTTAGCATACGTCATGTAGCTGAAGGTGTTAGCGTTAGCATACGTACACCTATTCACCATGTTCTCTCATCTGTTATTATTCTAAACTGCATTTCAAGATTAAATGTCTGTTCTTGGTCTTGGATTTTATCAAATACATTTCCCCAAAAAATGCGACTTATACTCCAGTGCGACTTATAGTCCAGAAAATATGGTATATAAAGGTACAAAGCCAAAAAATGCAACAACAAAACATGAAACCGCTCTTTCTTTCACTGAATCCGCAGCAGTAAAAGTGTGCGTGTGTCATCCAGATTACACGGCGTTGCTCTTCAAACACCCACCGCACACAACAGCGATGTGGCCCGTCCCTCGTGGTGCGGCGGCCGCGCTGTAGGTCGATAGTGTCCAGTGATAGTGAGATTCTCAGGCTCGTTATGGCCAATTTCGTCCCGGCGCTGGAGATTAGCTGCTCTGGAGTTCCCGTTCACGACTAATGCAGTGACTCACAGGCCACACGAGAACCACAGGACGAGCGTTTGATCAGAAAATAGAACCGTTTTGGGTCATTTAGGCATCATCAGCGGTGCACCCGAGCCTAAGGACTGAAGTTCAGAGACGCTATTTGAAGTGACCGACCACATGCGGGACATAAATGCATCGCGTTCTCGTTAACGTAGGTCACACTTGCATTGTTTTGTTTTTTTACGGCTTTTTAAGGTTTTCGTTCTCGCGCTAACGTTTTATAAGAGGATTTAAACAGCAACGGGAAGTGTGTGTTAAAGTATAATAAAGTATAATGATGATAGTTTCCACTCTCTCATAACGAACCAATCTAAAAGTATGTTATTTCACTCGTTACTTTGAGAAGAGGTTGAAGGTGTTGCTCTTGTAAATGTCTTAGTTCAGCTGAATTCCCTTCGCTCGATGCAGTGTCACCTTAAAGCAGATATTTGGAACAGGAAATGAGAGGGATATAGTGTAGGATAACCACGTAGAAACGAGATGTCACCGTCCCGAACTGTTGTTTCTGTGTTAAAGCCAGAGGAGGGACGAAGCCGGAGGACGGCTCAGACTAAAATAAAGTTTTCGTTTTCTTCACATTTGTAACATTTTTATTGAGCTTTAACATGTTTCTATTGAACTTTAACATGTTTCTATTGAACTTTATTGAACTTTAACATGTTTCTATTGAACTTTATTGAACTTTATTGAACTTTAACATGTTTCTATTGAACTTTATTGAACTTTAACATGTTTCTATTGAACTTTATTGAACTTTAACATGTTTCTATTGAACTTTATTGCACTTTAACACATGTAAACCCAATCGGTGTTAAGACATGTTCGTACCTCAGTCTATTAAACTCACCAACGACATGGACATTTTAAAGTGATGCCGTAAAAGACACGACTGGGACATTTGGAACATCCTATCTTTACCTTACGTCTCTTACCGGCTTCTTCCACTGCGTATATGCATTTAAACAATATTTCTACTGCATATTCACCGTCTCATTTCTAGGGGGTGGATTGTGGTCGCACTTTGAACGCGTCTTAATTATGATATCGTTACAAGTGTGCGGCTCTGTTGTGTGGAGCCTGTGTGCAGTTAGCAGCGCCTTTGAAGCGTGCGTTTGATTTGCTTTAAGTGATGTCTGGGCTTAATGTGCTGCAGTGGGATTTGTTTGCGCGCTCTGAAATCGCTTCGGCTTTAAACCTCCTTCAGTAGTTTTTCTTTGAACTGACGAACAGATGCGCCCGACTCACGTTCAGCAGCGAGTTCAGGATTTCCCCCTGCGTGTATCAGCGGCGATGACACGGGGATCGGCCGGTACTTATCCACTGCGACTATTGAGTATCGAGCTGACCGCGTACTTTTACTACACGTCACTCACCTTGTCTAGTGCGAATGTCGTGAGTGGTTGGTGGCGGTCACAGGGGGTCGAGGGGGTCACTTTTGTCGATCCACCAGCCCCCGGGCAGCTGTGGCTTAACACGTTGCCAAATATTCTCTTGAAATATCTTGAAACTGCACAAATCCACTGCTCTATTCTCGCTGAGATCTGTGAATGAATTTGACATTTGTAATTATTTCTGGAATAAGATAAGATAAGATATTCCATTGTTGTCCACACATGGGGAAATTCCATTGTTGCAACGCAGGTAGATACAGAGGAAAAGGACAGATAACATAATAGAAGAACTCTTATAAACAAAACTCTTATAAAAAAAAAAAAAACTCCTATAGACAAAACCTCTCATTTCCTAATAAGGAATGGAGGGGAAAAATAAAGATAAAATAAAATAAAAACAGCGTAAGACAAGATAATACTAATAATAATGGTAAAATAAACACTCTATTTTCATCAGTTATATGCACATGATTATGACAGCAATGCACATGAATATGACAGTATGGCACATGAATATGACAGTATTGCACAGGAATAAGTCATTAGTAAGTGGTTTTATGTAATTGAAAGCATCCTTTTTATCCTTTTGGGGGAAATCCATTGCCCTGATTAAAGAGATCCATGATTCAAGTGTGTCTATCAGTACTATTGTAGGGACTCGATCATGTCTTTGCAGATGTTTATGGTGTAAGTATTGCGGATGTTAGTTTAGTTTACATCAAACACATGCGTCAGTGCAATACATGGCCTGGCTCTAATATGTCCATAAAGATCTGAGCAAACTTTCATTTAAACATGAAATACATTTGGGTTTTGTTTGGATGTTCTCACTTTTATGATCACCAAAGACAGTTTGAATGCAGATCACTCACATCACATTACTTCTGAAGTGATTGGCCCCGGGGGCAGGATTAGGGCCTGACGGAGGCAGCAGGCCTAGTTTAACCTGGGCTTGTTATTGTGATGTAGAACAGTGGTTTCCAATGGAGGTCGAGACCCCGAGTACACACAGTATCACATGTACGGTCAATGTTTGGCTTTGTAGTATCTTTAAACTGCTCTTTTCCACGCTGTAGATCTGACGCCATCGCCTGCTCATCTCCACAGAGATTTTACACTGTTTAAGGCAAGGCAAGTTCATTTGTAGAGCACATTTCAATTCAAAGTGCTTCACACAGCAGGAAAAATGCATTAAAATCACAAAGAAATTACAGAAACAGAAACACAATAACATTTACTAAATAAAAAATAAAAACATCTAGCCAAATCCAAATTTATCGGACCACATTGGCAGCATTCCAGACACTCTTTCCCATATTTATTTGACATTGCAGCAGGACAGGCGTCTCCGGGATGGACACATCACTTTTAGATTGATTTGTTCCCTTGTTCCCATAATGTTTAATGACATTTTGTGCAACTTTTTCTGCCAAAGCAACAGCACCTCTATTGAGACAAGCAGAACCAGAACAGTTACTCACCTTTTAAATATTATTTTAATTGGGCATTTATTATTATTATTTTTTTTCTGAAGTGTGCGTTTACACTTGCACATTCACCACGTTAAAATTGTGACTGAACTCGGACTAAACCCAAAATTAAACTGGACTAGATCAGGACTAAACAAGGACTAGAGCAAGACCAAACCAAGTCCACATCAGAACTAAAATGGGCTCAATTTAGGACAAAACGACATGCGGACGCACCTTAGATCTGTACGTTATGACCTAAACTGTAATAGTATCTTGTAGCAGTCGTTCAAACATATATACACAGTGCATTTTAATGTTTTAAGCAATAGTAGTACTGGTAGTGGATAGTTTATTTTTCCCTTTTGTGAGTTACTGAGTTGAGCCCTGTTAGGTGTCTTATCCCTTGTGTAAATTGGTTTGCAATGATTAAGAGACATCAAACATAAGATAAACCTTTATTTGTCCCACAATGGGGAAATTCCAGTGTTGCAACACAAAGTAGGTACAGAAGTAAAACAACAAAGAACAGATAACGTATAGAAAGCTTTAACATCATACATGCACACAGTATAAAAAACACAGACATAACAGATTTTAATACATTAAAAAAATGTCTCAGAGTGAGCTTTATTAAAAGGACAATAGCCGCTCTATATCTGTTTATTGTTAAGTACAAATTGTAGTACATTTGACTCCGATTCTTATTCAATTGTCGCACCAGCAGAATGTCCGCCTAAAGAAGCGAGTCTGTGCACTGAGTCAGCTGGATGTGAATGTATCTGCTGAGTGAAACGCGGAGGTTTAGTAACACTTACTTTGGCAGCGCGCACAGACGGGAGCGTGCAGTCACATGCACCGCTACGCCTCATTTACTCTCTATCCACGACAGCTAATCGCAGCCACGGCCTTCATCTACTGTGGCCTCCTGACACCGTACTTTTACTTCTACTCGAGTAATATTTGGCTTGTTGTGGCCGAACTCTTACTTTAATGAAAGTTTTGGATTGGACAGTTACTCCTCTTACACCTTTTACGGTAGATTTATTTGTTTGTGCATTTGGTCATTTGGTCAATTCAACAATCTGTGCATTATATACATTTACTCATAAACACTCAATCACTCCAAATAGTACTTTCTCCAAATATCCCACTCTTTAAATCTGGCTTGAGAAATGATTGGGACCATTACTTCTTACTTCTACTTGAGTACTAGTATTGATGTTACTCTTTCTTGAGTACAAAGTAGGCTATTGTACTCACCCTGGAAGTAAAAGCAGTTGTAGAAGTAATGTCAAAAGTATTTGTAGGTAAAAAAGTAAATGTAGCAGCAGTAATTGTGTAAAAGCAGCAGTAGTAGTGAGAGTAGAAATAGCCAAGGTAGAATAAATAGTGAGTATAATGGTAGTATTAGAAGAGGAAAGACTAGGTTGTTGTGGTATTTGTACTCATGTTAGCAGTAGCAGAAGCAGTGGTGGTATAGGAACAATTAGACAGTTTAAAATCACTTTTATTCACTTAATATTCATATAAATGTGCATATTAAAGGCACAGAGTTTAGATTTAGACTTACTCAAACTGCATATACCTAATTTAACACTCTTTTCAAATTGAAATTAGGCTTTAAAGCTAATCAAGTTAAAGCAAATCGATGTAAACTGCTGTACATTGATCAAACTACCGTTCTCACAAGCGTTTACAGCCAAAACGCCATATTGCATTACCAGACGCAGCCTCGTCTTTGATAAGGACAATTTAACTGTCACGTGTTGTGTCTCTGGCTCTTTCTTCACATCGTTTGACCTTATCTCGTGCATCAAAGTTGAGCATTTCTTGTAGCTGCAAATCCGAATACTGTTGAAAATATGAGGCCCGGAGGCAGGATTAAGAGGCGAGGGAGGCAGCGGGCCAGGCTCAACCCTGACATGCTATTGTAACAGAGAGGGCTCTTATTGTGAAGGTCTTTTGTAACTGATACTTTCTGTGTTTACTGCAGCCGGCACAAGACAACTTCAAGTTCAACCACACCGATCATGATTTGACTTAAAGCTGCACTGTGGAACTTTTCACTGCCCGCGTGAGTCACCCACCGTGGAGATGCTATTGCTTTGCCTGGAAAGTTTCACAATAAGGCATCAAATCAGCGTTTAAATCCTATGTTGATTAAACTGTGAGAGTTGAACAAAATCATGTATTTGTACAGTTGCGAACAGGGTTGTCTCTCCACAGATCTGACCTGTAACTTGGCCCAGATAAGTTTAATGCCATGAAACAAGCAATACGCAAACCCTCCACCAGAAAATCTACATAGTGCACGTTTAAGATAACACTGATAAAGGTGAGTTTAGATGTTAAATGGGACAATAAGACCTATAATAAAAAAAGACTAAATGCAGACCTAATTGGCAACGGTAAATCGTGAATGAATGTGAGAGTGAATGATTGTCTGTGTGTCTCTGTGTTAACCCTGTGACGAGCTGGCCCCTGTCCAGTGTGTGCCCCGCCTAAGGCCCAAAGTCACTGGGATAGACTCCAGTCACTCGCCACCACCAACGGGAACAGGCGGGAGAAGATGAATGAATAAACGCGGGCCTAAACCAAGGACTAAACCATTTAACACATTTTCTTTTGTATTTTTTTTAATGAAACACAGAATATACAGAACATGACACAGAAAGAAAAGCAACATACTTGGCATTATAGCCCGACATCTCCTTCTCCATACCTAAACTTAAAAAAAACTTGAAATATGTTGATAAATGACTGGAATTACAGAGTGACACGTGCGATTGAATGAAAACTATAACAAAACTACTTCACCCACATATTCTTCTTATGATCACATCCTATAATCCTATATATCTTTATAGGATTGGTTTATAATGTAAAAAAAAGTTGTAAGGAATCCATAAGTAAAATGTGCCACTACTTGTACAATCTTGCTTCCAAGTAATAATAAATCAGCCGACTTCCCTTTACCAGAAGCGGCTTTGCGTGACTCTTTTGCACAACTCCATCGTGTGTTGTTAAACTTGCATCACAGACGAAGCCCCCGACAGTTTGGCTCGTCTTCACTTAGCCTCCGCTGACACCGCGCCGCGCAAACCCTAACCGCACTATCCATATTTTAACACTCGCCGTCTTCCACGTGCCACTGGTCTTTGTCTAATGCACGCCGACCCATTTAAACCAGAGGTAACCAGACCAGACGCTCACTCACTGCCTTTAGTGCTGGTGCTGGTCCTGGTGCTGGTCCTGGTCCTGGTGCTGGTCCTGGTCCTGGTGCTGGTCCTGGTGATGGTCCTGGTGCTGGTCCTGGTGCTGGTCCTGGTGATGGTCCTGGCGCTGGTCCTGGTCCCGGTCCTGGTGCTGGTCCTGGCCCTGGTCCTGGTGCTGGTCCTGGTCCTGGTGATGGTCCTGGTGATGGTCCTGGTGCTGGTCCTGGTGCTGGTCCTGGTGCTGGTCCTGGTCCTGGTGATGGTCCTGGTGCTGGTCCTGGTGCTGGTCCTGGTCCTGGTGATGGTCCTGGTCCTGGTGCTGGTCCTGGTGATGGTCCTGGTGCTGGTCCTGGTGCTGGTCCTGGTGATGGTCCTGGCGCTGGTCCTGGTCCCGGTCCTGGTGCTGGTCCTGGCCCTGGTCCTGGTGCTGGTCCTGGTCCTGGTGATGGTCCTGGTGATGGTCCTGGTCCTGGTCCTGGTGCTGGTCCTGGTGCTGGTCCTGGTCCTGGTGATGGTCCTGGTGCTGGTCCTGGTGCTGGTCCTGGTCCTGGTGATGGTCCTGGTGCTGGTCCTGGTGCTGGTCCTGGTCCTGGTGATGGTCCTGGTGCTGGTCCTGGTGCTGGTCCTGGTCCTGGTGATGGTCCTGGTGCTGGTCCTGGTGCTGGTCCTGGTGCTGGTCCTGGTGATGGTCCTGGTCCTAGTCCTGGTCCCGGTCCTGGTCCTGGTCCTAGTCCCGGTCCTGGTCCTCTGTATATATAATGTAGCCCGCAGTAATGTGCCACCAACATGTCCCATTTGATGGTGGTCTGGGGCTCTGCAGACGCCTCTGTCTCACTCCCCGGGCCCATTAGAAGCACCAGATGTGGGTCTGTATCTGAGCTCCAGCACGGGGGAAATGGGCAGTAATTATGGAGCAGCAGTGGCCGACTTAAACCTGAAGTGTTTGTCATTAGCTTGTTGTATTTTTCTACGTTCTACGATGTCTAAAAAGAAAAGAAAAGTTGCTTGATGGAGAGTACGGCAAAATGACATCACAATTTTTTCCTGGATCTCAATTTTGATTTTGACATCTGCTCACACTCCGTCGTGATTGGCTGTATGCACCTGTCACTCACTCAGAGCAAGACGCAGGACCAATCAGAAAGGAAAGAGTCGGCAGCAAGTTTTTTAGCTACGTTAAAAGTACTGAATTTCAATGCAACAGTCTGTGATTTCCAGATCACCATTGGATTTGGATTAGTTGTATCTATTTTATGAGTTTATTGTAGTATTTGGTTTGTTTAACATAGACAGTGCACATTAATTAACGCATCTGTAAGTGTAAATCAGACAAATGTAACGGCTTCTTGGCTAAAATGGCACAAATGATCATGGGCAGTACAGTTTATTTTTCCAGTTTTATAAATGCTGCCATCATAACCTGATTAAGAAACTATGTGACAGACCTAACAATGCCTTAATTAACATACTCACTCAAAACAAATCAGATTTTTACCAGATTTTTGGAGTTATAAGATTAATAAAATGACACGCAAACAGCTAAATCTGATTTCTTTCTGATTACACTCCTTGTGCTTACTCACGTTTTGCAGTTTACAAGTCGTATAAATCATCGTATACATCCAGAAATCAGATAATAATTAGATTTTGGTGTGTGTAACTTTATTACTGTGGATCGGTCAAACCTGAATCTGACTGACTGACTTCTGCTGTAACGTGTTTCGATGAAAAAAGTTTGGACAGTCGTTTCTCCCCTGAAGTCTCTAATTAGATGGTGTTTTATTTAACCAATCCACTCTGAAATTACTATATACTTTATTAGAATTATCTTGGAGTTTTAGAGGCACAACATCTAGCAGGAGCAACTTTGTGCATCTGTAGTTTGTCAGTTGTGTGCGAATAATGTTAAATCTATAATGCAACAACATGTTTGTCATGAGGAAGAAATCCAAAGACAATTCAAAATCAAACCCTCTAAAAATAATATTTACTGAACAAAATGTCAAAATAATCCAGGGATAAGATGCAAAACAAAAGGAACTCAAAGGACCAACAAAGGACAAGGTGAAACATGGGCAGGTGAGACACATTTAGGCAACGGACAGGAAGTCAAACTGAAAAACAAACACACAAAATAAAACATTTTTGGACATGAACAGGGTAAAAAAAAAACACAAAAAACACGCAGAGGATGCAGAAAACAAGAAACCCCAACAATAACCACAAAATTCTTTCTTGTTTGCATATGATTTTCAGGGATTTAACTGAGCAGACAAAATGCAAAATACTGCACTAGTTGTAGAGACTCTTCATTCATTTGCCTTTTCTTTGACAGCCGTTGACAGAATCGCCGTACGAACCCAATCGCCAACAGCGTCAGGATATGACTAACAGGCCGGGCCCCTGGAGACGGACGGATGATTTGTTAGAAAACACCCACACACGCCGCCGCTCACACGCAAACCTCTTCACCAAAACTGAGGGACAAGCCAAGAAATAATCCCCCGCTCCGCTCCTCCTCCTGTCACTGTCTTTCCTCTCGTCTCTCAAAACCTCCCACCCTCCCGGGGCCCTCCCTCCCGGGGCCCACCCTCTCTGTCGTTCAGGTGTGCAGATCGGCCCCCCGGCTTCGCTTTCAGGATCCTAAACGTACGGTGGGCGGGGGGAAATCACAGCGTCAGCGATTTTCAATTCAAAGGGAATAATGGGATCTAACGGAGGGAAACGCAAGAGAGCAGTTCTGGTGGTTGTTGTGGTCATCGTCATGGTGATAGAGGTGGTACAGGACTGATGACTGTGCGATATTTATTCTTTTACTTGTTTTGCATCAGTAACTTTAACAATTCTATCTATGTATATCCTTGTTCAGTGGCAGCAAAAGTGCTCATTGAACAATTATTATTATATTTGCCATGCTATAATGATATTTCTAAACAACAAGTGGCAGAAGCAATAAGGGTTGTCAAAAAAAAAAAGAAAACAACAGATAATTCGATATTGAAATTAATGTTGACACTAAAACATGATTTGAACAAGAATCAATACAGTAAAATTCCCTGTATTTTTATTTTATTTTATATTAGCCTGGATCTTTATCAAAATGTGTACAATACCACATGCTAATACTAAATAAATTAAAATTTTGTGATATTTGATGATATTCTACTTTATGTTGTCAAAATTACCATATTTTCCGGACTATAAGTCGCATTTTTTCATAGTTTTGGCCGGGGTGCAACTCATACTTATATTTATACTTATATACTTATACTCGGGAGTGACTTATATGTGATGTTATTTGTTATTTTCACACTTGCAACTGCATTTCATACTCCAGTGCGACTTATATATGTTTTTTTCTTCTCTATTATGCATTTTTTGGCTGGTGCGACTTATACTCCAGAAAATACGGTACCATCTAGAATTGTGCATTAAAATGAGCAGTAGCAGCATTTCAGTGCTAGTAACCACATTAGTTACTAGCACTGGTGTTAGTTGTAATTCTGTTGACAGTAATGACAGAAATGGGAGAAGAATCGGCGCTCATGGTTATGATGAGAGATCGTAAATGATAAGAGGAGAAAAATAGAGAGTCACAAGCTTTCATGTGATCAGCAATTTGTCAACGTGACTTCTGCCGTGTACTTTCATCTATTATCTCCAAAAACACATTGTAAAACATCATATTGTGCTGTTTTTAAATGGTAAATAAGCAAAAAAATAATCGAATTTGATGTCCATGTTGTTTGAGCCTAATCTAAATTGACTTACAGAACGAGAAATTAAATCACAATTCAAACAAAGAACAAAACAGCTGAAATATCTGCAATAAATCTGAGTCTATTTGTGTGAAGATACTGTATCTATACATTTGTGCCTGTGTTGGTTTAAGGATCCCCTCTCGACATGAAAGGAACACTTCTAACACAAGAACAGACAGCTTCCACATTTCCTATTAGCCCATAATGACTTGGGCGTGTCGCCTGTCACACTCACCCAAAGCTCGTGAAGTTCTCTCTCCCGGACACACACACATGTTTACGTTACATTTACAACTGAACGTTTAACTTTTGTTTTTATTTAACCCGGAAAGTGTGTAGATTGTATGTTTTAAATGTCCTCAGAGGGCTTAAAACGTTGTAATGTAACTTCCTTGTTTCCGCAGAGATACTTTTACTTATTTCTTTAACTACTATTATTACAATGTATCTATGTAGTACTTTTCCACCTTTAAGGCACTCAAAGCATGTTCACAAGGCAATGTGGGTGTCTTGCGTTACATTTCCTCCAGCCTCTCTTGCGTTGTCTGGAATGTTCCACAGTGTGGCATTGACTGTATCCATCGTGTAATTATTTTCTTCCTTTTATGGCTCAGAAATGCCTTGAAAAACATGCTCACTCACTGAGCGCGCTTGTCTCTGCACGGATTAGAGCCAGTTTGAATCCTAATGTAGATTTGGTTTGGTCCTGCTCTAGTCCTGGTTTAGTCCTGTTCTAGTCATGGTTTAGTCCTGGTTTAGTCCTGCTCTAGTCCTGGTTTAGTCCTGTTCTAGTCATGGTTTAGTCCTGGTTTAGTCCTGCTCTAGTCCTGGTTTAGTCCTGTTCTAGTCATGGTTTAGTCCTGCTCTAGTCCTGCTCTAGTCCTGGTTTAGTCCTGGTTTAGTCCTGCTCTAGTCCTGGTTTAGTCCTGGTTTAGTCCTGCTCTAGTCCTGGTTTAGTCCTGGTTTAGTCCTGCTCTAGTCCTGGTTTAGTCCTGCTCTAGTCCTGGTTTAGTCCTGGTTTAGTCCTGCTCTAGACCTGGTTTAGTCCTGGTCAAATCAAGCTCTAGTCCTGGTTTGGTCCTGTTCTAGTCCTGGTTTGGTCCTGTTCTAGTCCTGGTTTAGTCCTGCTCTAGTCCTGGTTTAGTCCTGGTTTAGTCCTGCTCTAGTCCTGGTTTAGTCCTGGTTTAGTCCTGCTCTAGTCCTGGTTTAGTCCTGCTCTAGTCCTGGTTTAGTCCTGGTTTAGTCCTGCTCTAGTCCTGGTTTAGTCCTGCTCTAGTCCTGGTTTAGTACTGCTCTAGTCCTGTTCTAGTCCTGCTCTAGACCTGGTTTAGTCCTGGTCAAATCCAGCTCTAGTCCTGGTTTGGTCCTGTTCTAGTCCTGGTTTGGTCCTGTTCTAGTCCTGGTTTAGTCCTGTTCTAGTCCTGGTTTAGTCCTGTTCTAGTCATAGTTTAGTCCTGTTCTAGTCCTGTTCTAGTCCTGATTTATTCCTGGTTTAGTTCTGCTCTAGTCCTGGTTAGTCATGGTTTAGTTCTGGTTCAGTCATTTTCTAGTCCTGGTTTGGTCCTGGTTTAGTCCTAGTTTAGTCCTGTTCTAGTCATGGTTTAGTCCTGGTTTTGTCCTGCCCCAGTCCTGGTTTAGTCCTGTTCTAGTCTTGGTTTAGTCCTGCTCTAGTCCTTGTTTAGTCCTGCTCTAGTCCTTGTTTAGTCCTGCTCTAGTCCTGGTTTAGTCCTGCTCTAGTCCTGGTTTAGTCCTGTTCTAGTCTTGGTTTAGTCCTGCTCTAGTCCTTGTTTAGTCCTGCTCTAGTCCTGGTTTAGTCCTGCTCTAGTCCTGGTTTAGTCCTGTTCTAGTCTTGGTTTAGTCCTGCTCTAGTCCTTGTTTAGTCCTGCTCTAGTCCTGGTTTAGTCCTGCTCTAGTCCTGGTTTAGTCCTGCTCTAGTCCTGGTTTAGTCCTGGTTTAGTCCTGCTCTAGTCCTGGTTTAGTCCTGCTCTAGTCCTTGTTTAGTCCTGCTCTAGTCCTGGTTTAGTCCTGCTCTAGTCCTGGTTTAGTCCTGGTTTAGTCCTGCTCTAGTCCTGGTTTAGTCCTGCTCTAGTCCTGGTTTAGTCCTGCTCTAGTCCTGGTTTAGTCCTGCTCTAGTCCTGGTTTAGTCCTGGTTTAGTCCTGCTCTAGTCCTGGTTTAGTCCTGCTCTAGTCCTTGTTTAGTCCTGCTCTAGTCCTTGTTTAGTCCTGCTCTAGTCCTGGTTTAGTCCTGCTCTAGTCCTGGTTTAGTCCTGCTCTAGTCCTTGTTTAGTCCTGCTCTAGTCCTGGTTTAGTCCTGCTCTAGTCCTGGTTTAGTCCTGCTCTAGTCCTGGTTTAGTCCTGCTCTAGTCCTTGTTTAGTCCTGCTCTAGTCCTGGTTTAGTCCTGCTCTAGTCCTGGTTTAGTCCTGCTCTAGTCCTGGTTTAGTCCTGGTTTAGTCCTGCTCTAGTC
>NW_027315768.1:28635864-28709819 GCF_026437365.1 Eucyclogobius newberryi
ACGAACTGGTCTACTTCGAAAAGAGTCCCGACTTCTGCGAGAGGGACTTGAGTTCGGACTCGGCCGGGACCCTGGGCCGGATTTGCAACAAGACCAGCCCGGGAATGGACAACTGCGAGAGTCTGTGTTGCGGGAGGGGGCACAACATCCTCCAGCAAACGAGGAGCGAACGGTGCAACTGCAAGTTCCACTGGTGTTGCTACGTGGTGTGCGAGGAATGCCGGATAACGGAATGGGTCAGTGTCTGTAAATGAAGAACTACGGCGGCACGAAACCCGAGGACGTGTTCGGTCAGGAGTCTGAATCTGAGCTGGAGGACTGTTACAACGAGCTCCGGGGTTCTTTCTGCGATGGACTCCTGGTTTGAAGGAGGTAGAAAGCAGACACACAAATGAAAGAACTGCACGTGAACTTTGGGTGGACATTGAAAACACTCTGGGATTTGAGTGAAATCAGGGACCAAAACGTGAACTTTTACATGTCAAGGAACAACCTAAAAGTGGTCTGATTTTTATATTTTAAACAGCGGAAACCTGCAAGGCAACAGACGCGTAAACGGTTTATCGTACACGCAACGGTGATGACGCCGATTCACTGACGTGTTACACAGCTTTGTAGTAACAATATCACACAGTATAAATAGATACTTTATTGATCCCAAAGGAAATTCAAATTTAGCTGCAGGACCGTCTTTTTGTGTCTCAGTCGAAGGTTTCAGCAGAGCGTGTGCCAGAGCAGTTTGAGGTGAGTAACAGCCCTCAGGACAAAAAAATATATAACACTGCATTATATGAATTATATGCTGCAAAATCAGGTCCAAGTTTGCTTTTGAACACATTTCCAAAGACGTACATGACATCTTCTCCATATTCATCACAGTTTCTGCCAAAGGGATGACGCAGAGTGGAATAGTTCAGGCGTGTCATTGTCGATGTAAATACAGACACGGCGTTTCGAGCAATAACACCGTCAAAAGGATTCACTCATTTTTTTTTTTACAACAAAACGTATTTTAAGCGAGTATTTATCAAACTATATCATGTACCTGACGCAACGTGGCAATAAGAGTGACTATTGTACGCTGATAAAAAAGACTGATACCACGTGGTTAATATCAAGGAGTGTTTCTTATGGCGCAAAAACATGCAAACGGACAAGCAATAATGTAATGTTTCATCATCTTAAGCCAATGTATAGTACAAACCTAAATGTAAATATTAAAATAGTAATAATTATCAGTGCCTGGGAGACTTGGCACTCATGAACTGGCTTTCATTTCTCACACTAAAAGCGTCTCAGTGTTTGTACAAATGTTTTAAATGTGCTGTGCATCACTATTTGCAAATTGTACATTTTCGAATATTACCTTTTCCGCTATTGTACATTTAATCTTATTCATCGTGTGTTGCATGTGCGTGTGCGTGTGTGTGTGCGTGTGTTGCGTGTGCGTGTGCGTGTGTGTGTGTGTGTGTGTGTGAGAGGCTTTCTATCGATCTGTAATTTATTTCAAACGTCTTGTGTGGAAAGCGCGAGATAAAATGATAGTATTTCTGGTGTTTAAAGTTGTTTTTGCACATCCAGAACTGTAACCGAGCGATCTCTGGGAACTACCAGCAATATGCATTTCATGTCCTAATTGTAAAGTAATGTATTGTATTGTATTTGTATGTTTTAATATGGTTAATATCTATAAGTTATTTTATTTTTTGTGGATAACTTAATATTTGTAAGACAGTAAAGATGAGGCCAAACCACGAAAAGGGGTCTTTAACGTGATAAAGTAATAAATGACATGAAAGCAGACGTCGTATTTTTCATCGTGGACTCTTTTTCGATACATAAATATTGATTCGATAATATTATACAGGATGTGATACACTTTATGGAATATTAATCAACTCAGTGCTCATTGTGTCCATAAGCAATACACTTGTCTGCAGGATTTTTCCAATGATCACATTATTACATCCAGAAACCAGCACATGAAGAACAAGCAAACTCAACTCAACTGACAGACAGCGATAACAATAACAGCGCCCCCTGTGGCAGCTCAGAGGCGCTCGTTATAAAGTGTCAGTTTCCGTTACTTCCAATGACGTTTTTTATCATTATAACTCGCTTCTCTCTCTTCTTACGGCTTTGTCAAGAATGTTTCATAATCTGACATTAGATGAAACACATTTCTTGATGAAAAGTAGTAAAGTGAAGTCTGTTTTGTTCCAGTTCAGCTATAATTGTACAATAATTAGGGTAAAACTAAGAGGGACGTGCGCGAGAAGTGCGCCGTTAGCATTGTTAAGTCTGTTAGCTTTATTGTGGCGGTAAAGCTCGCTCTGGCCTCTGAAAGTTGTAAAAAAAGAAGTACTTGTAAACTCATCGCAGTGAATAGTTTGTATACTCAGAAGGCATTATGTAAGTGAGAGATACATTTGGATCGCTGCAAACAGTTTAAATTGAACTTCTCTCTGTTTTTCACGTTTTTGGACCGTACAAATCGGGTACAGCACCTTCAAACTTATCTATTTGCACAAAAATCACCAGGCATGCAACTGTAACCGGGCTCATTTCTCCACCTTTAACCTGGTAGCACCACCTGCTCGTGTCCATGCAGATATATGAGTTTAATACCATACTGAGGAACATTCCAGGCAACGCACTAACATTTCAACGGAAACAAGCAGATGGCGTCTTCTTTAAGCGCGTAGTATAACCGTAAGTCAAGCTGTAATTCCCTCTGAAAGGCTAGAATCCAGTGCGTTCAAACTTTCCTCCAATCCACGCTGCAGACTGGGCTCTAAAACCAGCCTGTGCAGAGGACCAGAGATGGTTTCGCACTGGTCCCGGGGTTTGCGTGCCGAGGAAACCCTGTTGAGCGTCCGACCCGCTTGTATATTCTGCGCCCTGGGGGAAGTGATGTGTCAAGTGTACGGCTACGAGGGACACACTACACTCAGGCCAAACAGATGTGCCGTAAAAAGGTGCTATTCCAGTTTCTATTCTTATCCAAACATACTTTCCCCGTCCCAGAGCAGGGGGGGGCGCTCGCACCTCCCGCCTCCTCCCTGTCCCATCTGTGTAGGTTGACTTCTGCATGCGTCTTTCCACTGTATCCCATGCATGACTTCACACACTCCTCTTTTCACGTGTCTAAATACTTAATGTTTGTTCTGCTGGTTACAGAGGTGGCTTGTGTTGAGTTACATTTGCACAGTTACAGTGAGTTTGGTGACTTTCTGAGCAAATTGAACATTTACCGTTGCTTCTACTTTATTTTATTTTATTGTTTTATTTACAACAATGATGTATTAGCACTGTGGGTTTGGAGCCTAAAAACACACGTTATCGATGCTAGTATAGTCAAAGGAATGTCTCCATTGAATCATGTCTCAATCCTATATTTATTCCACTTTTTAGATTTTTAGAGCTCAAATTTTATTCACTCTCCAGACTCAGAGGTTATCAAAATGTTGGGGCGTTCCCAGATGATAGAGGGAAGACGCTTGAGACTATTATAATGTGGTAAATGTAGATTTCAATCTGCTGACCGTCTTGGCAACTCTCTTTCTCTCTCTCCTTTTTTAAATTCATTTAACAGTAAAGCGTAAAACACATACTTTGAAGACGTACAACTACAGTAGGTGGCGGTAAATGCACCTTTTCAGTTGGCTAACAACCGCCATTAAAAGTAAAACAACTTTATCATTTTGTTTGGCGCGCTCAAAAGTCAACGATTGTTATTATGGGGGTCACAGCTGAAAAAGGTTGAGAACCACTTTGGGGCTATAAGTTTATCCTCAAAGTTACGGTTTTAAGGTTTATGTACATTTTATTGTCCCCGAAGTGATTTTACCCATCCTTCATTACCGCTGGGGTTATGAGCAAAGTTGACCTAGACTTGGTCAGAGGAAGATTTCACCGTTGGCGCATGGCAACCAGAACCTGGAGAAACATGCAAACTCTGAGCGGTCCTGGAATGGAACCGGCAACCTTCTTGCTGTGATGGTGCCTAAGCTGCTGTTATCTGCTGTGATTAATTTTGTTTTTGAAGTAGAAAATGCCTGTTCATAGTTTTAAACTTAATAAAAGTGTGGTAAATTTGCACTGTGTCCCTTATGTTCTTGTTATTCCAGATCTGACCTGTTTAAATTATTGTTTAAATGTGGTCCTTAACCTGCCCAGGTCCACACCAGCTCATCTATCGCTACGGAGACAAGCAGGCAGTACAGGTCAGATCTTAGGAGAGGCAGACATAATATATACTCCCATAAGTATTTGTACTTTGAGCAATTAAAACACCTCTAATTAATTAAATACAAGATAGATAAGTTCAACACAACAGACAAAGCACTTGTTTTAAAGTACTTAAAAGTTTTTTGGCTCTCCTCCCACATGGGCCACAACAACATTTCTAAAATTGCATGCCTGTGCGTCTATTGAGAGTATCAGTTCCTGCCATGTGTTGACAAGCAGCTAATGCAACTCACTCCTACAGTGAATATTTCCTCGGCTTAAGCTTCGGACGCAGTCAACCGTTCAATCCATGATCCAAACGCATTGTCTGATTTCTAAACGCGCTCTCATCACCCACTATCCCGACACTTTCTATCAATTTTCAACACAATCCAATTCACATCCAGAGAAGACTTTACAACAGTTGTTTAATATTTGCTCAATATCCCGTTTCTTTAAAAAAGCATTCATCTTCATGAGAATAGCCGTGGCCCCGTAAATGTCAGAAAACTCCAGGCCTGAACTTGTGCGTCGAGTTTATTTGAACAGTGGCTCTTATTTTGATAGAGCGCCTGTCCCAAAGCGGCTACACGTTTTGAAACTGAAACAACATAGGGCCCACTGAAGGAGATTTATTTTGTTATGATCCCCTGGCATGAACTAGCAGGTCCGCGTCACTGCCGAATAGACCTGCTCTAATGTTTTTCAAGTCAGGGTCAAGCTGTTGTGCAATGGAGCCTAACTGGACACTCAGTACGCATGCCAATAGCAAATATGTGCACGACTTTCACTTTGACACAACACAATGGTATGAGGCTGTGCTCAGGCTCAGCCGCAGGAGACAAGTCAATAAGAACATGCATGATCACTGCAGTACTGTAGTATTTAAGTAGAAGTACAAGGAAGTCATAAAGTTTTTTTTAGTAATAAGCTGTTATTGTGATGCATGGGTTTGGGAAATGTGTTCTGCTGCTTCGCCCGGGAGATTCCACAGTATGGCTTTAAACGCAGCTACTAAAGAACAGTTGTTTTTATCACTCATTTTTGTGTAATTCTTGCTTCGTTTTCTCTTCTTGCTTTTCAAAAAAAACATTCCCCTTGTTAAAGCCTTCTCTTTTTTCACCTCTTTTTCTTTTATGTCTGTTTTTGTCCTTGAAGCACACAAATGTATCTCACACATCTGACCTGTAACTTGCGTCACTGATCGTCTCCATGGAGATAGATAAGGTTAATGTCACACAGTGAAGCATTCCGGTCAATGGTAAACTACTTCTGAAGCTGCGGCTGCCTTGAGGCTGAATGGCAGAGACAAGGCAGCGTTTTCGAGTCATTAAAACTGTAAATAAAAAGTATGTATAAAAAATAAAATCGATGCCTGATAGAAATAATAATGCTTTTTTTTTTTTTTTAATCAAGCAAAATGTGTAAATTAAAGTAATATTGTGGCTAATTTGGGGCCAAGCCTGATTGGTCAGTTATTATTGCTCATATCTTCATTTACAAAGACAATAGAGAAATAAAAACACCAGGATCATACAGAGCTTTTTACGTCCATATTAAGACCAGAATAGATCATTTCAATAAAAGAGAGCCAGATCTGAAGGAGCCAGATTCACTTCCTGTTTGGAACGCGGCCGCGTTCCAAAAAACTAACGCTAACGGGCTCTTGCTGTGCAATCATTGTCCGTGGTATTTTCTGAATATCTTTAAAGAAGCTCATGACCACCAGAAATGATTATGAATAATGCCAGCCAACTGTTTTCTAACCTCTGTCAATAAATCATATGAATACAAACCCAACTTTAGTTTAATTGATGCTGTTGATCTACAAAATGTAGTTGTAGGATTCATTTATTCCCAAAGATAAACCATCTAATTAAAATTGTTTGACCCGGCGGCTACAGGAAAACCTGACAAACTCTTATCTGCACAAGCTCCAAACGATTATATGAGGGGAAGTGATAAGAAAAGCACAATAAAATAATTGCTATGGTCAGACATTGTGACGAGAGTTTAACACAAACAACACCAGAGACGTTGTGTCAGTCGCCGCAGACGTTCTGAGATATATGTGTCTGTCCTGAGGGGCCATTCATGTAGTACAAGTCCTGAGTGGCCATTCAAACAGCACAAGTCCTGAGGGGCCATTCATGTAGTACAAGTCCTGAGTGGCCATTCAAACAGCACAAGTCCTGAGGGGCCATTAATGTAGTACAAGTCCTGAGGGGCCATTCAAACAGCACAAGTCCTGAGGGGCCATTCAAACAGTACAAGTCCTGAGGGGCCATTCAAACAGCACAAGTCCTGAGGGGCCATTCAAACAGTACAAGTCCTGAGGGGCCATTAATGTAGTACAACTCCTGAGGGGCCATTCAAACAATACAAGTCCTGCGGGGCCATTAATGTAGTACAAGTCCTGAGGGGCCATTAATGTAGTACAACTCCTGAGGGGCCATTCAAACAATACAAGTCCTGAGGGGCCATTCAAACAGCACAAGTCCTGAGGGGCCATTAATGTAGTACAAGTCCCGAGGGGCCATTCAAACAGCACAAGTCCTGAGGGGCCATTAATGTAGTACAAATATGAGAGACCGGTCCATACAAGACAGCAAATAAATAAACTACTGAATAGTTCGGTATAACATTAATCCAAAAGCTGTGTGGACACGTATCAGAAGGCATTACAGACAGCATACTTTGAGCCCACTCACCACTTGTGCAATAAAGCTGTGGTTTTGGTATGAAAAGTGATCCCGCTCAGATGAGGATGTGGTTAAGACGAACAAAAGTCCTCAGATTGTGTAAGTGAACCATGTGCTATTTGGCTGCCACAATAAGATTAACTCCTGCTGCACCCCCGGTTAGCTCTGCTCGGGCTTCGGTAACACTTTGCCCTCTTCTTTGTATCATCTGGAATGATACAAGTACACACTGAGCTTGTGTTGAATGCTCCTCCATTGATCTCGTCCAGCTGGAGTTACGAGAGCGGTGTCTAGAAAACTGGGACTAAACCAGGACTAAACCCAGGAATACATCTGGACTAGACCAGAAGTAAACCAAATATTCAGCCAGATGAATTCTTGCGATATTTATGAGCCTGAAACACCATTTTGGACCAATCGCAGAGCAGCACTGTGGTTTGAGCGGAACCCGAAGGTTAAGCACAAAAACAAACTAAAACATGCACGGGGACGATGACGGACAGGAAAGAGTGCGTTTCTCTCAACTGGATTTAACAAAAGTTTGATTTGTCTGGCCCTTTATTGGCCCTGCCACGAGTTGGCCACTGTCCAGGGTGTACCCCGCCTAAGGCCCGAAGTCACTGGGATAGGCTCCGGTCACCCGCGACCCCTGAAAGGGAACAAGCGGTATAATATGAATGGATTTGTCTGGTTGCTTTTGTGATGCTTCAACCAATCAGCTTCAACTTGTCATGATGTTCCACAATTTTTTTTTATTTTACTCAGGTTTTTTATATTTAAAATAGGAAACATAAAAGGAACACAGAACAACACATGACACAGTTTGAGCTCAAACCGATAAACAAAAAAAAGGTGGTCCTAAACATGTAGTTTAAGGTCGTCTCAAAGTCTATTAAATTTGTCCATTTTCAAATTTAGCGCAAATTTAAGTCTCTCCATGTTTCGAAGACCAATTACGATGTCGGTCCAGTCCTTGATCGTCGGTTCAGTTTGTATCATCCATTTCTTTGTGATGGCATTTTTGAAGTATGTTCCAGAGGGATCCATTCATCGTGTCCATTGCAGGCGCTCTAAGGCCCAAATACATAGTTCTGAAAGCAAGTGGGACGGTGTATTGCTTTGTTAAGCTCTAGTCCAATATTTCTGAGCAACAGGACAGTCCCAAAACACATGGTAACGGTGAGCGTCCTGGCAACCACACTTTCACTTTAATACGGCAAAAACACGTAACATTTTCCAACAGAATTCCCTCCTTGCCTGGTGCACTTTTCTGGTATGGCTCACCTGTTCGTCTCCTTGGAGATAGTTTTATTGCTCTCAAAAAAGCAGGGTCACCTCTCCACCAGAAATGTGACAACGTGCAGCTTTACAATGAATAGAGCCCCTTTCATTTTGTGAATAAACTGAAATTGGAACTGCGCTCCCAGAGTAACAGTAAAATAAAGGAAACCAGGCATCGCCACAACAATTGCATAACAGACCACTATTCCCCGAAACACTCTGTTCCCTCTAAAGTTAGTGATTTCAAAGAAGACGGGTCGTGTTTCGATAACTAATTCATCCTCAAATTGCTTTGGGATTAAAACTGCATGCGACACGTACCGGCGGAGGCACTTCCACATTATCTCGCGCATATAGTCCTTTCAGCTTCTTTACAAATACTTGATCCGCGCTAACACTGCAGTTTGATCCGTCTCACTAATTTATGACCCGCTCCACTTGGGCCGGATCGAAAAGGAAACGCGTATCGCTTTTTCCCTGTTCTCCGCTCATTTCTTATTGAGAGCGGAGGCCAACGAGTACATGCTTTTAACACCATCTGCGACATGTTACGCTCGACCTAAGCTGACACCTGCTTTCCTGAAATACCAGCAGCGCAACGGAGGAGATGGTGTGCACGAAAAACACGAGCTTCACTTAACTCAGGGTCTACGTGTCCACAGCGCGGTTTCGTCCATGTCAGCCGGGGAGATGGGGAGAGACACAAGGAGCTATTCACTGAAATATTGATCGGCGAAGGTCAAGTATTTCCTCACTTGGATGAGTAAATCAAAAAAACATCATGCCCCAAGGACCGCCCGGCTCCGCCATCCTCGCTGCTAGGATTTGTTTTGTACTTAACTGAGATAAAGCGTTGCAAAGTGCATTAAAGTGAAGTTAAAGTTAAAATGTATGAACTGGCAATCGCTCTCTGAACCGTACAGCAAATCAAAATCAAATCAAATGTATTTATAAAGCACAATTCATACAAACTGCAATTCAAAGTGATTTACAGTGTTTAAAACGCAATTTAAAAAAAATTAAATAAAAACACAATGCAATTTATAAAAATGTAAAACAATGTACGCCAGAGTAAAATAAAGAATAGAAATAATGTAGTATTTTAAAATATTAAAAACCATTGGTGCGGCTAAATAAAACAGTTTTTAGCTTGGATTTAAACAAAGCCGGGATGGGGGCCTGTCTCACAACTTTGGGGAGGCTATTCCAGACCTTTGCCCTATACATTCAGACATAAGTAGGGGGATTGTGTTGCCCAAGGACACACTGGAAGGAGGCACTGGTCAGAGCAGGATCAACCTATAAGACACACTATAATAAGTAAACTGGTGTAAGTGGGTTTATCACAAGGGTGGAGTTTTCAAATGCACAAGAATCCATCTTGAACCGGCTGATTCGCTCGAGTCTTTTGGTTTCAAAGCAGAAAACTGATATTTTCCGACAAAAATATGTTATCAATACTTAAACAAGGTCGGTATGATGCTACACAAATGCTACACATTCACGCCAAAATCTATATTCCACAACGATATCGACAGGAGCCATTCCAGATTGATACTGGGTAGTTTTTATTCAAGCAGGAGCGTCTTTTCCAAGGGAGATCTGGCCAAGAGGAGGCAAAGTACACATAGTTACATCATGCACACTTAAAGAAGGAAACAATTGCACATCATTGAGGAAGTCTCTAATGCTGTCAGGACAATCCTCAGTCAGAGAGTGCTACATGTCAATCTGACATAAGTTATATACACTTATACATATTAAGTGCATTGATGTTACATTGATGAAGCCCATTAAAGCCGGGACGGATAGAACTGTGCAGAACTTTCTTATTCTCATGGCCAGTTGATGCACTGCTAAATAAATACAATAGAAATAAATAAATATGTCAAATGTCTTTGCATTATGTGTTGTCTGACTTTTTAATAATTACAATAGGAGTGGTGAGCGACTATTTAGCCACAGCTGCTCTGGAGCCGACTGACACAATCATTCACGCTCACACTAGATTCATACTAGGTCATGTGGGTGTGTCACGGCAACATTTCCTCTAACCCAGGCATGTCCAAACTACGGCCCGGGGGCCAAATGTGGCCCTCAAACAAATCTTGGTTGGTCCCCCTGCTTCCTGCTAAGTTAGTTCAAACAACAAACAAGTAGTACTTTTTACTGTAAAATTGGAAAATATAAATTATTTTGATGTTATACCAATCTAATAGTAATGTTCCAAGTCTTATTAAAGGTGGGGAGGAGCATCGAAACTATGTCAAATGCAACATTTGGAATTGTCGGGTTGTTTGTGGCCCTCTGCTCCGTATGAGTTTCAAAATGCGGCCCTCGGTGTAAAAAGTGTGGACACCCCTGCTCTAACCACTGTGGCACTTGGTGTTCCAGCGGTTGCACTGACCAGGCCCTGGCAGGTACGGCCACACATTTTGCTGATTGTATTTGTATATAAGAAACGTCTGCACTAAAAGTCTTGACCAGCGGTGTGTTCAATGTCAGAGAAAACTTGGACAATTCTTCCACTTTTTGCATTTTTGTATCACCTTTTACAGCCGTTTTATTTTATTTTTCACCAGATGCCTTTTCTTTTGCAACAAGGCACATCATTTATAGCGTGTATAGAGTGCTAAACCCAGTGACAATGTTGAAAAGTCTTCATAAAACATCAGTCCTGATTTATGTGTAACCCTTTTAAAATTGTTTATTTGTAGTTTATTAGAATTTAGTTAAAGTCTATATTGACACATTCAACTACACTTTTCAGTAAAACAAAGTGAATATGATTATATTTAAAGGCGGTATGGACGATTTTTCGGCGATTTGAGAACGCAGGTGGAAGTGCACATGCCACTCCCCCGTGTGGACTGATACAACACACACATGTTTTTGTTTATTAGCGCAACGGAGCGCATCGCATCGCTCGTCTCCCGTAGATTTCTGTCCACTTCTGCGTCAGCTCGAACTGTCTTTCTCCGTCTTCATTTTGCCCCGTACACTGAGGGAACTATATTATGATAGATCCATGCGCTTAGGCACGCGGAAACGTGGGGACGAGCCTGACGCGGCTGCAGGTGAGCGGTAGGTGCGTTTTATGATTGATACGTGGCAGGACAAATGATTTATCCACGCCACGAGGAAATATGATAAAAAATTTGCTGAAAAAAATCGTCCATACCACCTTTAAGATTTTACCAAACATTGGCTTGAGAAATGTCAGAGAAAAGCCTTTTCTTTTGCGACAAGGCACATCATTTCACATAAAATGAAAGTGACACGATAATAGCAACACATCGAGCGCGATCTGAACCAACCTTTCGATCTCTCACATAAACTAACTTGTGTCGTGTAACTTTTAGCATCGTATTGTACAAGCCTTTCCTCCAAATACACGTGATCTCTTCTCATAATCATATCCATCCTCGTCACGCCCAGTGCAGTTTGAGAAGGGCAATAAGGCGTTTAGAAGCCAGGGTTATCGAAAGGCTGTCTTTTTGATGATTTCACCCAGAAGTAAAACTAAAAGTGTTTTGCAGAGATTCAACCAAACAGATGAATTCCAGTTCTCATTGTGATGACGGTCAGAATGTTTATCAGCTCTAAACAGCCTTGACTTCAATCACAGTCATTAGTGAAACTGCTCTCAGATGTACCAGGCCCACGAGGACGCAGAGACAATCCTGGGAACTTTCCTCTTTAAATTTGGTCTGAAATGTCAAGAATGACCGCGTTTGATTGAGCCGTTTATTATTTGTGCCATGAGTAAATTTTTTGTGTACAGAAGAGTATTTGTTTCATAAGACGTGGAATATTCACCCCAAGATTAAAAAAATTAAATAAATCTGTAAAATGTGTTGTTTATATATATATATATATATATATATATATTATTTTTTTTTACAAGTATGAAAAACTCCAAATTAAAAAAGAATCTTGCTCTGAACACAATAAAGGGAAACAGGACATCACAAAGAAATAGATGACACAAAATAAACCAACAATCAAGGACTGGACCAACATAATAATTGGCATTGGAAAAATTTTGAAAATTCCATTTGCACTAAATGTGAAAATGGACACATCTAACAGACTTTGAGCTAAATGAGAGAGTAAAGCTGGACTACATGTTTAGGATGTTTTTGGTCTTTGTTATATTCTATGAATAAAATCACTTTTCAAATATTCTTTTATCTATTCTAAGCCCTAAAAGGCAATGATAAATGTTTAATGCAAATTTTGTATAGTACATAATGATTATTTTGTAAAGGACTTCATGAGTGATGAACCCAAAAATGATGTCAATGTTGAAAGGTCTTCATAAAACATCAGTCCTGATTTAGGTGCAACCCTTTTAAAACTATTTATTTGTAGTTTATTATAATTTAGTTAAAGTCTGTTTGTCTCCAATTTGGCGACGTTCCTGGTTGGACATGGCGATAAGAAGAAGAAGAAGAAGAAGAAGAAGAAGAAGAAGAAGAAGAAGAAGAAGAAGAAGAAGAAGAAGAAGAAGAAGAAGAAGAAGAAGAAGAAGAAGAAGAAGAAGAAGAAGAAGAAGAAGAAGAAGCACGATTTCCTGTAATTTTCATCTTTTATTTTTCAAATTTTCTTCACAAACTGCAACTTGACTTAAGAAAAACTATGATAATTATTCAGTTATTATTTATAGTTAGTAAAAGATGAGAACCTGTCATATGGGCTTTAATATTGAAATCCATAAGGTCACGCTGATATTCCAGCTTATAGATTCTGCAAACTATGATCATAAAAAAACAGCTTTTTTAAAACGGTGTGATTGTATTGAGGGCTTTCATGGACTGTGATTGGCCAATGGATGCTGAGGGCGGGCCTTACCAGCAGGTCAACACGTGCCATCACCCAAAGCCACAAAGGTGAGTTCATTGAAAACAAACCAACACTATAAAACCTTTCCTCCGTGTTTATTTCAGTGTACAAAATAACACATCCGTCATCGTCTCCGGAGAACACGGAACATCTCATTTCACCCGGATTGACACAAAGCAGCAGCAGTGGCTCTGACCTTGAACCAATTAAGAGCACATTAATGACTTTAGCGTTTGTCAGGTTGGGACGGCAACAGAAGTGTCCCCCGGGCCATTTGTACCACCTCACAAGAGTTCACTGCCTCTGCTCAGACCTGCCACACTCAGCTCACCTCTCATTCCTCACATACCTCCCTCCTCCTCACTCGGTCCATACCCTCTGGATTATCCTTCCCATGATCCCGCGGGGCAACAGAAAGCGGTCTAAGCCGGGAATGGACGCGATCAACTTGGCCTAATTTATTTGACGAGCGCTCGGTTCATCGCACTTTTATGTGAGGAACTGTCAAAGAGAAAAAGAATATTAATTATTACGAGGTGTGTTGTTGATATTAAAGGAGTATTGTGCAACTTTTCTTGATTCTGTTGAAGTGCTATTGGTTTATCTGTGTGGAATGAGACGTTTCTATGTTGCTTTTATTTCATTATTGGTGTTTTTCACAGATCTGGTGGCGCTGCCTTCTTGTTTCCTTGGCGATATACAAGTTTAATGCCATGCGGTGTGAAACATTCCAGCTAAAGCAACAATATCTCCATGGAAAAGTGATATGGGGCCACTTTAAGCACTCTCTTGTGAAGAAACTGCTATTGAGACTGAAAACATGGGGCAGTGGCTCAGCGTTCATCCAATAACCTGATGATTGGAGCTTCATAGATCTGTGGTTACTTTGGAGATCACGATGTCAAATTTTAGTGAGAAAAAAGCATCACAATTTAACTATTATTCACGATTGCTTCTGAGACTGTGTGAAATCTCATCTACCACATCACTCTTTCTCAAGTTTGGGACCAGCTTTATGCAAGTCAACGTTCTAAATGACAAAATAATGTACATTTGACAAAAGCGGCCAGATAAAATGTTTTTTTTTTAACTAGAGGTTGCATTAAAACCACTTAATTTGCTTAAAAAATAGTCACAATTATTATTTTTTAGTTCTTACGATTATATCGTGACCTAAATAATCATGATTATCGAGCCAATAATGTTGACGTCCCTCACGGTTACAAAATACTAGTCAAGCTTTAGTGAATGAATGATACGTTGCAATATATTGTTTTTATGACAATTTAGTTTCACCTGGATTTCATGCAACGTTGTTCTGTCTAATAAAGCCTACATGGACAAAAGCAGAGACTATAAAGCAACATTTTCTGATAGAAAACAGTTGCATTTGACCCGCCCTTCAAAAATGATGGGGTAACGAGTCAGAAAGGACAGACAATCACAATTTCACCCCTTTGTCAGATCTTGAGTACCAAGCTGGAAGTACAGGAAGTGTATGCTGAAGGGTTTTAAGAGTACACCTCTAACAACGTTTAATGTCCTCTTCTGGGGGAGGGTCCTCAGCCTGGTGGCTCCAGGGATGGTTATTCCTCTGCCTTATATGTTCCACTTCACAATTTGGGAAAAACATTTGATATTTATCATGATTTTTCTGACAAGAACTGTGATTGCGATAAGATTTTTTATTCATGTTTTAATAATAGGATTCTTCAAAATTTGCATTAGACATTTGTTGTTGTGGAGCAAAAATTGCACCCTTTGCGACTTGCTAATTGCGTTCATTCAAGTTGTGGTTTCGATTCAATTGCGATTAATCTTGCTGAACTTTCCCACAGAATAATATTAAAGGGGACATGTTATAATTGTGTTCCCTCATCATTTGGTTCCTCAGAGTTGTATTTCAATTGATTCAGGCGTGATTGGGCAATGCTTTACGGTCCTGCGTTTGAGCCTTGACTGCCCAAAAAAAATCACTGTTTTCACCTACCCCCTATCTCCGCCCACCGCTTTGTTCTTACTCTTTTAATATTATTTTTGAAATGTTCAGACTCCAAGTGGTTATGTACAGTTTAAAAAATGTCACATAGTTATTATATTACAAATACAACTAATGAAAATCTGCTGTTACTACGGTGAAACGTCACTATGAGGAGGCGGGGCTTATCGGTTCAGCGGTTTCGAACAGGAAGTCTATTATTACGCCGTTTTACAATACACAACATGTAAAATCATGATCTATACATGTTCTCATTTAAGAGCAAATACCAGAATCTCTATATGGAAAGGAGCCAGTGACGCCATCGGGCAAACTTACTGTTCAGATCTGTGCAAAGGCGAGCCCACCCACAGTAAGAATGCATATTTTTCAAGGTCATCATCTGGCGATAAAAATCTACGTGAATTGAATAATCCCGTGCCAGGTAAGTTAAAGGAAATTAAAGGAGAGTCTTAGGGAAAGTTAAATTGTGCAAGGTGTAACTCGCTCCTTAACAAGCGCACACTGTACATTCCACACGTCTAACTAAAGGGAAGCGTGGAAGCAGGAATGCAGCCTGACACTTTCACCTCCTTCTCTGCGCAGGTGTGACGGCGTCTCGGGACGGCTGTTTCATGTGGGACCACCCTCCCCCTGTCGCCGCCCCCCCACCACAACCACCTCAAGCTAAACCATCACAGACCTCCACTTCCCATTGGGATTTACCTCAAAGGCGTAGCTTGATCGCGCGTACACAGGTTTTTATTCATGTTCGCCATCGCAGTGGTTCTCAACCTGTGGCGCAGGTGTCGTGGAAGATTCACGGTGTCTTTGTTGTGGCACCCGGAGGGACGGGAATTTCTGGAGAGGAAAACTGTGACATAGATGATTACAGACTGGTTAAGAGCAAGTTAACTCCCGGTTTAAATTTAATCCTGGTAAAGGTTTTTTTGATGATTTACTGGTTCAAGTCCAGTTTTGTTCAATTGATGTTGATTTTCTTACTAGTTTAGTGTAAGTATAATTGGAATTTCATACCGTTTTTTACCCATCCATCCATCCATTTTCTACCGCTTGTTCCCTTTCGGGGTCGCGGGTGAATGGAGCCTATCCCAGTGACTTCGGGCCTTAGGCGGGGTACACCCTGGACAGTGGCCAACTTGTCGCAGGGCCAACACAGAGACATAGACATTACAGACAGTTCACTCTCACATTCATTCACTAGGGCCAATTTAGAGTCACCAATTTTGCCTAACACATACATGTCTTTGGACGGTGGGAGGAAGCCGGAGAACCCGGAGAGAACCCACGGTAACACGGGGAGAACATGCAGACTCCACCCAGAGAGATCATGTGATGTTGGTCTGGTCCGGGAATCGAACCCATGATCTCCTTCTTGGGAGGCAAGAGCGCTAACCGCCTTTGCCACCGTGCACCCTTTACCCTTTTACCCTAAATGTATTAGAACCAGTGGTGTTGGGACGACGAAAAGCACAAACAACAATCAATAAGTGCATTCATCCATCAGCGCTCTTGCCCAACACAGCTGAATTCAAAGTAATTTAAAAGAGAACGACACGAGTGGCATAGTAACTTGTAATGGGCGTATTTAACATGCTGTGTATGTACAGTATTTACAAATGTTCTGGTGTTTAGGGCAGTAGTCGACTGAAGACATGCTGTGTATCAATAAGTGCTGGCAAAAGCTCTCACACCTATTAATTATCTCGATAAATTGACCATGTATTCGTCCCAAAGTACACTGACAACTAAGAACACACCATTATGAAATATTAATACATAAAACTACTTGTTCACAGCGTATTCATCAGTGAAAATTAACTTAAACTCATATTTTAGACCCAAATCTCAATACAACTCACTAAAAATATTCACCTTCTACCTGTAGAAATATTTTTAAATCTTCAAAAATTAATTAGTCAGACAATATACATTTTGGTCAAACAAGTCATTAATTAATACAAATGGTATGTATGTGAAAAAAGATTAAAAAGCTCTCTTAATTCCACAACATAATATAGTTTAGGTCTGAATAGTTTTGTACATCTCGTAACATTTGGATCACGTTCCTGCCATCGTTTCTCCACAAATACTACACATGTTTAAGCAGAGCCATGATATAAAATGTACTTTACACTTTACATTCCCCCTGATCTACACTTCATACATTTTGCAGCGACAGAGCGAGGTGATCCGGTGCACATTAAGCGTGGAACCGCTGATGTAGAACAGATCGGAACATGTCAGGAGGGGAGTGCCGGGGCCGTGAGTGTTCAAACCTGCCTCTCGCTGAAGGCGCCTCAGCTACAGCAACTCTGCGCCTCGTGCGTGCATCACATGGCCCTCTGCAACTGTGTCTTTCACCCAGTTATGGACCTCCCAGAAGAAGGTGGAGGTGTCCAAGTATTTGACCCAATTATAGGATGAATGATAATTGTTTAGAAGAAAAACAACAACCTGCGAGCACAGAATAAGTAATAATTTTGAAAGCTGTCATTCGCTGTATTGGATTTGGACTGTTTTCCTTTTCGTTTGTGCCAACGTGATGTCACCGTGTCAACTTTAATGTATATTTATGCCCAGAAGCTAACCCTTATCAAAGTTTAAACATGTTAGAGTCAAGCCTTAGACAGATTGATCGAGGACTGACTGACTGTGACTTATGGCCTTGGCTTGGGTTAAAAGGAGTTTACTCGTCAACCGTGCGTGGAGGGTTTCTAGAGCGTCTACGGCTCCAGTAGTTCTCTGTGAAGTCATTAGACCACTTTACAGACGTCTTTATTAAGTTTCAGTCTCTGCGTTGAGAATGTTGCAAAAGGCAGACGCAAACGATAGAAAAAAAATACACTAATGCATCTTTTCCTGTTCTGTAAAGCGTTTTTGAACTGCTTTGGGAAAGAATCATGCTCTACACGCTGCCTATATTCATTTAACTTACTGGCAATATTACTTTTTACTGTTCCGACCAACACAGTTAATCAGTTAAAAAAGTAGTTTGGTGTTAAGTTGCTCTTTAAAGTACATTTCACCCTGGAGAGACTCAGACGACACAGAAAGGACTGTTTAGCAGCTTTATTACGTGGGTGTTTTCGTCGTGTCGTTGCGATGTGTTTTGGCTCTGAGTCCCCCGGCTCCGGCCCCGCCCCCCGGCTCCGGCCCCGCCCCCCGGCTCCGGCCCCGCCCCCCGGCCGGCGCCGTACCGCGTTTCCACAAAGGAGGAACTCATGAAACTGCGGAGAACAGTCGTCTTACCCGGAGATCGTCACGTTATCCCGTCGCAATACTGACCTAACCTAATACTGATGTGCAATTCTGTCATATGTGCAATTGCTGTTGGAATTCATGTGCAATTACTGTGAAATTCATGTGCAGTCTATGTGCTGTCGTGACACATATTCATGTGCAATTACTGTTGTGATCACATGCAATGGTATTTATTTGTCTATGGGAGTTTTTATTTACTTATAGGAGATCTTCTACTGAAAGTGTTTTTCAGACTTCCTATAAGTGATCTGTTCTTCTGTATCTACCTCTGTATCTACCTGCGTTGCACCAATGAAATTTCCCCATGTGGGACAATAAAGGATTATCTTATCTTATCTTATCTTATCTTATCTTATTTGCCGCTCAGATCATGGGCACTCCATGATCTATTTGTATTAGATGTCTCCCCCCAGGGCCTGGAGACTGGTGGCGGTAGATATGGAGAGAGGGTAGAGAGGATGATTAGGATGAGAGGGATGCAGAGGAGGAGGAGGGGAGGTGGTGGCTCGCAGTACGGTCTGAAGCGGCCGAGCCAACTGAGCGAGGGTTAATATGGGACCGGCTGTGTGCTGATTGGGAGCAGAGGTGCGATGTGCCACGGGGAGGAGTAACTTGGGTGGGGGAGCAGGTGGGGAGGGGCGATGTCCTGTCCTTAGATTCTCCTTCTCGGCCAGGAAAAACTACAAAAACCTCCATGGGAAAAAGTAGAAACCTGGAGGAGTTCCGTGGTGAAGAAGGGATCTGAACTCTCACAGACGGACAGGTCGGACTGGGTGCGTTGGTTGAACTGGGAGCAGGTGACCTTGATGTAGATGGTGTTAGGTCTTCCAGGCTGAATTTACGCAGGATTCATTTGTCCAGATCTTGAGCTCAACTTGGAAGATTTATCTACTGAGCATGTTTTGTGTTGATTGTGTCAATCACAATAATAACCATATTGTCTTATTGGTCAATAAATATGAGCTGGAACAGCATTTTTTAGGGCTCAACATTTATCATGTAAACATGTTTTTGTTATTTTTATGTAGTACAATAAGTTCTGAACTTTAGAGGGTCAAATAACTTTTAGGACAAATTATAACTATACAATTGTTTCCTTCAGCTTTGTAATAGTTACAGCTCATGTTTTTCAAATATATATTATAGTTAGGATTCTGTGGTTTTAGAGCTTATTGACATAAAGTCGTTTCAATATGATACTTTATTGTGATATATAATTGTCATTGTTCATGTTTCACACTTTCAGGCTTGGCACTCGCACAGAATAAAACAAGCCAACTTTCATTTTGTCTTTTCACCTCATCTGCCTCCTCCATCGACAAAAAAAAGTAGTAAGATTACAGTTACTTCCTTAAGTAACTGTAATTAGTAAGTACAACTTAGCACAACTTAGCACAACTTAGTACAACTTAGTAAGTACAACTTAGCGCTGCGAGAAATTACTCAAGTGAGTTGAAGTTTCTGGGGAAATGTATACTCAAGTAAGAGTAATTGTACTGTATTGGGCTGTCTGGGTGTAACATCCGAGTCACTATAACTTGAGGGGACTGTAATAGTAAAAGAAGAAGAGGTGCAAGAAATGCAAACGTTCATATCATTTGTTATCATCAACATAAAGCCTTTGTCGCTCGTAGACTTACTCACAGTGGGAGGAGTCACCAACACCTATAATACATCAGCAGGAGTAAAATGTGCTTTCTGAAAACTATATTGTAAAATGTATTTCGTTTGGGATGTTTATTGACTGAAAATCTGGAAAAAGCGGGCTTTCACCTCCACAAACCTGACCCGTACTTGCCTTGCTCCTCCAGGCCAAGTATGAGCGTTTCCATGGAAATTTGGTTCTTTCTCTGCGGAAAATATTCTAATTGTTTTAATTTTCCAACTTTTTCATGGCATCATCTCATATCAAGAGACATCTCACCTTCAGAAAGTTACATAGTGTTGCTTTAACAAAATATACATGAGTAAATATAATACTGCTCTCCTCTGTGTACCGTGCTCTCATGGTGATATGTTCTTTAATATTTTGTCCGATTTCTGAGCCTTTTCTTTAACACTTTGCCCTGTAATATCAATCTTCCTTTTGTCAAATCAACCCCAAAACTAATATTTAAACCGTGGAACTCGAATAAAGTAAGAAATAAAACCCGCAAGCACCTTTTTTTGTGCCTCTGCATGAGATAACGGCAAAACCTCGTCCACTCATCCCCCCGTAACCGCGCAAACCGGTGACATCATCCGACAACGACCGTCACGGCGTTCACGGCCCTCACCAGATGTCCTGCGCCGCATTCCTTCCCGTGTGTGCCATCTCCTCTATCCAACACCGCCGCCCGCCACTCACACGATTACACCAAGGTCCGATGACGTTCTTGGGTGTCTGCGCGCTTCAGAGAGCTTTAAAACATTCTCTCTGAAGTCTCCTCTTGAATGACACGGCCACGAGACATCTGGATGGGCCGCGCCATTATTGCGGCCGTGACATAAAGGCTATAGTGTTACGAGCGTCAGCAAGCGGCATGTGCGAGGACTGTCCCGCGGACGGCGTGGTCTGGGTTCGCGTTCGGAGAGAGTGCCGGCGCGCACAGTACAAAGGGATCAGAGCCTTGGCGAACCTGCGCCCGTACCTCCCGGTGTCACAGGAATAGCCTTCATCTCACTTAGGGAAACCACAACACAGGGACGAGGAGCGGGAGGCGGGAGGCGCCGCGCTCGGGTGAGGCCGGCGGACTCTGCCTGGAGGGGAATTCCAGCCGACCGCACTCCTGATGCACAGGTGTTACGCACGGGCGCTGCGCCTGCGCCGCATCCTCCCGCAGCAGCCGGCGTCGACATGGAAACGGGTGTGGCGGATGGACTATAGGTCGCACCTTTTTTCATAGTTTTGGCCATAGTGCGACTTATACTTATATTTATACTTATATATTGTTGATATTATTTGTTATTTTCACACTTGCAACTGCATTTCATACTCCAGTGCGACTTATATATGTTTTATTTCTTTTCTGTTATGCATTTTTTGGCTGCTGCGACTTATACTCCAGTGCGACTTATACTTATATTTATACTTATATATTTATACTTATACTCGACTTATATGTGTTATTAGTTGTTATTTTCACACTTGCAACCGCATTTCATACTCCAGTGCGACTTATATATATTTTTAAAAATTTTTATTATACGTTTTTTTGGCTGGTGCGACTTATACTCCAGTGCGACTTATATTTATACTTATATACTTATACTCCGGAGCGACTTACATGTGATATTGTTTGTTATTTTCACACTTGCATCCTCCAGTGCAACTTATATACGTTTTTTTCTTCTCTATTCTGCATTTCTGGGTTGGTGCGACTTATACTCCGGTGCGACTTATAGTCCGGACAATACGGTAATTTATGATCAGGTAATCAACACTGTCGCTTCTGTTCGGGTGTGCATTTGGCTGAAGTTGATGATGATCTGCACTTTTTTCTTATCAAACAAATTATATTGAGTTTTGATGTTTTGATTTGTTTGTATTGTGATTTTAAAGCAACTTTTCCTGTTCTGTAAAGCACTTTGAAGCACTTTGTGTACGAGTTGTGCTCTATAGAAATAAATGTGCCGTGTCACTTTAATAATATGCAGACAAAGTGTCTATAATGAACACTTTAAACTCATTTATTTTTTAATATCAGTGTGACTTTTTCAGCATTTATCACCATTAATTATGCTGTTGTTGTGGTACTTTTATTGGCGGTTGGCAGCCAATTGAAACGTTTTTACCGCCACCTACTGTAGTTGAACGTCTTCAAAGTATGTGTTTTACGCTTTACCGTCAAAAAGAAAGAAAGAAAGAAAAAAATAAGAAAAAAGGAGAGAGAGAAAGCATTTTAACCATCAAAACATATGGATGTTTTCATATGATTGTGATGATATTTAATGTATACACTCGAGGCACATTTCAACAGGCTTAAACTAGTGCTGCTTTAGATGAGTATTAAACTATAAGATAAGCAGATCATCATTTTACCACAATTATTCATCTAAAATGGCTTAATATTAGAAACAGGTTCATTGACTTCCTGTTCAAAATGGCAGAACAGATAAGCTCCGCCTCTTCACAGTGACATTGTGTTGTTTTTATTCATGAAACGTGATATTTTAGAGCTTTACATGAATCACTCATGAGTAACTTGTTTTTTTTGCTACAAAAGGATGGGGTGGAGATAGGGGGTAGGTGAAACAGGAATTTTCTAAGCCCCCACTCAAGCTGCACATGATAAATTAGCTAATACCTGAGTCTATGTTTAGCGCTGAGCAAGAGATGAGCGATGCATGAACTTAGGAACTTGATGCTGCACTGACATGTTATAAAGCGACATGACAGGCATAGCATGTGCGTGAGTAATATTCTGATTATATTTCAGGCATATTTGACCTGAGAAGCCAAACAGAAGTCGGATTGATGAGTTTATTACGCTGACAGAACTCCAGTGATGTGGCCGGCTCCAGTCACCTGTCAGTGCTGCTTTAAGATAGAATTACCTTTGTGCTTTGTGCCACTGAAAAACACAACAAAGACGGCTATGATAGTTGTAGTTGCTGGAGGTGATTACTGATAAAAACATTCCACTGTAAAGGACTCGCCCAAATATGTGTGCAAAACTACAAACTGTCGCAAACCGAGGCAGTAACTTAATACGAACAGCAGTTAAGAACTGACGAAAACTGAAACGATGAGAGAACATGATACATAACAGTTTAAATAATAGTTTATACAACTTGTAATTAAATGGGATTCATTATTTTGAATATGATTTTATGACTTCTAAGTGTGACAGAACAATGTGTGTTTATAATTGTCAGTGTTCTTCCATTATTCAAAAGGACATACATGTGTAAGACTCGCTCAAGGGGGCGTTTTCCTTCAGAGAAACGTCTAAAAATGGCCAAATAACATATATAATCCCTCATTCATCCAGGAATGATCCGTGAAAAGGTTTTAAAGTCATCTCTGAGTTGTTGAAATTGACACGTTTCGACTTTAATCTTGGTTTTAATTTTCAATCTGAAGGTACTTGCCTGAGGAACTACAATATTTACCACCCTGAGCGAGATTTGTCCAACTCTAGATGGAAGAATAACACTCTGGAATTTCCAAAACAGTGTCCATATTTGACCACAAATAACATGACTTATTGCCATTTCAATTTTAACATTAAAACCCATCTCAATTGAAATATTATTTTTTCTGCATAGAGGAACATTATATCTAAATTATTATCTTTGGATCAACATAAAATAATTAAATGGAAAAAATGTGACAATAGTTTCAACATTGATTTTCTTGTTTTTAATGATAAATCTGTTCTGGTCAAGATATAAGAACTTTAAAGACGTTAAGGAGCGTCATGGATTTTACTGATAGTGACGCCAAGTATTTTGAGCGGTACAAATAAAACCAAACAACACAACAGATAGAACAAGACAAATACCACATCAGAACTAAAATGGGCACAATTCAGAGCCATTTAAGACTAGATTGCACCTTTTCTCCACCCACTTTTTCGACACGACCCATCGTTGATCGCTAAACGTCTCGGAGTCTCGCTGCAGAGCCTCCAGAAGCTGCAGAAGTGTGGCTGCTTTGGTTGCATAATTGCCAGTATCTATAACTACTTCATTAAAGTCAGATAAAGATGGTCGTCATGGTTAGAAAAACACCAGTGTAATTGATATCTCAGTTACTGCTTAAATACAGCCTGTACAAGTGTAACTCCTACTCCTTTGTGATATATTATGCGATGACATAGCAACTCCCCGCCTCTCCATGGAGACACCGTGTTATTCGGTTCACAACGGGTGGCTGGGTTCTGACTGTAGACGCAGCACCTTGTCAAAATGCCAAGACCAGATCAAAAGCACATAGAGCGTCATTGTCAGCCCGTCCTGAGCAGATACGCGATAGGGGAAAGTGGACCCTCTAAATCTCTTCTGAGGACACTCCCAGACAATGTCAAAGTCAAGGCAAAGGCCACGTGTCTTCGATGTGCACCGTGGAACTTTAATAGTCACCCGGGCTTCTGCGTGGAGGTGTTGTTGCTGTGCCTGTAATTGTGTACAGTGTGGTGTACGGAGATGAGCAGGTGACGAGTCTGATCAGTGGGAAGGCGACTTTGCTCTTGGTAAAAATGGATGTTTTAATGCATTTTTGAGCAATAAAAACATGGAATTGAATATTTAATATGTTTAGATGTATTTTGTCTGCTGAAGTGGATCTTTTTATTTCATTATTTAAATTATATATATATATATATATATATATATATATATATATATATATATATATATATATATATATATATATATATATATATATATATATAATTTAAATAATGAAATAAAAAGATCTCATAAGATTTCATTTTATTTTTCTCAAATCATAATATTGTAAGTCACTGGGATAGGGAACAAGTGGTAGAAAAAAAATTAATGAATATAATATTTCTGACCTCTAAACATCGTCACAACAAAGTCCTGCAGACCACGCTCAGCCCCGTGTGGAGCGAGCTGCAGTTCAGAGATGTGAGCAGCAGATTTGGCCACTTTTGTGCCAAAATGGCAATGCGACCATTGCCACTGCTGGATATGTGGGGGAAAGAAAGGGGAAAATGGGAATTTTAGGCTCTATGACATCGTGAACACAGGAGAATAAAGATGCATGAATCACTCTGAGTGGGTAAATGAGACAAAAGCTCTTCATACGTCTCCTTTAATAGCATGTGGAACATTGCCTATAGCAGACGCCCACCACCAGCACCACAAGAGGTGCATGGTGCACCTTTAAATCAAGCGATTCTTGTTACACAAGATCATCATATCTCAGTTTTCTATAGTGAGCGAAGAAGCAGCTTTAAAATATAGCCACAAGCGACAGAGAAAGGCAGGAGTTTAAAGCATGAAAAGCCCTGGTATTATCCATGACAAATAGCAGTAGTTGTGTGTGTTTTGGTCTGGTCTCCAGCCCACAGCCTACACAATGAGGCCTGTTTAGACTGTCACTGCAGCACAGGCACATTAACATATACTACATATACATATACCTAATGCATTTGGGCTTTACGGGTTCACATTTGGGTTCATTGTCAAAAACACACACAAACTTTATGCCGAATGATTATATTATGAAAAATGTAACAATAATCTGAAATGACAAAATTGAATATATCTTTTGTACATTAAAAATGACACTTTAGTGTAATAATCACCCAATTTCATGTATTTCAGGGACAGAAATCGAATTAATGGTAAGAAGTGTAAGAATTTTCCCGCAAAACATTTTTGTTGACACACAAACAATGTATTGAGGGAATTTGGGATTTCTTATTTAATCTTTGGGTTAATCAAATTGTTCAGGGGAAAATATGAATATTCCCTCTCTTTTTAAAGTTAAAACCTCAATAAATGACCCAAACTTGCTTTGGTCATATGAAGAAATTGGTCATAGAACACGTTTGGTGTTATATATTTATTCAGTGTTATTATTCAGTTTGTTCCGTTCTGATTGGACAATGTATTTCAAAGTTTACACATTAAGAGACTAAACAATAAAGTAACGAATAATAAGCAGATTTGCCTGTAATGTCTCACCTTAAAAGCCTTTGCCTTATAATGAATTTGACACAGTTCTATTAGATCAGGGGCGTCCAAACTTTTATCACCAAGGGCCACATTTATAAACTTAAACGGGGCAGAGGGCCACAACAACTTGACAATGTCGAATTTGTTAAATGACAAAGTGAATCATTCAAAATTTAGCATTTGATGGTATTGCGATGAGCCTCCACAGCTTAAATTAGACCTAGAACATTAATATTCGGTTGGTATAACATCAATATGCCTGAATTTTCCCAGTTTCACAGTAAAAAGTACTAGTTTTTGTTGTTTGGGCCAACATAGCAGGAAGCTGGAGGGCCAACAAAAATTGGTCTGAGGGCCGCATTTGGCCCCCGGGCCCTAGTTTGGACATGCCTGCATTAAAGGAAAGTAGAACCAAGTCCAAACTAGAACCAAAACAACGGCAAGAGCAGATCTTTGACTCGTGAGTGTCGTGGAGAAGCCTGCGTACCGTCACTAACTCCGAGAACCGTTTGAGAGCCGCCGCGCTGGTAAACGTCGCGGTCAGTTCGCCAGCATTTCACCTTCCTCCCTCTCCTCCTCCTCATCCCTCTAACCACTCCGTGAGGCCTTGCACTAGTCTCTAATCTGTGGCTGAGAGCAGCTGCTGCCCTGTGGCTCCGCAGCACCAGGGCCCTTATTACAGCTCGCATTCACACACATTTACAAACACACACACGCACACACACACGCACACACACACACGCACGCACGCACACACACACACACACACACACACACACACACACACACACACACACACACACACACACACATTTACATACACACACACACACACACGCGCGCACACACACACACATTTACATACACACACACACTCTCACACGCACACACACGCACACACGCACACACACACACACACACACACACACACATTTACATACACACACACACGCGCGCACACACACACACATTTACATACACACACACACTCTCACACGCACACACACACACACGCACACACACACACACACACACTGCAGCGCACCCGTGCCGGAGACTTCACCAGAACGACCCAAAACACTGAAGCCGTGCTGCGACTCCCGGAGCTGCTGCTGTTGCATTGTGGGACTTTCCGATGGAGTCATTATAAGAAAGGATGACAAGAGGCTGATGGAATGTGGGGTGAGAGAGTTGGAATAGGTGTGAGGTCACGGCACAAGATGGGCACAAGTGGGGCACAAGATGGGCACAAGTGGGGCAGAAGATGGGCACAAGTGGGGCACAAGTGGGGCACAAGATGGGCACAAGTGGGGCACAAGTGGGGCAGAAGATGGGCACAAGTGGGGCACAAGTGGGGCACAAGATGGGCACAAGTGGGGCAGAAGATGGGCACAAGTGGGGCACAAGTGGGGCACAAGATGGGCACAAGTGGGGCACAAGTGGGGCAGAAGATGGGCACAAGTGGGGCACAAGTGGGGCAGAAGATGGGCACAAGTGGGGCACAAGTGGGGCAGAAGATGGGCACAAGTGGGGCACAAGTGGGGCAGAAGATGGGCACAAGTGGGGCACAAGTGGGGCAGAAGATGGGCACAAGTGGGGCACAAGTGGGGCACAAGTGGGGTTTAGGGTGCAGTTGGAAGGAATCGATAGGAACGGAGATAAAAAACACTCTTAGACACTTCGAAGTAGAAGAAGATGGCAGATATCCATAGTTTTTAGTACATTTCGGCAAATAGTGTTCATCATATATTTGTTTTGCGGAGCATGAATAAATAGTATTACGTGGAAGTATGGACATTATAATAAATATGTGTTATCTAGATAATAATACAGGAAAGAGTACCAAATAAATGACTTCAGAAAACCAGGTATCGTTCAGCTACTGGTGCCTTTACTGTAGGTATATATTGTTGTTTTTGTGGTTTTCAGGTGGAAATATGGATGCACCAAGATGAAAGTGGAACATGATTAAGAAGACGAATTAGTTTAATTTGTAAAATGATTTGCTGTTAAGTGAAAAGTGTTAAGTTTGTACAACGTTTCTGATAAACAACTGAGTTTTCTAAGATGTTTTCAAAATCGAGGTGTTTACGAGACAGAAAGTGACTAAAGTACTTAAGTACTACTGCACAAATCCGTAATATAACTTTGAAAACAACAAAACAATCAGATAAAGTGCCACCAAAAGCCAGTTAAGAGTTTGAACTTTTTAAAGGTCAAAGGTCAAACTCCTGACTAAGAGAACTTCCTGATTTCCCTAAAAGTGAAGTGAAGGTCAAATAGAGGTCACACGTTTAACTGGATCAAACATTTAAAACAACAAATACACTAAAGTTCAAAGTTAGGAATGTTCTTTCAACATCTGCCTCTTCCCTCTTCTCTCTCTTCCCCCCTCTTTCCTCTCTTCCCCCCTCTTCTCTCTCTTCCCTCTCTTCTCTCTCTTCCCCCCTCTTTCCTCTCCTCCCTCTCTTCCCCCTCTTCTCTCTCTTCCCTCTCTTCTCTCTCTTCCCCCTCTTCCCTCTCTTCCCTCTCTTCTCTCTCTTCCCCCCTCTTCTCTCTCTTCCCCCTCTTCCCTCTCTTCCCCCCTCTTCTCTCTCTTCCCCCTCTTCCCTCTCTTCCCCCTCTTCCCTCTCTTCCCTCTCTTCCCCCTCTTCCCTCTCTTCCCTCTCTTCTCTCTCTTCCCTCTCTTCCCTCTCTTCCCTCTCTTCCCTCTCCTCCCTCTCTTCTTCCCATCTCAGAAGCCGGAGCTGGTGGATGCCTGTAGCTGCAGAGGTTTACCGCGTGGTTTTGAACACGCTCAGATCTTGACCATCTCACCGTCTGAAGTCCGGGCCACTTATCTGCCCTTGGCTCCGCTTGGCCGATGTGTCATACTGAAGAGAAGTGCACTCTGCTCCTGTGCGGCGCTAATGGACCAGGCTGGCGAGGCAAAGGGCGTGGCCGCTGGGTAAAAGAGAACAGCGGGCTAATATCTGACATGTGAACCAAATCTCAAGGGTTTGGCAGCACGATCAAAGGCTGAGAAAACGGAAATGTTGAAGATGAAACGTGAAAATGTGAAAAGGTTGAATTGCGATTACCGTATTTTCCAGACTATAAGTGTCGCTCTGGAGTATAAGTCGCACCAGCCAAAAAGTCACAAGTTTTGAAGAAATGTATTTGATCAAATCCAAGACCAAGAACAGACATTTCATCTTGAAATGCAGTTTAAAATAATAACAGATGAGAGAACATGGTGAATAGGTGTACGTATGCTAACGCTAACACCTTCAGCTACATGACGTATGCTAACGCTAACACCTTCAGCTACATGAGGCACAGACAGAACTGTGGTAAGTGTCTGGTATGTTAACGTCACATATGCACAGTTATTCAGATAACTATAGCATAAAGAACATGCTAACAAGTTTAGCAAAGCATCAGTTTTACCAAAAATCACTAAATCCATTGAATTCTTCTTCCTCTGTGTCACTTCTAAACAACTCCACAAACTCCAGAGGAAGAGGAAGTGCAGATTCTTCTTCTGCGTCGCTTAGAGCCTAGAGCGCCCTCTTGTGGTTGTCAGTGTGAAAATAACAGATAATATCACATAATGTAAGTCGCTCTCGAGTATAAGTTGCACCTCGGCCAAAACTATGTAAAAAGGTGTGACTTATAATCAGGAAAATACGGTACACCATTTGAAAAACAAACTAACTAACAAGGGTGCGTGTTACAGGTACAGAGTGCACATATATGAGGTTCCAATAGCACTATAGGAAGGTTAAAAACTCTGAAAAGTTGATTTTGCATGATATGGGACCTTTAAGTGGTGCAACTGTCCTAAAAACTGTGTCCTCGCTCAACCTGCAGTGAAATCGTTTTGACCCAAGGGAATATTATGTTCATGTGCCAATCCAAAGCTCATTCATTTGTTTTGGGGAGTTACAATATTGCTCTGTATAGTCTCACCAAACTGCTGTGGTGTACAAAACCTCAGAGTGTTTAAGTAGCTTGTGTGATAACGTCCTGAGCTGCTCTGTTGTGTCCAGCGTGCCACACATTCCTGTATTTTCACACTGCATTTGCCATTGAAACTTCACCACAAGATCACCACATCAGCAATGATAAGATTATTAATCAAATGTATTTCACTTTGGCTTGCACCGGTTAAAACAATAGACTTGTGCAATATAAATCGATATAAACTTACACTGCGATCTGGCAATGCTCTTGATGCATTGTTATATAGGACAAATTATGACAGATTTGATGATCTCAGAAGTGGACATTTATGCATTTACTTTATCAAGGTATAAAACTAGGCCGTGGCTGGAGAGCCGCGGCGCGGTCAAATGGCCGCGCAGTTTCAGGGACCGCGGCATTTCCCTTATAGCCCGTTATAGCCTCATGGCTAACCCTAACCCTAACCCTAACCTTAACCCTAACCCTAACCCTAACCCTAACCCTAACCTTAACCTTAACCCTAACCCTAACCCGGCGCGGTCTAAAACGGCGCTAAAACGCGGTCAAATAGCGGCGCAGTTTCAGGGGCCGCGGCCGGCACAAAAATAACATGTCAGTTTCGGCCGCTCTGCAGACACTCCCATAAAACTATGCATGACTCTCAGAAAATAATTCCTTCCGAGTTGAAAAGCTTTGTCCAGACCAAGTTAAGTTTGTAATGTGATGGTTTCTTAGATTTTTGGCCACATCACCCAATCAATAAAGCGCAATATCAGTTTAATTAGGCAGGTGTCTGGGTGGGTTTCCTCCGGACACTGCGGTTTTCAGTTGCCTCGTTCACATCAACACAAAATATGCATAATAAGTAAAACCCACCGAGAGCAGCTCAGGATCTGGAGCTGAATACTGAGCGCTGCACTGAAGTGAACACTGCTCCTCACAAATGGAAGGATGGGTCAAATGTAGAGGAATAGTTTGCCTCTCGAGGGATTGATAAAGTACACCTTACCTTACTTTAAAAAGGTCAACTATATTTTGTCCCTCTACATACGCTAATGTGGTAACATTTACTGACTAAACGTGCACTCACTTTTGTAACTTTTCTGGTGGGAGACCGCTATCTGCTTCTTGTCTCCATAGAGATGTTATTACTTTGTCTGGAAGGTCATTAAAGGACAAATATTATGCATTATTTGTATTGTTATAAGCCTTCAAACATACTCTTTAGTACCTATTACTTTGGCATTTCATGTTTTAGAACTAAAATAAAATAAAACGTTTTTACAAAAATCAGTATAACTTTGCCACAGCCTTGAGAAATGCCAGAGTAACCGAGCTTTGGCCCCCTCTACTGGCTGCAGAGGGAATTTTAAATTAGGAATTTAAAAATCCACACTGTTTGCCAATGCAGCTGCTCGCCGACTTCCTGGTTTAAGCACCGCAATGATCACGATTTGATGGCAGAAATTACCAAAACAAGTTTGGCGATTATTCAAGGACTTAAAAACTACAGAGAACATTCTAAGAGCCACGTCACAGATTGAGAAAACTTGAGCTGTGAAAACTTGATCTGTGAAAACTTGATCTGTGACGAGGTCGGAGGGAGAGGACTTTCTAACCAGAATTCATCAAACAAGTGTGAATGAAGCTAAATGCTACTCAAAGTATGTTTTGATAAGTAAACAATGTTAGAACAAGCTTAATTTTGTATAACATGTGTCCCAAGTTAAGTTTGCTCTCTCACGTTATCAAACCATTGCATTACAGGTGTTGGTACTGCATTCTTACTATGAGCAGGCTCGCCCCTCCACAGATCTGAACTGTAACTTGCACAGTCGCCTCCTTGTTTGAAGATAGACACATTTCATGCCATACTGTGGAGAGTCCACGGGACAGCAGGTGGCCGTCCCCCCCACACCATGAAAGTCACATAGTGCACCTTTAAGCTGCCCGGCCCCTTTCAGACCGAGACTTCACCTCGGTCACTCTTTGATCCCGCCTGACCCGGCCCACTGACGTCTCACCACCTTCCATTAAAACCACGGCCAGATTTACAATGTCCAGGAAGCTTCATTGAACGTGAAACATCTGCACGCTGCCCCGGCGCGGTCGATTGACAAATAGTTACTCTTTCCTCTGCTCGTTTCTTGTGGCTGTAAATCGTGACCTTTCAGATGTCCGCGGGGCCCATAAAGCGCTCTCCATGTGGGCAGCGGCGGCCTTTGATTGTGGGGTCACGTCGAGCGGTAATCGTCGCAGCCAGCGCTGAGGGGGAAGTGCATTTGATGTCCTAAATCACAGGGTGGGGCCGCGTCTCAAATCAGGTGAATGAGCGGCTGCCACTGCTGACCGTCTAATCTGCCACATGACACAGGCTCGGAGCGTTTACCGCCGCCGCGTCGTTTCTGTGCAGTTCTTGCTTCTTGTATTCTGTCATGACAAGCGTTTGAGAAGAACGTTTGGCAAATCTCTGTATTTTATCGAGGGCTTGATTATTTCTGCAAAAATATTCACAGTAATTGCAATTTATCTGATTTACTCGTCCAGGAGCGTTAACATTTGCAGTTGAAATATGAACTGCTGAACTGCAACAAGAATCACTCAGATCATATTTGTACTGGTCTAAGATTCAAGGTTTTTACGTTTTAAACATTATGAGGCAGGATTATTATTTTTTTGCACAGGAAATTATGTTAATAATAACTCGTCCAGGAGCGTTAACATTTGCAGTTGAAATATGAACTGCTGAACTGCAACAAGAATCACTCAGATCATATTTGTACTGGTCTAAGATTCAAGGTTTTTACGTTTTAAACATTATGAGGCAGGATTATTATTTTTTTGCACAGGAAATTATGTTAATTACCTTTTAGAAATGTTGATTTTGTTTCGATCGCGATGTGTTTTGCAGCACTGTCTTTATCTACTTATGTATTGGTTTATAATATAATTTAATTACATACATTTAATTAAAATTTCTGTATTGGGGCAGACTGAACTCTTAGTGAAAAAATCTGGGTTTTTTATTTCATCTTCTGGTTTCTTCAATTCATTTCATTTTTATGTATTTGATAATTTTGCTTAATGGGTATTTATGTTTGCATTTGCTTGGGTTGTTGTTTTTTACTCGACATTTTCTTGTTCTGTAAAGCACTTTGATTTACTTTGTGTACGATTTGTGTTCTACAAATAAAGAAAAAACATGTGAAATTTTACAATATGCCAGAGTTTCCATTGTATCATTAAAAAAAAAAGTTTAAGTATAATAAATTCAAGTTTTAACCATGTATTTCTGTTTCAATGCGCTTCTAAATCAATCAATCACAATTGATTTGTACAGCACCATTCATACAAAAGGTAGCTACTACAAGTGTTTTACAACTATAAAAATAGATAAAAAAAACTAATTACAAAACAGTTTTCAATACAAAAATATTCACATTAAAACATATCAAAAATAAATAATAAAGAAGTCATTCAGTCATAATTATGCACAGCTAAAAAGAGAAGTTCTTATCCAGGATTTAAGTCTTTTCTGTATACATTTTCTTCTCTCACTCAAGACCTTTTACACACACAATAGTTACTTAAAACCCAACATCAATATTCAATCATAAATATGTGATGAAAACATTAACTTTCTCGATTCTTTGAAGTTTTTTCCTGGTTTGTAATAAACTTGAGGGCCTTCGTGCCACTGTTTCTTCATAAGTGCCTGTTGCATCTGTGTTGCATTTGGGTCGTCAATATAATTAGCACTAAAACCCCCGTTAGCTTTCAAGTCCAGCACCTGCCCCGCACTCTCGCGTCGGTCACGTCCCGCATGGGCCCAAATCTGCTGAATATTACGGGAACTGTAGCGCGGCGCGTTACCGTAAACGTGTGCGCGCGTCTGCGTTGAGTCACGCAACGCGGCGGTAGTCACAAAGTCAGGTCAAAGGTCAAGTGAGGTCCAGTCCACCTCAGAGGCACCGAGCTTCCTGTCGCTAACGTGGTGTGTGGCTCGTGATTGTGGTCTGAAGACCAAACGGGGGAAAGAGGCTCTGAAAGTCAAACATATGGGTCCAATACTAATTCTTACTCGTCACGTCATCAATACAAATCATAATAATATATAATAAACTGATGCACAAACACTGGCCAAGTTCAGTATTTTAATTTTTACTCCATTGCATTTATAATAATACAATAGTTGAACAGTGGAGCAGTTTGACAGGGGAAAAACAACTTTACATGTTAAACAATTTTTACTTTTCTGAGATGAATAATATTGTCTTACTGTGGAACATTACAGGCAAAAATATGTATAAAAAAGTATTTAAAACCTAATAAATAAATAAAAATACACTGATTATAAGACAATAGTAATAGTAATAGTACTACTATTACTACTACTACTACTACTACTACTACTACTACTACTACTACTACTACTACTACTACAACTACTACTACAACTACTACTACAACTACAACTACTACTACTACAACTACTGCATATTAATTTGTGAGTTTACTTTTCTCACTTTTTCTCTCTTGTGTGTTTGAGTGTTTTGAGTGTTCTTGTGATTACATCTCAAACACAATTTACTTTGACACTTTTATAGATTTAGAGGAACCATAACATTTCATTCACTCTCTTCTCTTACTCTCAGTCAAACATTAACCCGGGTTTGATCAAGTGTAATTTCTCCTTCTGCTTTTAACTGGTGAAACGTCTCATTTTAAATCACGTTCGGAGACGACGGGACAAAGCCACATGTCTGTTGACGCTAGATATACTGTTGTTTTGGTTTTGGATGGCTGCGGTTCAATTCTGGGACATTCGTTGCCATAGCTACCGCACAAGACAGGCAGAAGACTAATGTTTGTCTATGGGTAGCTGTGTGTAAAATATGTGACTCATGTGGAGGTTTTATGGAGCGCCCCAGGTCCAGACGGAGGTGAGATGTGACGATGTGGTCTGTATTTCCATTCGATCAAACTGTTCGCACGTTGACCTTAAAGGACACGTATTAAGATAAACTGACTATTTGGAGCTTACGACCATGTTATAACAGAAAAATATACCTAGAGTTGTATTCCCCTTCATTCGTTTCACTCTGTTTACGAGGTCCTCTCCACTTGCACACTCATAAAACACTCAACATTCAATTTCCCCAGTATTCTGTTTGTATTGGGCTGTTTTTAAGTCAATAAATACAAGAATATGTTAAAGGATTTATATGAATGTGGATAAATATTTTGAAGATGACCTGATACATAAATACCCTGGATGAAGCGAGGTACTTTTTATTCACATCTTTTTTGGGTTAATTTATCTATTGTTCATTAAAAATACTTTATTCATTCATTCATTCATTCATTTTCTACCGCTTGTTCCCATCCCAGTGACTTTGGGCCTTAGGCGGGGTACACCCTGGACAGTGGCCAACACAGAGACACAGACATTACAGACATTCACTCTCACGTTCATTCACTTGGGCCAATTTAGAGTTAGCAATTTTGCCTAAAACATGCATGTCTTTGGACGGTGGGAGGAGCCGGAGAACCACGGTAACACAGGGAATCGAACCCATGATCCCCTTATTGGGAGGCAAGAGCGCTAAAAAAAAAAGGGCTGCACGGTGACAAGTAAAAATACTTTAATTAAATATTGTTTAGGCTTCGTGCTGCTAAACACAGATTTCAACAACACTTCACAAAACCAGCCTGGGCTTGACATCCCGTAACAGACACAACAGACAATAATACTAATGTAACTAAGTGCGTTACTAGGCAAAATTAGGAATATATCAAACATCTGTACAAACCCGGAGGTGTCATTCAAAGCACCAAACACATCTAAGCTCCGTAAAGCACAGTGCGTTCTTGGAAAGTACCATTTATAGGACAGTAATGTTTCACTTTTATATGAAACTCATTACGTTAAGTTTGTTTCAGGTTGCGTTTCACTTGACAGAGATCTTTCCGTGGAGGTAATGGAAACCCGGGCGTATCTGCCTCGGCCCGCGGGCAGCACTCCCGTTATTGGGCCCGTAAAGTCAGCATTAACACCCTGCCACTATCAGCGGGTGATTTAGATCTTTTAATTACTGAGCGAGGCAGCGTTTATAAAGCTCTAATGGGCTTGACCCCGGGAGGTCCTGGCCAGGGGTCGCAGGGGGTCACGTCACTCCACACCAAATCAGTTCAAGGCTTGGGAAACTGCAGAGGATGGACGGACGATTACAGGACAGAGCAGGTTCAATCAAACCTTCAATAAATTACAGTGGGTTGTTTTGAAGTCTCATTGTGTGAAGTTTTGGGTGGTTTTTGGTTTGTTTTTTGTTGATTTTTATTGACAATCGTTGGTAACACTTTATTTTTAGGTACACTTTGGCTGATTTGCATACTAATAAGCAGTTAATTTGATATTAATTCATATTTATTTATTGATCACTTGCCTTTTTCTGCATAATCTTATTCTAGACACTAATTAACACTTACCTATGTATAAACTGCTCGTTGTGCGATGTTATGGACATATTTGTACATGAATGAACATAGGCTATTGGTTAAAAAATATATATTTGATGTGGTACTAGCTCTTAAAAACACAGGATCATGTACAAAAATGTCCTTACATCGTACCAAAGAGCAGTAATGAGAAGTTTATGGACTGAAAAGCGTTAATAAATGTCTAAGAAACAGCAGAATAAGGTTATGCAAAATAAAACATAAATAAGGGATGAGTTAGCATGAAATTACCACTTATAAGTTTGCAAAACGGCAGCACCAACTTAGTGCAGGACTTGGGAAACTGCAAAGGCGAATTGAGGCGATGCAAATATAGTTCACTCGTGTGTGATAAATTGTGGCGGCGGTGAAGTTTGTTACTGTGTTTGGAACAGAAAGCGTGGCATGTTGACCAACCAACCAACCATAAAACTGTGGGGACCCAAGTCGAGCTCAAGATCTGGTGAGGACGGGTCAAATGCAGAGGACGCGCTTCTCCACGGGGATCAGTAAATTGTGAGTTTAGTCCACCCCAAAGGAATAATGTTCACCGTACTGTAAAGTGTAGCCATACTGTATAAAACACGGGTTAAATCTCCATGTGCTGATTCTGCCAATACAATCAAAGCAAAAAACCCACTTTGAGCTGTATTTGAACCGAGGTCAGATAAGAAGTCAGCTTTCCCCTCCTGCAGAGTGAGTATTGTAGTCAACGCCACAGAAACCACAACCGCGTCAGGAAAAAGACCAGAGTCTGACACACGGAAGGCTGTAAAAACACCAGCGGAGATTTATAGAAAGTGCAGTGAACAGAGGGTCCCCGCTGTCTGTGTTATTGGCACGTATTCGTCGTTATTGTAAATGATCGAGGTTATTCACGCCTACTTTGCTTTATTGTAACATTTGTCATTTTGTTTCTTCACTTACAGGAGAGAATGAAAACGTGCTTAGGGAAATAACATATAAACATGCCTGTGTTGGCCCTGCGACGAGTTGGCCACTGTCCCCCGCCTAAGGCCCAAAGTCACGGGGATAGGCTCCAGTCACCCGCGACCCCGAAAGGGAACAAGCGGTAGAAAATGGATGGATGGATAAATATGACATAAATGAACAAAAAGGATCCGAATGCTTCACTGTTTCCCATTGACTTCCTCTTTAACAGTCTTTTGTCAGTTGGACTGATTTAAAAAGGATTTAAAAAGAAGTTGGACTCCGAAAACACCCTTTGTGGCTAGGTGTTTTTTATTTTTATTTAGTTAATTTTATTGTATTTCTGTTTCTGTCATTTCTTTGTGATTTGAATGCATTTTTCCTGCTGTGTGAAGCACTTTGAATTGCCTTGTGTATGAAATGTGCTCTACAAATAAACTTGCCTTTTCTCACGCAGCACTTTTCGTCATCCTTCCACTCGCTGTTTTAAGCCCTATTTGGACTAGAGTAGTTTTACCTGAGGACGTCTGTGGAATTTAAATCACGCCATGAGTTTTTTGTGAGTGCATTCGGACAGGGTAAGAAATGTCTATGTGTAATTTTCTGCTAAACGCACTGAAATATGACAATAACCCTTTAATGAATTCATGTTGTTAGCATTTCTTTGGTTTTAGCGTTATGTACTGTAGCTCTGTGCCTGAACTGTAGCGTGAAATGTCGTTCTTTAGCACGATCAGCATCACAACGACATCCCGGCGATCACATTACTCATGAAACTGCCTCTTTTAATGCGATCGCACTGACACAGCCCCGTGATCTGAACTTTAAACCAAAAGCAACTAAACTTTCCCTAAAGAGTCTTCATGCCGCTCGATCCTCTGCTTCTGTTGCCACGACAATGGCTTGCACTTTCGGGTTGTTTTGTGTGTTTTTTTTTTTACTTTTTGATTGTAGAAAAAACAATTATTGATTTGTAAAATGGTCTGTAGCGAATTAAACATATAAATAAAGTTAAAATCTGGAGGCAAATTGGGGCGTGGACACATTTTGAATCAATCTGCATTAAAGTCACTAAATTATTCGTAATTATTACACTTTACCTAAGGACCTAAGGTAAAACAAGGTCAACTTTAGACTCATTAGACATGTAAGTCAAGTGTCCGGTACGTATGACTCTGGGGCCTGGTTGAGGTAGGTCAGTCACATGGTAACCGGCCTTGCATGACATTCATACTTCTTAATGCTCCTTTATCGTTTGAATGCAGTTATGTAAACCAAATAACCATTTTTACAGACAATAACGTTTGATTGTGTCTTATTCTAAAGCAAAAGCAACTTCAAGAAGTCAGTAATGATTGGATTTTAGGTGTAATCCAGTACTTTGGTCCCATCTGGTTGTCTGGTTTCCTGTCCACTGGGTTCAAGGAGTAGCCGCTGATGTTGGTTCCTCTCTTCTATTATCGAAAAACCAGGATGGACCGTAAGTTTTCATATGTTGTGTCCCTGAGATTTCATATAAAACTTTTGTCTGAATAAAGACCGTTGAAGGTCACAGAAAAAGCCCACTACACGATGCGGTAGATTACACGGGAGGCTCCTTTGGTATTTAGCAACGGCCTAAAGACTTTTTCAAGATGAGTCAAATTCTAGCCGCATGCCATTCCCACCGATTTCCAAAAATGTCCACAACCGACCGAAACCACAGTGACATCAACCGTTCGAGCGGCATCTGCGTTCTGGAGCTGCAAAAACACACGATGGGTTTTGGCCCCCGCCTTCCTCCACATGTGTCCGACCAAAACCTCCGTCTTCTGCTCCGGTACGTGTGACTTAGGCGGCAACTGCACATACTGGAAATAAGTGTGTGATTTGTTTCACCAGAAAAGCTGCATCCGACAAAATGATGAACTACAATTAATAGTATTTCTGCTATACCGATGAAATACTCAACTTTTCCTCCAATTACTTCCTCTTCCATCATGTTCCAACGAAGGTAATTCAAGGTATATAAATGCTACTAATACCACCACTTTATTGATTCCTATTTAAGGTGAACCGACGCCTTAACATGGTGGAGGGGTTTGAGTGCTATGTTGTCGGGGGCTTCAAGCCCCTGGTAGGGTCTCCCAAGGCAACCAGGTCCTAGGTGACGGGTCAGACAAAGATCGGTTCAGAAGCCTCTTATGATGACGACAAGAACAAAGCCGTTTACGTGGCCCGGATCGGCGTCACCGGGGCCCCATCCCGGAGCCAGGCCTGGGATGGGTGCTCCATGACGAGCGCCTGGTGGCCGGGTCTTACCCCACGGGGCCCGGCCGGGCACAGCCTGAAAGAGCGACGTGGGGCCGCCCTCCCGTGGGCCCACCACCCGCAGGAGGATCCATAAGGGGCCGGTGCAGAGAGATCTGGGCGGCAGTCGACGGCAGGGGCCTCGGTCCCTGCTCAGACTGCTGCCCCCGCGACCCGGCCCCGGATAAAGCGGCAGAAGATGGATGGATAGTTATTTGTCAGCGTGATACTTTAATGTACATCCATGATTGTTTACTACTACTACTACAACTACAACAACCACTACTACAACTACTACAACTACAACTACTACAACTACAACTACAACTACTACTGCTACTACAACTACTACTACTACAACTACTACAACTACAACTACTTTCACTTTATTTATTCCTGTGTTAGTTATTTGTCAGCGTGATACTTGAACGTACATCTATTATTGTTTAGTTGTTGTCTCTTGTCCTAAAAGGGCCTAAAATAAACAATACTACAACAAATTCCCTCATGCTCTCCTGGCCAGAAGGTAATTATGACTACAACTACTCTATGACTATACTTTAACAACTCCTGCAGAAGTACTTAATGACTTTATAACAAGACAAGGCCGTTAAACTTGAGTGTACAGCACTTAGCGTTCGATATAAGTCATTCGTTACAGCGCAATGGTTTTTCCCAACCAGAGGTACACGTACAGGTACATGCGCCAGTTTCAGGGGTACTTCAAGTGGTTCGGAATGGAAAGAGTATCGTACAAATATCGAATGTTCTTTGTAGTCATTTACATCCTTGATCATGTTTCTGCAGGATCATGTTGGACATCAGTATGACAGTTAAAATAAGTGACTATTATGGTTATAATTGGCAATATAATGGTTGTTATATTTATAATTACAAAAAAGTAATTATTACAAAAGTACTCATAGTGTGAGACGATGCGTAGGAGGCGCTCAAGACAAAAAAAGACAAGTACAGCATTTAATAATTGGCTAAATGTGCCGTTGCATCGATTGGTAATGAACAGTAGTGGAAGAAGTACTCAAAAGTGGTACTTATGTAAAAGTACAGCTACATGGGAAAGTAGTAAAAGTAACAAATCTATTCAAGTCATGTTTGAAAATGTTCTTTAAGAGTAAAAGGTATTTCGCACTAATTTTGAGAACTTTTAAAGCGTTGAATGCAATGATTTTGATAAAGAATTGTACCGATCGTTTGTCAAACAGCAGCAATTTCAATCACTTTCCTAATAAAAATATCCACTTAAACCATATGAAAAGTGCTTTTTACTTTAAAACCTAGTTAAAAAGTGTAGCGGAGTAAAAAGTACAGATCCTGCTCTCAGATTATGTGTAGTGAAAGTTCAAAAAAAAAAAGTAAGTAAACTACAGACACCTTAGTAGTACAGTACATTTATTTTTGTACTTTATCACCTTCCACCCCTGGTATGAATTAATAAAAGCAAATGTATCTTTAGAAGTTTAATAGAGGGTGAAATTAATGGCTACTGACATTTAAAGGTGCCATAACATGCTTTTTTCACGTTTCGTAGTCTATCCTAAGTGTATCATTGATAATAATAAGGGTTGTGCAACACCCTTAACATAATAGTTAAGAAATATCACCCAGACCTTGGACCCCCTCACCAACCCGGAAATGCAGACGGCTTGGTTTGATATTCGCCCCCACCCTTGTGAAGAGCCATCTGGCTCCCCCGCCCAACCCGTGACGTAGTCTCAGAGAGCGCGTGTGTGCCCCGCCCAACCCGTGACGTAGCCCCACAGCTGTCTGCTCCGCGCTGCGCCGCTCCTGCCGTGCGACTGAGTGAGAAACGATAGAACTTCAGATCAACACTACTTTGAGCCTAAATAAAACTGGTGTTTATTCTACAGCGTGCGCAGAACAGATATATATATAGAAGTCTTATGTCCATCGCGCTCTTATTTCCTGGTTTTTCGGTATCGGATAGAACTTCTCTCCGTTTATTTTCCCGGTTGCTGCATCAACTGCCACATAAACCTTCACCATTGTGATAATAGTAAAGAGTGCGATATCATAAATGAAGTTTTGGGCCTCTTTGAGCCGTGTTTCGTCGTAAATCGAAGCAGAAAAACTCCGGAATGGGCTTGTAGGGAGACAGCAGCGCTGAGCCGGGGGGAAGGGGGCGGGAGGCGGCAGGCGGGAGGGAAGGGGTGAGGGGGGATAATGACGCGTGCCTGCCCTTATGACTCGGTCTTGCCCCACCGCCCGTCAGTTTGGAGATTCGAGGAAAGGAGATAGTCTGTAATATAGCTAAACACACAATACAGTACATTTCTTTTTTTTTTCCTTTACTTTCTTTTGAACCTGTGGGATTTAATTCATTAAGTTTTTACATTTATACTTTGTCAATTATTCTATTCATTTTGATTAAAATAAAGAATCCGTCAATAAATGAGTTCATTTTGATTGAAAATGGAAGAATATAAAAGCAAACTTGTGACTGTTTTAGGCATACTGCAAACACATTGAGTTTTGTAAGGTGAATTATGATATTGTTTATCTTGTTATGACAATATTTTGACCATATTTTGATTAAGATAGTGTTATTTTGATTAAGATAGCGTTAAATTAGAACAAAACTCACTTGTTCTGTTGCAAATCTTATTTTAAGAAAGTCAAACCATTCTCAAATTAAGATAAATACTACTCAACTCGATCGCTTTATAACTTATTATTTTGTTTATTGTATGTTTTTCCGTGCAGTGCAGAGCTGCGTCATCGCTCACAAAAACACAGTAATTACAACGATCCCGCCGCGATCAGCCCTTTTAACAACCACGCTCAGATAAACAGCCCCTGGTCGGCACATGGAGAGGGTTCCCAGACATGTTTGGTTGCTCCGGGCCACCGTACCCCATCGCCGCGTGTCGGAGAGGGGCCCACGTCGGGGCCCGCCGCCCCGCCCGAGTCACCACCAGCACCGGGCGATCAAAACAAACTCACAATCTGCTCTGAACATTCACCGGTTCTGGCTAATGATAGTAGTTTACTTATTTATTGTATACTTATTTATTGTATACTTATTTATTGTATACTTTTTTATTGTATATTTTTTATTTATATTTTATGATTTTTATGGTTTTATGTTTTTCATTTGATTTGACTGATTCCTTGCTCAGTTTTGGTGTCATTTTTGTGTTTCTTTGTAGTTGCGTAAAAGACGTTTTTTAATCTCAATCAGTTTTTTATCCCGGTTAAATAAATGATTTAATGAATTTATTGTTTCAGGACTAGTAAGATTAAATAGAGCTCTTATTATACCTATGTTGTTGTTGTTTTTTCATTATTCTTTTGTGTCCTTGAAACATTTTGGAAACGGTTTTGTTCAATAAAAACGTATAAATAAAGTGGGTCTGTTTCCGTTTGTTTGATTAAGTGACATTTTTAATCAATTCCAATGTTTACATGCAAAAACAACTTGACACAGACACGTCTTTAAACCAAGAGCGCGGGACGTCGAAATAACTTTGGTCTCGTTCGCTCATGAATGCGTAGCTTTGGTTGGACATGGAAGTTCCGTATTGCAACTCATATTAATGAAGTGTTTGCTCCAACTGCCGTCGCTGTTCAGTGGATTCAAATTCAAATCATTTTCTTTTACTCATGTCGACTATTGCGCCGTTTAAAATTAGAAACCAAAGACATAACACGGCTGCACACGTCTGCCAGTGTGTTTTCTCCATCATTACAACACGAGAGAGCCTTTTAACGAGGAACTCGTCAACAGTTTGTCATTCCGAGCGCTTCCAAAATAACTGCGCTAAGTGTTGCGGCGGCGCGGACCGGCTCTTCCGTAAATTGCCGCAGTGACACATGTCGAGTGCGCGGCGCGGCATCCCGGGGCCGTTCTCGTGGTCAAGGGGGTGCTCCTCGCTCTGCAGCTGCACGTAGACCGGCCCCCGTCCGCTCGCTCGCAGCCGCCGTTCGCCTTCCAGAAATTAGCCCGCCCCCGGGACGTTTCCACTGCCCCGCCGCATGGGCCTCTGGGATCAAAGATGGCGGCCGCGAACAGGGGTCACCACAGCCGGGCCCGGGGCCAGAGGAAACACCCTCCTGTGGTCTCCCTTGCGCCGCATATTAAAGAGCGGGCCTTCCTCTCCGCTCACTGCTCTGCTCCTTTACTTACGCACCGGTTTGTGGATTCAGCCGCCGAGATCTGTGTTCAATGTCGCGAGCAAAAAATGCAGCAGAGAATGCGACAGGAACAGAACGTCTGGACGAGCTAATGTAATGTCCAGTTGTTCTGTCGCTGGATTGTTTTTTAAGGCTAAACCTTTCAGACTTTTCACACCAAACGTTTCTGATCAGGACGAGACGCTCATTCCAAACTAAGAATCACAAGGTTGAAAAGAGGCGGGTTGGAAATGGTCCTGATCACATGGTCGTATTGAAGAAAGTAGCCAATATATACACCTTTTTACATAATTTGGCTGGGATGAGATTTATACTCCGGAGCGACTTTTATGTGATATTATTAGTTATTTTCACACTGGCAACCGCAACAGTGACGCAGAAGAAGAATCTGCACTTCCTCTTCCTCTGGAGTTTGTGGAGTTGTTTAGAAGTGACACAGAGGAAGAAGAATTCAATGGATTTAGTGATTTGGGGTAAAACTGATGCTTTGGTAAACTTGTTAGCATGTTCTTTATGCTATAGTTATCTGAATAACTGTTCATATGTTACGTTAACATACCAGACACTTACCACAGTTCTGTCTGTGCCTCATGTAGCTGAAGATGTTAGCGTTAGCATACGTCATGTAGCTGAAGGTGTTAGCGTTAGCATGCGTCATGTAGCTGAAGGTGTTAGCGTTAGCATACGTCATGTAGCTGAAGGTGTTAGCGTCAGCATACGTCATGTAGCTGAAGGTGTTAGCGTTAGCATACGTCATGTAGCTGAAGGTGTTAGCGTTAGCATACGTACACCTATTCACCATGTTCACTAATCTGTTATTATTTTAAACTGCATTTCAAGATGAAATGTCTGTTCTTGGATTTTATCAAATAAATTTCCCCCAAAAATGCGACTTATACTCCAGTGCGACTTTTAAATGTTTTTTTCTTTTATATCATGCATTTTTTGGCTTGTGCGACTTATACTCCAGAGCAAATTATAGTATATAGTATTGTATATTCGGAAAATACGGTACTATTTCTGGTGAAATTTTATGGTGAAAATGGTTCTGTTCTTCTTCTTTGGTGTTTTATGGCGGTTGGTATCCAAGTGTTACATTGTGATACTCTTTGAAATCTCTTTGAAGTCTTTGTATCGTGAGTCTATTGTGAGTTTGTGTTTTGTGTTTCTATTGTTGTGTATCGTCAGTTACGTTTGTTTGCAGGTCCTTTTTCTGTTTGATGAATCACAAAAACATATTTATGCTCAAAACTAAACTTACGGTTAATCAAATATAAAACAAACACTGTAAAATTGCCCGAAGTCATTGTAGTGTTAAGAGGGACACTTTTTCATAACTCAGTGTCTTTGTTCCTTTTATTTTAACACGAAATACAAAAGTCATGATCGTAATGCATTTTTTATAGCTGCGGGTGTGTACTTTACATCAGAGGAGAAAACAAAATCAGAAAATTTCAAAGAAGTTCCTTTTCAAACAAATGTTGGTCCCTAATCAGATTTGTTGTGGGTGCGACTGGTAAATTTGGTTGGACACCACAAAAAAATGTCACTTTTTGTCATGAAAACACAAAAAAGCAACAATTTGAACCAGTAAAATAACAGCTCTGTCGTCTACACATATTTAAAGTGCTTATAATCCGTAGAAAATAAAGTTTGATCATCGGTGGTGTTTTTAGACTGCGCTAATGAACCCTGTATCGTCCACGTCTTTGGTCACCTCGCCCGTCCCACATGCACAGACCCCTCACCCTCCTCTCGCTGTCTGCTCGTGACAGCTCACAGGATTAGTAGCTGCAGCTTCAAAGGCCCCTGACCATATGTGTGCAGATTTACTACGAGCTCGCCGGCCGTAATTACACCAGAGGAGCAGGATTTACACCGGCAACCTGCAGGTACGGGACACCTCTGACTCCTGTTCTGCGTCTCCATTAACTCGTAATCAGGACCAGTGCAGGAATGACTTTAACTTCAGGTTATGCGGCCTATTTATCTGTTTTTGAAGGTAAAAGTTAAATATAACAAGGTAATAAAACGGAGCAGTAAGAATAAAGAGAGTAACAATGTCAACAATGATATTAATAGAACTTCAAAGAGATGGTGGTTTGTGGTGATCACAATTAGAGGGGATTTTGGAGGCTGGGTTTTACCTGTAAAGAACCATTTGAAAGAGAAACTGTGATGAATTGCACTCACTACTCTCATGCTGGATTGATATGTGTCTCACTCTGAATTGAGTTTTGCACATTTATCAATCTGGACGGACTCTCACTCAAAAGGCCATAACACCATTTCACCCTGGAGAGACTCAGACGACAAAGAAAGGACTGTTTAGCAGCTTTATTACGTGGGTTATTTGGCGCTCAGACCCCGGCGGAAGACATTGCGATCATGGGCACTCCATGATCTATTTGTATTAGATGTGTCCCCCCAGGGCCTGGAGACTGGTGGTGGTAGATATGGAGAGAGGGTAGAGAGGATGATTAGGATGAGAGGGATGCAGAGGAGGAGGAGGGGAGGTGGTGGCTCGCATTACGGTCTGAAGCGGCCGAGCCAACTGAGTGAGGGTTAATATGGGACCGGCTGTGCGCTGATTGGGAGCAGAGGTGCGATGTGCCACGGGGAGGAGTAACTTGGGTGCGTTGATTGAAGATGGGGAGCAGGTGCGAGGGGTGATGTCCTGTCCTTAGATTCTCCTTCTCGGCCAGGAAAAACTACAAAAACCTCCATGGGAAAAAGTAGAAACCTGGAGGAGTTCCGTGGTGAAGAAGGGATCTGAACTCTCACAGACGGACAGGTCGGACTGGGTGCGTTGGTTGAGCTGGGAGCAGGTGACCTTGATGTAGATGGTGTTAGGTCTTCCAGGCTGAATTTACGCAGGATTCATATCTGAATCTGATTGGTGGAAGCGTCATAACAGGAACAAGCCGAGAAATCAAACTGTTGTTAAATCCAGTCAGAGAAAAGCATTGACTTCTATGCACACATTTTTATCAGACAAAACAGTTTATAAATCTGCTGAAATAGGCCAATGTTTTTTTTTAAGTTTGTCCTTTTGACTTCCGCCCAAACTACATCGTGATTGGTCTGTTACAGTGATTCAAATCGAACAGCGCGAGCCGACCAGATATATGCTCAAGACTTTGTGAAATAAATACTGTGGGAATTCATCCAGCATGATCCAGAATACACGTGCGGAAAAAGAGAAATGTTTGTTTTCTGTACCGACTTTTGGTTTTATTTATTTAGTACCAGTAGTATCTTCTTTTTCACCAGTTTCCTTTAATTGCTCCCGGGCCCTAAACGCAGTAGAGATGATCAACACAGGTAGTAGTAGTAGTAGTAGTAGTGATGAGCTCTGATGAACTGTTTGTCCTGTAAAGTCCAGGTTTAGTTTAGTCCTAGTTAAGACGCTGTTACTGTGGCGCTTCCTCCACATCATTTTTCACTTATGGTCCGAACACGTGACTCGTGAAAACACTGGTAGTGGGTGGTAACTTTTTGTTTCGCTTCAGCGTCAAACAATAATACAGTAATTACTCAGCTCTGCGCGGTGTACTTTGGTGCTGAAGTGTGGAGCATTACAGAAAATACAGAGTCAGTCAGTCAGAGGAGAGAGACGGAGCGTGCAACAGCCTCATGGGAGTCGCTCATGTGGTTATATGTGTCAAACTGAAGGTCCAGATGCAAAATATGGCAATAAAGGTCCTCCCAACTGGCCATTTGAGTAGATTTTTCCCTATTTAAAGCATGTAATATGTGTGTAACCTTTCCCATCTGACTTTTATGTTAATCCAAAGCAAATAATTCAGGTTTTAAGACGATCTCATGAAGATAAAGTGTCTTGCTCGAAGACACTGGTCTGAGCTGATTGACGTTAATCAGAAAACCTCAACGATCGATCATTCAAACTAATTAAATGTCTTTTTTTTTTTCATTTAAAGGTTCTGTTGGTACGTTAAAGCTGTCCCTGGAATGTTCCACACTATAGTATTAAACTTAATCTCGCATTTATTTCAATATGGGTGTTTTTATCACTCAAAAACCTCAATAAACACACATTTTTACCACGTGTCACCTCGCTTTTCCACAGATCTGACCTGTGACTTGGCTTTGTAGCATCACCGTTTTTGTCTCCATGGAGATGGATCAGTTTAATGCCATAGGAAGCAGATGGCGTAAACCTGAAAAGTTACATAGATGAAGGTTTGAATAATTGATGTAAAATGAACGATTATATTTAAAGAGTTTGAGCTTTTTAAAATTTAAATGGTTTGTTTTATATCAGCAAAAAAATACATAAATTAAATAGAAAGATTTACATAATATTTTCCTTTTCAATTTTTTTACATTTTAATCCAAATGCAACGCAACAGACCTAATAATAGCTGCACTGATGTAAAGAACGTCTCCTTTGGCATCACATCAGGCAATGTTTACGTTCACTCCGTCCACCATTACTTCCAATTGGCCCAACAGAGCCAAATGTAAACGATTAAGCAATGGAAACGCGGGTGCAACGGGACAAGCGGTAAAAAGGTGCCGAGAGAAGGTTATGTTTTAAGTGTTTTATTTAGGACACGGAGAGAACAGAGTGGCACCGGGTTTCAGAGGCGATAGTTCATTCTGAAGAACACATCTGGGGAGCAGGTGTTTCAGGCAGATGTGGGAGAGGAGATGAGGGCGGAAGTGAAAGGGAAGTGCGCCCTCTAGAGGTCTGGAAGCAGAATTACACATACGAGAGATGAGGAGATGTGTGTTCGAAGACATGTCTGGGCAAAAGTCACACTAATAACCGATCATTCACAGTCAAACGAGAGAAGCAAAGTGTACTTACAAAGTTGGGGGATTTGTATTTTTAGATTGTTTGAACATGTTGTAATAATAGAGTGTGTATTTCAATCAGAAACGAGAAAAAACGATTTGCTCTTGTTTAGTTTGTGTATGTTCTTGTTTATTTTATACAACAACGATCTATAGCAAGAGTGTTACGTCAATTATTAACGACTACAGAGTGTACAAATGAGTAAATTTACAGAAAAAAAATCTAAAATGTTGCTCTTAAATAAAACTAATTTGCAAAAGCTGAAAAATGGTCAAAACCTCACAATTTACGCCAATTTGTTCCGCAGTGTGTTTAAAAGCTGAATCTACTTTTGCGCAATACGAATATAATTCCATCCCTTCTTTGGCAAAAATCAATAAAAAAAAAAAGAAAGAAAAAGAAAGATAAATAATTCATGTTACAAATGGAAATATCTGTTTATGCAAATGACCTTTTCAAATACAGTCTCTAATGTGAGATGCAGTGGTTTAATGTTCAAATTACGTAGGATGATTCCGTGTGAACTCTATGTATTTTCTGTGTTTGTTGTTTTAATTTAGATTTTACACAACTTAAAACATGAACAATAGACTAGTAATGACAAATGGCACTGAAGGGTGGGTTGAATGTCCTTGTTAGAAGAGAGACGGAGTGGTGGGACAGGGATCTTGTTGTAAAATACTGTCAACATTATGTGCAAAATGATCCTAACTGTACACTGTGGTTGCTGTGGATAATAACTGGATAAGCACCTAATAATAAAAATGTTCCACCATAAAGCCCGTGACATTCACATCACTTCAGCAATCTGCCAAAGAAAAGATCTTAGCAGTAATTACACTTAATCCACGTTACAATGGACTCAAATACAGTACAATTTACTCTTCACAACTTCCTGACAGGTACCAAGTGCATGTTGTGCTCTCTGAAGCGCTGCACAGGCTGTACTTGTACCTCAAATGCCTTGGATACGTGTCTTTGCACATTCCGGGACGTCCCAAATCGTGTATAATAAGCTTTAGTTTGACGTGCCCCAAAGATGACCCTGAAAACGGCGATCTGATCCTGACGTGGCTGTGACTCTGACTGAGCGGTCAGATGATGAACGGCGAGCGTCGGCCTCGGAGGATCGCCTTCCCCTCGTGTTCGTGGTTAAGTGGATTGTGTCGTGTCTTGTCTCACTCTAAAGTTCTCAGCTTCTTGATCTAAAGAAAGGTCAATCTCTTTCACATGACTGTGCAGAGGTTAGAACTAAAGGTGGATCCTCGGGAAGATACAGACTTGTTATAACTGTATGTTCTCTACAGAAGATCTCTCAGACAGGTTGTTTTTTTCAGTGAGGGCAAATGCAAAAAATCACTTTTTTGAGCATTTAACCTTGTTCTCGCTCAGGTATTAAAGACATACCTGGAGTTGCAGTTATCTTAATTCACACTAGTTTGTCTTCTCTCACCGAGCGTCAAAAACACTCCATTTATGAATCTACTCGATCACTGACGTTTTCTCGATCTGTGACGTGGCTCTGAGATTCTTCTCTGCTCTTTTTAAATCCGTAAAACCTCTCCAGACTCGTTCTGTGAATTTCTCCCGTCTAATCACTATCAGTACAACTGCGTGCTGAGAGACGGAAGTGAGAGCCTAAAATGCATTGAAATGTTTACCTTAAACTGTGTGTAATTCCCTTTGCAGCCAGTAGATGGGCCCAAAACTCAGCTAGTCCCGAGTTAAACAGCAGAGATACAGCTGTAACTTAGTTTTTGATAAATGTTTCTTTATTTTTTTCAGTTCTAAAACATAAGATGCCAAACTAAAGATGACCAAGTGCCCTGTGCCCTTTGACTCTGCACAGAATGTTTCTCCATCCTCTGTGTTTTTCTTTATAGGGAGCTATATTTGTTTTGGTACACACAGACCATGATCCATGTCCCTGATTGGCTCACATCCCCATCAATATTAAAGTATAGAAAATGTGATCATCATTTGACAAATAAAAAAACATGAAAACACCTTTTACTTTGTTGAGTTAAAATGTCAAACAAACAAACAAACAAACAAACAAACAAACACATGTTCAGCGTTTCCAACAGATTTGTCAACATTTCATCACAAACCGCCACTTGATCCTTTCTATTTACAAAAGGCTTTCTCCATCCAAGTTAAAATTAGAAAATGATAAAAAGCTGTCACACCCGGTTGAAGCGTGGATCCGAGTCACAGCAGCAGTGTGCGCTCCCGACTTGTTGAAGCTGAATTTTGACCCATGCGTTTCCTACGGTCCACGATCTGATGTCATGGCTGTCAGCTCCTCTTTCGTCTCGGAGGAAGCCAATGGGAACTGATGGGAGCCTGTTGCCAAGTTACAAAGGGTCAAAGGTTACAGCGCGTTTCTCCTCTCAGTCCTCATACTTCTGCCAGTGTGCTTGTTTTCAGTCGAACATTTGGACCTGGTTTTGTTTTGCTCCCGTCTCTCTCTTTCCCTCTCACGCAAAATCATGTCTGTTGCCTCATGTACAAAATGTACTCGGCCAATACACAAATTTAAAAGCACCACTGTGTAACCCGCCCCGCCCCAGGCCGGGTTACTGGTCAGATCTATGCGCTGAGGTATGAACACCAATTGAATACATATGGAGACAGTACAATACAAAACTATGGAGACTTAAATATGATATAGTGAAAGAATGACTTTTAATATGCACCACCAGGTTGTTTCAAAGAGACACAAAGACAAAGGAAAAAGGCTTGAATAAATTATAATGTCCAATTTCAAGGCTTATTAAGAGGAAATATGGATGTATCAGGCTTCTGTCTATAAAGATTATTGTTTGTATGGTCGCCTGGTGAGCTTTTGCATTGTTGTTATTTGTTTTATACAGTGCGACGGAGCATAAGGGTCAACCCAAAACATGTATTGTACAAGCTCACACATTACAAGCAAATGTAATGGATACAAATGGCTGATAGAGCTCTACAGGAGCAGGATCTCCAGGAACCTCCTCAAAATTAGGGGTCTCCTCGAGTCCAGGGATCACCAGAATCCAAGCTCAGGACTTGGGTAAACTCAGTCAGCGCTGACAAACTGAACTATCTCACCTCTTGATTATAATTCACTGTCGGTCAAACCCTGAACATGGATGGTCACGGGAAGCTGCAGTTCTTGGACTAAGCTCATCGTTTTTTCTTCTTCTGGAGGATGTTTGTGAAATGGCCGACCGCTCTGCCCACATGAAGCCTCTCGCTGGGCAGTGCTCCATGGGCCAAGCGCTTGTTTTTACCCGGGGATCGACAGACGAGTGTGAGCACGAGCAAAGCAACTGATTACACTGATACAGTTAGAAAAGATGATTCATGGTTTATGGTCAATGTTAGCCCAGAGTAAACGCAGAGCAGCGACAGTGACTTTGAATGAAACCTCCTATAAACACATTATAGTGATTATGAATAAAGCACTCTTAATTTAACTTAGTCACATTGTAAAGTTGCTAATGTTAGCCGCTTACCTTAGCTTATGCTGGTGATCGATAGTTTACCATCTGATGCAAACAGCAAAATAATCCTGGTCTCTCCGCTAATGTAAAATCCAAATGACATAAACCATGTGTGATTAAGATGAGTCCATAAACACTGCAGTGTCACGCAGGTTTGCTCAGTCTTTATGAGATAAATCCACTGTTTTAGAGTTTGTGTAACTTTTTTCTGAGTGAGACGTCACAAATATGACGTGAGCACCATCTGGCGGCGCAATTATGTATTACAACACACGCCAGTTACAGTAATCGAGCACTCGTCATTTAGAGACGGTTACTCGATTAACCCTGAACACACACACATCAGACACTTCAGTTATGTCCTGGTGGTACATCCCATGTAGGGGCTTGTCCTCCCACCATGGTCCCTCCTCCAGCACCTCAGACACATTCACTGAGCACGTCATCTGTTGGGGCCTTGTCCTTGATGTACTTGTGGGTCTTGGATGTTTCATCCTGGATAGAGGCTCTCTCACTCACTAGTGTCACATGACCTCCTTCCTTACAGCAAGTGCACAGTCTCAGGCTTCTGGATTTGGGGTGGAGCCCTTCCAGGCAGTACACAGATCGGTGTGTCGAGATGGTGTTTGGCTCCTCTGGTGTCTTTGCCGATGCCCTCGTTTTACTCATGTATTTTACATTCTCTGTTTATTTAATATGGGAAATGACAATAAACTAAGCATTTTAATGTAGGCAAAATCCGGATTCAACAAATTATACTTTTTGTTCAACTCAACAACTCAACACAAATTTAAGCCTTGAAAATACTCTTTACTTCATATTTTGTAATAGAAAAGCACAACTTTCTACACTGCAAATATAAAACTGTTTCTTATCTTTGTTACTTCAAATATAGCAGTATTTCGGTTAATCACTGAAAATGCTTTATGGTCGACTTCACTTCAGCCCCCGGTCGCCTCCAACGCAGCCTTTTGAATAAATATACATAAAAAAACTAAATTACAATTCGATATTTTGCTATAATCGTGATTCAGTACGCCGTTCCCGCCGTCCCCTGTCCTCTTGCAGCAGTGGCACACAGTATCCTCCGCAGTCTTTACACACGACTCCCGCGGATGTGGACCTGGTTATCCATCGGGCACTCGGCGGCGCGCTCCCCCCCCGCTCGGGCCCCCTTCTCCGGGCCTCGCTATCGTCCCACATCGCCCCTGCTCCTCTTGATGTGGTTCTGCGGACATGACCGGACCCGAAGTGATGGGATGAACCGGGGACATCTGAAACCCATTCCACCACAATTAAAGAGGGAGAGGGAAACGCGCGGCCGTGTCCAGATGTGTGCGTCTAGATACCGCGCCATCGCTTACACACACCAAACGCTTCCGAAGAATTTGACTCGACACCTTCAAAACAAGGCAGTAAAACGTTTACAGTAGAGCTATTAGTCGCCCTGGGGGATAAATGGACTTTCTTGTGGGTTTCGTTAAGTTGTTCTGTACGTTTAAGAGTGTATTTGGTTGGAAAAAAGGAAGTAAAGTGGAGAAATGTAGTAGTAGTTTGCAAGCCACGTGGTATTTCTTTGTGTTTGCTGTTGCTATAATGAAAAAACAACTTAACTTTCCTTTTTTCTTCACTGGTTTCATTTTTATTAGAACATAGAATGACAAAAACAATGCAACAACACAACAACAATAGAAAAAACGCACACAAAAACAGCTTAACTTGCGATCGAGAATCAAAGTAATGCAGCAAAACATGTAGTTCAAAAGAATAATTCCGTGACATAACAACAAACTGAAGCAATATTAGTTTGTATTTTTACTTCTGTGACGACCAGTTAAACCTATTGTCATCCGCTGTGTAGCTTGAGTTGAAACGAAACAATCTGGAGGCCTCGAAAATACACTGGGACAACTAAGCCCACCTCGAACCAGTTTTGCCCGTTTGATTCTTGCTCAACAATTGTAACCTTTTGCGACGGGACGTTTCATGAATACACCCATGTTCGCGATGCCACTGAGAAGCAATTAAAACGTCCAACTGCTCAAATCAACTTAATCTGTGTGTGATCGGGACTGCTGCACGGTTGCACACACGTTTGCAGCACCTGTCGTGGAGTTGGAGGGGTCAATGTGGGCGTTCCGAAGCCACAACCCTCTAATAGACGCTCTGGGTTGGTCTGGTTTGTTTTTCTTGGATGAGTCTTCGGTCCTGGTTTGGAGGAGTTTGGTAATTCACACGGGAGTGAACTGTGGGGGATGTGTTTCAGCTTCCAAGCAGGAGGGAACAGGGAGCAACGCCGCCCTCTACTGTTTGGATACGTTATAGCAGGTTGTGCTTGTGGATCGGACGTTGTCAAAAGATGGATAAATACCTCCAGAACCACAATACTACAAATGATAACAATTCTACAAAACATGTACATCAGGCATGTCCAAACTAAGGCCCGGGGGCCAAATGCGGCCCTCAGACCAATTTTTGTCGGCCCTCCGGCTTCCTGGCAAGTTGGTCCAAACAACAAAAAGTAGTATTTTTTACTGTAAATTTGGAGAGATTGAAGCATTTTGATGTTATAGCATCGTCATATTAATGTTCCAAGTCTTATTGAAGGTGTGGAGGCATCAAAACTATGACAAATGCAAAAATGCAACATTTTGAGGTTTTTTGTGGCCCTTTGCTCCGTATAAGTTTCTAAATGCGACCCTGGGTGAAAAAAGTTTGGACACCCCTGATGTACATAGACCAGAGCTTTTCATTTTTATTTTTTTCTGAAATCATAAATGCAAACAACGCCCTATTATCTTTAAAGCCGTGGTACCTCATTTACACACCGCAAAACCAAAAGTAGATACTGTAATTTGTTTAACGAGTCGCTAATTTTCACAAATCTTTTGGCACATCGTTAATATCCATTTGCATTCATTTTGCACAGTTTTAGAACAGATTTGATGGCAAAGTGAAACTGGGGTGGTCCGCCCAAGCGTAGCCAATCAGAGCGCTGCATTCAACCCAAATTGATAAGAAATAGCACAGCACTTTTCTAATTAGATTAATTTTGTCACAAAGTGCTGTTTTGTACAAGATTATCTTCTATGGAAAACACAAATTCTACTAATTTGAGGAAGAAGAAAAAAGCCAGGTACTGCAGCTTTAATTAAATTGGTCAATCTCTTCTTAAGGAACTTCCGTTGCCGGGGGAAACGTTTGGATGCAACGCGAAAGAAACAAGAAAAACTCTGGTCCAGTCGATCAAGCGTGCAAGCTCTTATTGTACACTTTATTTTATTATTGATGTCCAGTTATACCACATTTGCAGAAAGTTGTGAAAAAACTATATAACCTTTCAAGGGTCCACCTATGTCGGCATTCAAACGTATCCATCTCCATGGAGACCACGTCACAAGCCCAACAAGTATGTTTTATTCATTTTTTCCTCACCGTCGAGACAGACATAAAAGTGACATTGAGCCACTTTAATTTAATTTACTTATGTTGTTTATTCTGTCATTCAATCTGCATTTGGGGCAATACCAAAAAGAAGCACTTATTATTATTTGTTGGTTTCATAAATACACTGTGTAGCGTGAGCTGGGGGCGAAGAGCAGGACGGACATTCAGCAATCCGTCGGAGCAAGGAATCGATCTCTGTGAGTGTCATTCAGCATTTCAAAAGTTCTGACCGTTACCAAATTAACTCTTAACCTTATTGTATTAAGAAAAATAAGCACTGGCTACGATAAAAGTACATTTAGGGAGCTGTGTGTTTTCTGTTGTTCCGATCATACTGCAGCTCGGATCTGCTTCAACGGCCAAAGCGTAAAATATCACGAGACATCTGTTGCCAATAACGCTGCGAGGCCAGTCCAGGTTTGACCGATGTCAAGTCCAAGCGTTTCTCTCCCTTTGCTTCTGTGGCACGTGTGGAGCATCAAAGCGTCGGCGTTTTATTCCTACGGAGCAGAACAAACAGGGCCCCGGTTGGGTCCCACTGAGCCGGAGCTGCGTGTGAACTCCACTGCTCCGGGAGACTTAGGTCATCTTTATCTACGCCGCGCCATATTCAATCCAGATATGGGATGGAATAATCAGTCTTTATTACAGTTAAGAGAAGTCGGATGAGATAAAAGATGACGGACGCTCCGGGTGCGTTCAGATTCATTGCTTGGGATTTCCTGTTTCCAAGTGAAAAACAACCAAGATAATACTTGCAGATCTTTTAATATTGTAATAGTATGTGAATTGGACGGAAAAGATAATGTTGTGAGTTGTTGAGTTATGAACTGGACTGTTGTGAGACTGAATGTGGTGCTAAAGTTGTTCACAAGCACAATTTTATACAATAATAATGCTACTTATTGGTAATAAAACTGAAAATATCTATAATATTAAGGCACTACAATGAGAATCACCATATTTTTATAGTGGTGCCTTCATATTACATGTATAAATTCAGTTTCGCTAGACAAACGTTGCCCCCTAGTGGTGAAGATAAGTAGTGTTACCAAACAAACTTGAGATGAAAAACCCCACAATGCATCATGTTTCTGTTATCAATTATTATACATTGCCTTTGATATAAATGTTAAAGGGGATTGTGAGTATTTGGAGGTTAAAGTTGTAGATGGGCGTGAAAGAAAGGTTAATTCATATGACAGAAGCTGCAATCAGGGGATTATATGATTTATAAAGACAAAAAAAAGATAATATGGTTCATTTTGAGTAAATATCAATTCTAAAAAACAATAAAAGGACACATTGTGACCTTTCTTTAACAGTTTCAGAAAGCTTCATCACAGCTAGTTTATGTTAATTAGTGTTGAAAATGACTCTATTGTCTAAAAAACGTATATATTTTACTGTCATTGTGGCATCTGAATCTCTACTGACAAGAGTAAATACTTTGTTCTTTCAGATACGATCGACAACACCAGATGTTTTGTTTTAATATTCACACTTTTCTCTTTCCATTTACGTACAATGTCAGACTTTCACGCTCTCTTAGAAGACCTTTTTCTCTTACTTAATTCCGTCATTTCTATGACCAATATTTTGTACTTTACATTATTAAGTAGCAGAATAACACTTTAAAGTACAATCTTTGGCCACTCTACCGACTTTATCGACTCTATTTGGTGTATTTGTTCCTGTTCCATGTTCCTGCATAAATTATAGTTTTACACCAATCAAGTAGGTATTTGTGGAGAAAACGTTGAGAAATCTGTAGAAAATGACAGGAAGTGACATCACACCAAGGACACTCATTCCAGTCAAAGTTTATCCACTTTTTACATAAAGAAAGACTCTCTAAATGTGAATTAATCCAAAAAAAGTCGCTCTCATATATTTTTATTTGTCAAATCAAGAAAATTGTGACATTGGATGAGTTTTTGCCCTGTGTTTCCTCGTGTGATGTCATCAATTATAAACAGGAAGTGAATTTGTAAAGCTAAAAATGTGCTTTTCTGTGATAACATTTGCATAATGTTTAGCAAAATCCCAAATATATTTATTGTAACCTGTCAGAGGCACTTTACGTTGTGTTTTGCCGTCACAACCTGCAGACGCGCGCCGTGCCCAGGGTCGACCTTTTCCCGCCCGATGAAAAACATGAAAGCATTTCCGCGGCTCATCCCGGTTCTAAGCTCGGCCCCGTGAACAGAAGGAGCCGGTTTCAGGATGAGAGGAGACACCAGCTCAGGGCATCTTTGATCAGCTGCCCGTTTGATCCCATCGGTTTGGTATTGGGTGCGTTTGATATCGTGGCCTTGTCCTTTTTGTCTCGTGTTTCAATGGGAGGAAAGCAGCAGGTGCAGAGGGCTCGTGTCTCACACACATTTCCAGGCACGCAGCGTTTACTTGACTTAAACTGCATCCTTGTCTCTATTACTGTTCATTTTATTCTCTTTTTTGTATTTTTTCAAAACATACAGCAACAAAAATGTACATAAAACAAACTGACCTATGTAAAGAAAATTATGTAATAATAATAATAAATATAGCCGCAAGCGGCAATGATCGGCCCTAGCCATGCCCTCGCCACGCCGCAAGAGGAGGTGGCGCTAACGCGCCCCAATTGTCCTTTTATTACACCTACTACTGAATCCATGACGCTGTCACATCTTCCACCCTTTGTTTTACCATCAAAAAGCAATTTTATTTTGAATTCTTGGCCGCACAGAGACCATGACTCTTAGAATAAAAAAATTTATTAGTTAGTTAGTTTGATTGGTTAATAGGGCTAACGCCCTAGGAGGAGTTTGTGAAAGTATAAAGTGTAAACATGTTCAAATTTCAGAGATCAGGCAATTTCCCCATTGGAATAACATTGGAGGTTTCTGTCATCGCTACGGCAAAGCCGTAACAATTATGACATGGGTCTCATTGACTTTTCTAATCGGGATGCCAAAATTGAATTTTGAGTCAAATTTCGTCAAATTTTGCTAAACTAAACAATTTAACCTCCAATTAAGATCTGTAGGGGGCGCTGTCGCGCCAAATTAATTTATTTCACTTCAAGTAGATTTAGGGCAAAGAGTTTAACAACTGATTCTAATTTGACGCAATTTGAAATTTATCTGCGCAAACAGCAGCAAATTTAAAATTTGGGAAATTTCTGAAATTCTAGCTACAGTTTGCGGCTTCGTGACAGATATCAAAACAATTTGAATAACTTTTGATGTCCCACTCCTCAGCACCATTTTCACCAAATTTCAGCTTTTTAGGGCCAACGCCCTGGGAGGAGTTAGTAAAAGTACGACGTTTGGTTGGGCGGACGGCGTTGCCGTCTCAATATGTTTTACTTCTCTTGTCACCATCTACCTCTGCGCCAAATTTCATGATTCTACGATCAGATTTTTTGGGGGTAATTTCCTATCTCAATGCATTTTTGGTACATTTGGGGGCGCTGACGTGCCATTTTTTTAAATTTTAGAAAAAGGAGATGTAGAGAATGTAGAGGCACGATTTTTAGAGGTGTGGAAATTTTTGTGACTTTTCGTCAATGTTCACTGGGTGGAAAATAGGGGGGTTGGTCCCGAGAAGAAGAAGAAGAAGAAGAAAGAATAATATTCCGATGCGAAAACAATGTTTCCCATTTTTCAAATATCATAAACTATACATTTTCGGAAAGCGCTCGCGCTTTCCTACCTCATGGTGTGGGTCCCTGGTCACTGACGGGTACTTTCGTTAATTTTCAGTGGGCTCCACCCACTTTGTGTTTTTGGCCCTCTATACAGTAATAATGTTCAATTTTTGCCTTACATGCTTATATGCACGGAACATGCAAGAGATGGGGATATTTGTGAGCTACTTAGCGCAAACAAGTGCTTTATATGTAAAGTGCTTGTTTAGTGTGCACTTTTGCACGGGCTTCGCCCGTTTACTACGGTAATGTTCCATTTTCCTACTACTAATTAGTATGCACTGGGCGTGCATGAGGGAGGAGTGCGTTAGTGAGTGTTTGGAGGTGGGCCACGCCCATTCACTCATTGTTGACTATTTCTGTCATAGCAGGAGTAAGTACGCATGATCCATGCCTTCGGCCAAACATGCCGGCTGCCCGCATGTTTTGGTCGGACAGTTACAACGCTGCCTTTTGGATCGCGATTGCCCCGACACTGCATTCTCTTAGACTTTATTCTTTAAACCACCTCCTCTCTGTACCTCCGTCACCTAGCAACAGAGACCTGCCGCCAATGCTGATGCTAATGCTAAGACCACGGCACAAGAGGAAATGTTCATTGCGCCTCTGCTGGCCAATTGTGAAAATACATTATATCTGCAATGCACTTTTTTCATGGCGTCTCGAGGAGAATATAATCCATGAGTTTCAAACAAATCAGACAATGTTGAGTTTTTCACACAATGGGTAGGGGGCGCTATAGAGTACATTTACATGGGTATTACTTTTTCTTCATACTCTCTTTCTTCCTTTGCTCCTCTCTTTCTTCCAACTCTTCTCTCTCACCGCTCTCGCTGTCTCTCTCTACCTTCTGTCTTTTGCTCTCTTGTATCTCTCCCCTCTCTCTCTCACCCTGTTTTCTCTCTCTCCTCTTCTCCTCTTCTCTTCTGTCTCACCCCCCTCTCTCTCTCTCTCTCTCTCTCTCTCTCTCTCTCTCTCTCTCGTTCTAGTGATGTATTTAGTTTAGAGTCTGCAGCTGCTTCTCTAATCCGTCCCACCGGCTCTGACAGACCCTCAGTGACAAGAGCGGTAACTCCATCCTTCAGACCGGTTTCATTTGTTCTGACGCAAACGTGCGCCACAACAACAGCCACAACAGACACAACAACAGCCACAACAGACACAACAACAGACACAATAGACACAACAACAGACACAACCACCTGTTTCATTTGTTCAGACACAAACATGTGCCACAACAACAGACACAACAACAGACACAAAAGACACAACAACAGACACAAAAGACACAACAACAGACACAAAAGACACAACAACAGCCACCACAACATACACAACAACAAACACAGCAATAGCCACAACAACAGACACAAAAGATACAACAACAGACACAACAACAGACACAAAAGACACAACAACAGACACAACAACAGACACGTTGCTTTTCCAGAGACAGTTCAGAGTCTGAGTATTCCCATAACGCTGTAACTCTGTCTCTGGCACCACCAGAATAACTCCATTAAAACCACTAAAACTCCTTCTACATCGGCTTTTCATATGATTTTTATTGCATTAATTATTATATGATTTGTTATTTTTGTAGAAAAGGTTTTAAAGTCTGGACAATGTTTTAAAAATCAAGATGTGCTGGAGACTATTTTTGAAGCGTTTCATGGATCACTGGACACTGAGGGACCGACTCTCAATGTGTTTCCTGATTTAATATTTATAATGAATGACAACGGGACAGATTCTGTCATCTGACTTGTTCGGTGATTTGAGAACTCAGGTGGAAGTGCACATGCCACTCCCCCGTGTGGACTGATACAACACACACGTGCGTTTGTTTATTAGCGCAACGCATCGCACCGCTCGTCTCCCGTAGATTTCTGTCCACTTCTGCGTCAGCTCCAACTGTCTTTCTCCGTCTTCATTTTGTCCCGTACACTGAGGGAACTATATTATGATAGATCCATGCGCTTAGACACGCGGAAACGTGGGACGAGCCGTGAGCGATAGGTGCGTTTTATGATCGATACGTGGCAGGACTAATGTCAGTCGACGCCACGAGGAAATGAGACTCAGATTTGGGCCAAAAAAAACGTCCATTCAACCTTTAACTCTAATAGAAAATGAATGTTTGTTCTCACTAATGTTCTCACCTGTGAAGGTGAGAACATTAATTGTTTACTATCCTAAATTGCAGTCACTGAATTGAGTTTTTTGAGTTTAAATTGTTAAAATTAACCTTTCAAATTCGTTATTAGTATTGAAAATTTAAATCTGATTAAACTAATTATCTTCCATAGCAACCCAATCAAGAACCACTGACCCGCCTGGTAACCCGTTTGTACCATAAAAACAGCCCTTCAGTATTCCTCCCCTTCCCTCCCCCTTCCCTCCCTCCATCCCTTCTCCCCTCTTCCCTCCCTCCTCCTCCTCCCCCCCTCCTCCCTCCCTCTTCCCTCCCTCCCCCCCTCCCTCTTCCCTCCCCCCTCCCTCCCTCCTCCTTCCCTCCCTCCCTCCCTCTTCCCTCCCTCCTCTGCTCTGGGATCCTGGATAAGGACTCACTGGGGCTAATATTAGCCCAGGCCTGTCTCGTGCATCCTTCTGCTTTCACTGAAACTCATTAAAAGTGATAGAAGCTGCTGAAGATCCTGCTGACGGAAAATGTCAACAGCTTCTGACAATCACACAATACAAGGGACTCGACTGCGCCCTCTAGTGGACAGTTTTCTTCAACAGCTTTCTTATAAAGTACTGATATTTAAATAATGGTAACATGGTGGTATAAGATATGCTTACAGATTCAACATTATCAGTATTGTACTATTTTTCAGCAGTTGCAAAGATTTTGTTTTCATTTAATTGAAATAATAAAATGTTTGGTCTTATAAATATCCAATAAACATTTAAATTCTAAACATGTATGGCCTATAATCACTTAAGTACCAGGTTATTCGACTATTGAGCATATTTTTCATAACGTAGGGATAAACAAGTACCTCTCTTTTTCCGCTAGGGGGCAGACCCAACACACAAAATGATAAAAGCCAAATGTTCAATTAAAATAAACAATAGAACTTATGTTTCACTCGCTACTTTTGTCAAACTAGGTCAAATGCAAAAAGTGCAATTATAGCTTTGTTCTCAAAGCTTTGAATGACTGGATAATACGGGGAAAAGCGAGTCATAATGCAAACACCTTCAGCATCAGTACTTTTTCTCTCAATGTACCTCACCTTATTTATGAGTTATATAAACTAGAGCTCACTGTTGACACGACCTCTTGTATTAAATGCTCTGTACTTTTTCCAACAGGCATTCATTCACACAATGGACATACATTTAACTACAGCGACAAAATAATGACAAAATAATGACTTAACTCCCAATAACTCAATCTCTTCTTTGTTGCTGCGTTCACACTCGTTTGAGTCCTAAAGCAGATTCAGTTCGGTCCTGTTCTAGTCCTGCTTTCTTCCTGGTCTTGGTTTAGCTCAAGGTTTAGTCCCAGTTTAGTTCCAGTACGGGGTAAACACTCGACAGGAGCCTGAAAACTAGAAGCCTTGGGTGGGGTAAACTCTCTGCGTGTGGCTCAACAGCCATTCAGCAGTTTACCTTTGTACGTGGGGGAACAAAAAGTGCCTCTCTCCAACAGTGCGGATCGTATTTGTCTCCCAATCGTTACCGCTGTGAGAAACAGACAAAAATCCGCATCACCAATATTGTTTATTTGGTTGTTTCTGGCATGGGGCTGATTATAATGAGGTAGTGATGATGCTTATTACAGTGACAGATTGTTAATATAAACTGTAATACATTATTTAACAAGATGCTTTTGTGGTAAGTGGTATTTTAAAGTTAGAATACTTTTAGTTTGTACACTTCTAATGTACAGGGTATGGGTTTTCATGCATAGGAAAAATAAATGGACATTTTTATTTATATATTGTGCTCTACTTGACTACCATTGTTTGTAAAAGGCTCATTAATGTGTGTTTTCTACTGCGGATGAACTTGCATTAGCAGTTGGAGTTACGTAATGGCGTTAATGACATCTTCTTGTATCTTCACCTGACACGCCGCGGCCTTCAAGTGCCCCAAAGATAGAAGTCAAGAGGGGACAGATCTGGGGACCACGCCCACCTGTCCAATGTACGGAAACCCTGTATAATAAATACAGTACATGCATACTTTTTGAGCTTGAGTCTGATAGAAGATAAAAAAGAAGAGCCTGTATGACCCAAAATGAAGTGACCCCAAAGATTTACTGCTTTTTTAAACTTACTAATGAATAGAAAAAGCCATTCATGTAGGAACCACAAGCTACATTTAACTTTAAGTATTTCTTGGGAGACATCAGCTAAATGAATAACTAATTCAACACAAGCCGATCTTTTGGCATTTATCTTTGCAGTTCAAGTGAAAGATGGAGCCAAAGCTAAAGTCGGTTTAGGTTAGTGCTATTTGTATCTATTTCCATGAGGCGAAACCAAAGCTCAGACACTAAGTACTCACTGGGTCAGCTCTGGTTAATGGGATCACATTTGATTGGGACATGAACGCTCAATAGACACTTTCAAGACAACTTCAAGACACGGTTTGCCAATTTAATACAGAAACTAAATACATATGTGGCGGGAAATGAATTAAACCCGTTCTATTTCCAGTCTTTCAGTCATTTAGCTTCAAGCTTTAGTTTTCTGCAAAGTTTTTTTATGTACACCACAAGAAGAATCGTGGAAGGTCTGAATGCTGCTTTATAAATGGAAATTAACACTAAGTTTGAGGTCATGTTTCACATTTTTTATTCACATTTGCATTTATTACATTTGCTTTTATTGGATATTCTCAGAAGTTGGTAGAGTAAAGCCAAAAATGTTACAATCTCTTCAAAATGTTATTACTCAAGTACAAAGTGGACCAAAGAAGCAAATTAATAAAATTATGTTTTCAAACGATAAACCACAAAAACAAGAACAACTGAATCAGCAGTGCCATAAACTCAAACAATCAAATAATTGAATGTTGTTGACATCAGGCTTTTGTCTATTTAAACTTTGTAAATGTTACACAGTCAAATGTATTACTCAAGTAGGAATAAAAGTATGCAGCTAGAAAAAGAACAATTAAAGCTTTAAAAGACACACTTGCCTCTTTGCTTTTATCAACTTTTAACCAGGCTCTTAAAAAATCTCAGATCCCTGGTTTAGACCTGAATTAGACCTGGTTTAGACCTGAATTAGACCTGGTTTAGACCTGAATTAGACCTGGTTTAGACCTGAATTAGACCTGGTTTAGACCTGGTTTAGACCTGAATTAGACCTGGTTTAGACCTGGTTTAGACCTGAATTAGACCTGGTTTGGACCTGGTTTAGACCTGGTTTAGACCTGGTTTAGACCTGGTTTAGACCTGAATTAGACCTGGTTTAGACCTGAATTAGACCTGGTTTAGACCTGAATTAGACCTGGTTTAGACCTGGTTTAGACCTGGTTTAGACCTGGTTTAGACCTGGTTTAGACCTGAATTAGACCTGGTTTGGACCTGGTTTAGACCTGGTTTAGACCTGGTTTAGACCTGGTTTAGACCTGGTTTAGACCTGAATTAGACCTGGTTTAGACCTGAATTAGACCTGGTTTAGACCTGAATTAGACCTGGATTAGACCTGTTTCAATCAATGACACTATTTGTGTTCTGTGTGTTTCTCTGTAGATTTCCAGTGTGTTTTGTGTTGACTTTGACTCCTAATTGTAAAAGTGTCTCAGAGTCACAGAATGAGTAACTCTGGTTATACAATGGTGAAGGCAAACAGCATCATCTTTCCTCTGGAACTTTGAAATAAACTATAGTCATTGTACAAAAGGCCCCATAACTTCTTTGTTTCCATGCACTTGTAGTTAGTGGGGCGTCCAGTAGGGGGCGCTCCAGCCTTTGCTTTATGACGTCACCTGCATTTCTTTCCTTTCCGTTGTTCAAGGGCGCTTCTGCCTTTGCAGGATGGCCGTGGCTACAGAGCCGCGGCGCGGTCAAATAGCCCAGCAGTTTCAGGAGCCGCGGCACGGCCATATAGCCTCGTGGCTAACTTTAACCCTAACCTTAACCCTAACCTTAACCCTAACCCTAACCCTAACCCAGCGCGGTCAAATAGCCCAGCAGTTTCAGGAGCCGCGGCACAAAATAGCACAGCAGTTTCGGCCGCGCACGGCGGCTCTTTGTTGTTGTTGTTGTTGTTGTTGTTGTTTTATGGCGGTTGGCATCCAAGTGTTGCATTACCGCCAGACTTTATTCCTCAGACTTTGTCGTAGTCCTCAGACTCTGTCGTAGTCCGTTGTTGTTGTTGTTGTTGTTGTTTTATGGCGGTTGACATCCGAGTGTTGCATTACCGCCAGACTTTATTCCTTAGACTTTGTCGTAGTCCTAAAAGTTCTTCTTCCAGTGCCTTGACTTCCAGTGCTTTGTCCTCAGACTCTGTCGTAGTCCGTAAAAGTACTCCTTCCATTGCTTTGGTGTTAAAAAGCCCATGAGGTCATGATATGTCTTTGTGACTAGAATAGTTGTTGTTGTTTCAGAGACCAACCGGCTTTATTCCAGGGAGACTCCTCATCATCTTCCTCTCCTTCCCCGACGTTCGGTGCTTCCACCGTACAGCTTCATTCTTTAGGCTTCACTCCATAGGCTCTTTGGACATTCCCTTGCAGGATAGCATGCTTTATGACATTACAGTTATTTTATGACATCACTGTGCTTTAGGTATATAAGCGCTTATATCACTCTTTAGTTTCATTTGTGTCAAAGTCTAACTCGCACTCGCTCTGATCCAGGAGAGATGGCACAGGAAGCACTCGACCAAGAAGCCTTCTTCTGTCCCGTGTGTTTGGATCTACTGAAGGATCCGGTGACTATTCCCTGTGGACACAGCTACTGCAGGACCTGTGTCCAACACCACTGGGACCAAGAGGACGAGAAGCAGCTCTACAGCTGTCCCGAGTGTCGCCAGAGCTTCAGCCCCAGGCCTGTCCTCATCAAACACATCATGTTAGCAGGTGTAGTAGAACAGCTGAAGAAGACTGGGCTCACAGCGCCCCCTGCTGACCGCTGCTATGCTGCACCTCAGGATGTGTCCTGTGATGTGTGCACTGGGAGGAAGCTGAAAGCTGACTCAAGAAGGATAAAGGTAATTACTGAATACCCACCACATTCTATCTTCTTATCTCATTTTGTAAGTGGATATTCAACAGATTAATTCATTGTCAGTATTAGAATTGTAGTCGACTTTCTTTTAACCTCTAATTTTCTTGAATAATTGGGGGACACAATTGTCTGTTTGTACATTAGTCTGTACAAACCAGGAAAGATGCATCTCCGGAACAAGAAAATATGAAAAATAAATCATATCTGAGGGAGCTGTGCAGGAAACACATGTTCAAATAGCATCGCCAACATAAATATTGTGTCATTATAGAATTACTCACAGTGAGAAGAAGAACCAAAACCTTTACTCAAGTATTTGTTTACCACATACAGTAGAAGTATGGAAAACCTCCCTGAAAACTCTGTAATCGATGCTATTTGTACTTGTAGAGCATATGTTGTATGTCTTTGTAGCAGATGATTCAATTTCAGATAACCACAATTAGAGCTACAAACAAAAACAATAAGCCTGCACTTTGTTTTGGCATGTAAATACAGTCTTGTATGTTTACGTGACACAGTGATGCACATTAGCGCGTATAAATAAAGAGACAGATCTCATCTCCAGGTCAGAACACAAGACTTGAGCTCGGACATGTCCAAGGATGAACACCACCACCACCACAACAACAACAACAACAACGGGGACAGGAATAGTAGCTCTCCCTGACTGAGCCATGACTGGCAGCGTGCGCTAAAAACACCGCCTCCGCTGATTGGCTCATCGATCACGCTCGCGATTGGCCGCGCGCGCCGCCACTAACGCATTGGCCCTCGCTGGTTCGTTTAAACCGACGGCTCACGCTGCGCCACTAATCTCCTTCCAGACCCTGCGATCGTTGGATTTTGTCGCATCGTCTCTGTCCCGCGGAGCATCTGCATCTTCGTGGACGCCGGTCTCTCGCGCGCGCGCCGCCCTCGTCCTCCTGTCGTCAAGGCGCGGAGCATCCGGCGCGTGCAATCGATGGAGTCGTGACCGAGCTCGTCCAACGCCTCTCCGCCACTCCGATCCGTCCAGACGCACCAGCGGGCACCGGGCAGCAGCAGCAGCAGCAGCAGCAGCAGCAGCAGCAGCCTCCACGCGCGGACCCCACTGCGCCGCCATGGGCACCGTCCTGTCCATATCCCCGGCCTCCAAGAAGTCGTCGGTCATAGACGTGGAGTCGGGCGACGCGCACAAGACCAACAACAACAACGACAAGAGCCTGAAGAAGCCCTCCATGTTCGTGTCCCTGTCGTGGAAGAAGCTGGTGGCCAACCCGGCGAAGAAGAGCGCGAAGAAGGTGACGCCGAACCCCGTGGTGGTGGTGCCGTCGTCCGCCCAGGTGGCGCACCTCAACAGCGAGAACGCGCGGAAAACGCACCAGGCGGAGGAGAAGAAGCCGAAGGCGCCCATCCCGGTGCCCGTGCCCACCGTGCCCGTGAGCAGCGAGCAGAATGGGAGACTCGGCTGCGTCCAGAAGCAGCCCAGCACGCTGTCCCTGCTGTCCCCGCGGCGCATCGTCATCCAGGCGTCCACCGGGGAGCTGCTGCGGTGCCTGGCGGACTTCGTGTGCCGCAGGTGCTACAAACTGAAGGAGCTGAACACGGGGGAGGTGATCATGTGGTTCCGCAACATCGACCGGACGCTGTTGCTCCAGGGCTGGCAGGACCAGGGCTTCATCACGCCGGCGAACGTGGTGTTCGTGTATCTGCTGTGCGAGGACGCGATCGAGGACAGCGTGGACAGCGCGCTCGCTCTGCAGGGCACGTTTCAGACCTGCCTCTACCTGGCCTACTCCTACATGGGCAACGAGATCTCCTATCCGCTCAAGCCGTTCATGAGCGAGGCCAACAAGGACGTGTTCTGGGAGACCTCGCTGCGCATCATCAACAGGATGAGTGCCAAAATGCTGCAGCTCAACGCGGACCCGCATTTTTTCACCGAGGTTTTCCAGGAGCTGAAAAACCAGCGCGAAACGAACGAGGCCAGCTTGGACCGCTGAGTGGGGGGAAAGGACAACAGACTGCGTTTCTCATCCGTTATCATGAGCCTATGACATGTTTAAAAGTCGCACAAGTGGGTTTTTTTGAATGTAGAGGGGCGTGTTTGTGGGCTGGGAGTGGAACATGTTGATGCTTAAACGGACTCTTACGCACATTACGCATGCTACTGTATCGACGTGGCACAGGGATCCGAGCTCACAAATGCAGCTTCTTTCTACAGACGTTTTATTCAAGCTTAGCCCACTTCTCATAGCCTCGTTAGGAGCGATCGGCGTAGACCCGAGTAGACCGTGTGTACAGGGAGGAGCTGTCCGTGGTGCTGACCCGTGCAGTCGCTTTAAAGAGTCACTTTTCCACGCAGCGGTGAAGAGTGGCTCAGTGCCAGCCCATTACAGTGATGTAAGCCTAAGCTTTTGTAAGTAGAGCTATAAGAGAGACTCTAAAAATACGGTCTAAATTGTTAACCCGGTCTCGACCCAGTTGTTTTTATGTCTTAGAAATCACGACGTTTGAGGAGAAAATGCGTGGGTTATTTGCATGTGTGGAACGTTTACGTCACGTGTAGGCGTCTGAAGATTATGGACAAAGGGCAGGAATGTATATGGATCCTCAGATTATAGTTCAAGTTACTGTGGAGGCTTTAATTCGGGTCAACTGTCATTATAACAGGTTAAAATGTAAGTCTGGGGAAAATCTAAGTTTAAGGATAGTAGGTTTGACAAAAAAGTTCTTATTTTAATGACAGAAATGGCTAGTATTGAAACTGTATGTGTTCCTGTTCCTTCACGTCAACAACTGACCAAAAGCAAACTAATGCAGTATATCTCTTGTCAAGCAGAACAACAATATGTTTAAATGAATTGCAGACTGCTAAAATTGCTGTATAGGAAATAAGCTTGAATAAATCTATACTTGTATGATTGTAAATGCACCATAACATACGTTTTACTTTATACCTAAACACCTCTTCTAGTCTACTGCAGTTTATTGAGTCATAGTTCACACTCGCACAGTCACCACATCAAAAGTGGGACTAAACCCAAAACTAAACCTGGACTAAACAAGGACTAGAACAGGAGCAAACCAAATCTACATCAGGACTCAAACTGTCTCAATTTTTGAACCAAATAACGGCAGATGTGAATCCAAAAGCAAATATCCCAACATATTTGAGACTGGCTCGGATCAGAAGGTTATTCGATGGCACTGCGGATCGACTTGGCTGCATGTGATCTGCAAAAACAAAACGTGTTCATGTCCTCTGTTCATTTATGCCGATTGAGAATGACTCTGAGACGTTTGCAAAGGTGAATATAACTAGAAATAGATGTAAAAGAAAATGTAAAACGTGTGGTATGAGCTTGACAATGCGATGCAGCAGCGACGACGCGAATGAGGCTGTTGAGAATGTACAATTTGTAATATATGCTAAATGTGCCAACTGTTGTATATCTATGGCCTGACTTGCTATGGTTTACATGTATATAATTACATTTTTGAAGGATTATTTATTCGCCTGTATTTTTTCAAAGTGGTTGTACATGTTCATTCAAGCAACAGCAACAAAGACATAGCCCGGTTCTGCAAACGATCATCTCCCCCTTTTGTGAATGTGCTTTCATTTTACTTTTTCAGGGACGTTAAAACCGTTTATGATTTGCACATACGTGACATTTGATTGCATATTTTCTAAGCTAAAAGCGACAAACCGAAAGAAGAATGTAATGGATCGTTGTAACGTGCGGTGGACTTTGAAATGCTGCTACTTTTGCACAGCTACGAACAAATCGTCGGTGCTTTTTGCACAGTTGAATGACAAAAAGTGCTGTTTGGAGGCATTGGTTGGTTTTGCCATTAAGCTACACTGTCATTGCGGTAGTAACAAAATATGTGAATTATAAGACCTTTTGTACAGCTATTTTTTCTATGTCAAACTCTCAAAACGTGATTTACAGTACGTAGACGTGTAAAGTTTAGAACTGTGTTGTCAAAAATAGGATTCATTTTTGCTCAACGATACACCACAGTTCACTCTCTGTTATTGTTGAAGGTCATTGTTTCTGGTCATTGCAACCAAATAAACCCGGAATATAAAAAACAAATATGTATGTGTCTTTGCCATCTATTATTTAAAAAAAAAAATCTTCATAATTAACGATGAAAGTGTCCAGCAAATATATTTTTGTACTTGTTTTTCTGTATTTGAATTAGGATTTTGTGGAGAAAAAGTACTTTAAATAATGGGTAAGAACAAGAGGTAATATATTAGTAGCAGGGCAAAAAGACTGAAGTGAAATAGTGAAATTTACATTGTTTTTCTTTCAGACAAATACAAAATACTTCAAGAAATTGTTAGTTTACTTAAATCATCTTTATTTATTTCTATGACTACTTTCTCTTCAGCATGAGTGGTAATATTGTAAAGCAAATAAATGCATATGTTTGGTCAATCAGTGCAGTCAACAGTCAAAACATTATAAAAATGCATGGTAACATTGTAAATCAAACCAATATAATGATAGTTGGGTCAATCAGTGCATTTTGAACAGTGAATAGCAAAAAAAAAAAAAAAATTGCAATTACATAAGTAGATTTCTTGCCCTTTAATACTTTAATACTACTTTGATGTCTCTTCATAACTTTTCCATTTTGGCGCTATTGCAATTAGCTTAGATAGCTTCTTATCCGCTCGCTGTAGCCGCTAATCCTTCATGAGCAGGCCGCCCTGGAGACACCGTTATGCAACAGAAATAAGTCCATGACGAATGTGCTCGCCGTGACTTCACAATGGGACTGAGGCTGGAGAGATTCGAGCCGTCAGAAATGGCCAGACCCAAAACAAGAGGGATTCTCTGCTGGAAAAGGAGCGGTTTGGTTGTTCCGGACAGACAAAGCAGAGCGACGGGTGACATTGGGGTTTCAACGTGTGAAAAAACACTTAAAGTTCAAACGTAATAGAAGTTCATGTGGAGCACACTATAAGGGCCGTTCTTTTACGTTTAAGAGGGAAATGTGTGGTCTTTCCAGGACATTACGTTCTCAAAATTGTCTGCAAAAACATAACATTGTAAAGAGTATGTTAGAATAATTTGGTTAATCGAGAGTTGTTGGTATTCAGGTAACAATATATAATCATAAGAACTAAAAACTGCTAATTTTGACTATTGAAGAAGCAAAATTAAGTCATTTCAATTCAATCCTCACACTTAAATGCTTTTTATGTGGCTTTTTACGTCACAGAATCTTTACTTTTTCTTTCAGGACGTTTGGTGTAGCTGGTCGCATATTGTGAATAATTACAGTACAAACAGTTCTTTTTGCAATAATTGTACCACTACAATTGATTATCGTGCCAAGCCTCGTGTCTGAAAAAAAACTGCATTTATGGGTATGTTATGTTTCCTTTTGTGCAGCAATCTAATGTTAATGTCTAATGTTGTTGGAAAATAGCTGGATATAAGTTTGCTAAGAAATAATAATAAGATAAAGTGAACGTGATCCACATTTAGAATACAGTATAACCTCCTCCAGCCGTGGAAATGGGGGGGAAGTCTTGATTGGATGAATATTGGAAGAATATACCTGTGCAATGTTGGAAAGAATACTGTAGAACATGTATTTGATTATAGAATACTGTGATTTGTTTCCGATCAGAGTACTGTTTTCTTTTCTTTTTTTTAATTACCGATAAATTATTTATTTTATTTTATTTATTTTATTTATTTTATTTATTTTATTTATTTTATTTATTTAATTTATTTTATTTATTTTATTTATTTTATTTATTTTACTTATTTATTTTATTTATTTTATTTATTTTATTTATTTTATTTATTTTATTTATTTTATTTATTTTATTTATTTTATTTTATTCACTTTTTATTTTATTCACTTTTTATTTTATTCACTTTTTATTTTATTCACTTTTTATTTTTATTTATTTCATTTAAGACAGAAAGAAAAAAATCTAGTAAAAATAAAAATAATAATTCAGGACAGTGAGGCATCCAAAGAAAAGTCCCATTTAGTCCAGTTTCTGTCACATTAGTCCATTCAGAGTACTGTTTCCTGAATACTTACAACACTTTTGTGCTAAAATACATTGCATTATCGTGTTTAAAAATGATTATATTTGTTCGTTAAGCATTTATTCATCACCGATTCCACCTCATTTCAGGAAAGTATCTGTATATCTGTAACTGTACCTCCAGGACTAAAGTAACTCATGATCCATAGTCTATATACCTGAATACATGTTTTCAGTACATGTATTTGCTTTCCGTATCTTTTGAGCCCCGGCTAAACACTCCAATCCTGCTTTTCCCGCCTCATGTCCCACTTTTGCATCTATTCACTGTCAACTCTTTCATACGCCGCTCTCCACAGGCAACGAGCTGCTAAACATAGTGCACAGTGACACACATAAAGCACATTTCTGCTCCTCCCGCTTCTCTTTCCTCTGATTTGGGGCCACATCTTAAAATAGTGAAAGGAGATGTTGAATTATGAAACGCGGCTGCGACGAAACTTTTTTTTTTTAATTCACGAGCTAATCTACTTTTGTGTGTGTTTACGGAGGTGCACTGTGGAATGGAGAGCAGGGTTGCATTGACGAGAACCTCCTTTCGGATTTGTGAATAAGACGCACGTGGGCCGGAGGTTGCCGGAGTCTGATTGGTCGAAATCTGCTGCAGTCTTAGTCTCTTTACCTTGGGTCGATTTAAAGAGATATGAACCAGAAGGTAGGAAAAAAAATAAAGTTAAATGGGTCACACCAACGCAAAAGAAGTAGAGCGGTTAAAAAAAGGCAAAGATGTGAAATTGGGACAAAGTGGTAAGAGCACAGAGGGAGTGAGAGGAGATGAAGGGTTTGGTGCTTTTTGGGCTCAGAGAATGAAATAAAGCGTTTAAAGATGGAATAATGATGTTTACAGTGGTGAGATAAATTCAATACTTAAAGGTGCACTATGTCACTTTTTTGTTTGAGAGTGGAGAATGCCATTGGTTATTTTTATTTATTTTTTAAATTCTTATTTTCAATCCTATAACATGTTTCCTTGGACTTTTGTATTTTATGTTTTTTATATTTATGTGTATTTATTTATTTGTTTGTTTATTTATTTATTCATGCATTAATTAATGTTCTACCGCTTTTTCCCATTCAGGGTTACAGGTGACTGGAGCCTATCCCACTGACTTTATTTATTTATGTATTCATTTATTCATTTATTCATTTATTCATTTATTCATTTATTCATTTATTCATTTATTCATTTATTTATTCATTTCTTCTTAATTTATTCATTCATTCATTTATGGTATTGTATTGTATTGTAATTGATTGATTGTATTGTATTGTATTGTGATTGATTGATTGATTGATTGATTGAGTAATTGATTGTGAACCGGCCAATAAATAAGTCAGGACAAAGTATATAGTAAAAGACATACACACAATGATTTTCTGTGATGAAAATAACTTTCTTTCAACTCAAATTATAAATCGTATTTTTATATTTCTGATTTCAAGTTGTAATA
>NW_027315768.1:28709919-28722419 GCF_026437365.1 Eucyclogobius newberryi
CCACTCTCTTCCTCGCCCCTTCTTCTTTCTTGCTCTCTCTCTCTCTCTCTTCTCTTTCTACCTGTCTCTCTCGTCTCCCTCTCATTTCTGTCCTCCCTCTCCCTTATCCCTCACTCTCCTCACTACTTATTCTCTCTCTCCTCCCTCCCTCCTCTCTCTCTCCTCCCTCCCTCTTCTCTCTCCTCCCTCCCTCCTCTCTCTCTCCTCCCTCCCTCTTCTCCTCCCCTCCCTCTTCTCCTCTCTCTCCATCCCTCCCTCTTCTCTCTGCATTTCCCCGCTGCAGCGTTGCTATGGTAACGCCGGGGGTGAGTGGAGCTCAGTGTGGAGGCTGAAACTACTGCATGAATCAAACAGATGGACTCACAGTAAAATCATTCAGGAAGTAAAATGTGTTCATGAGACAGAAAGATGACACACTACACACACTACACACACTACACACTACACACACTACACACTACACACTACACACTACACACACACTACACACACTACACACTACACACACTACACACACTACACACTACACACTACACACACACTACACACACTACACACTACACACTACACACTACACACTACACACTACACACACTACACACACTAGCACACTACACACTACACACACTACACACACTACACACTACACACTACACACACTACACACACTACACACTCACACACACTACACACACTACACACTACACACACTACACACTACAACACTACACACTACACACACTACACACACTACACACACTACACACACCACACACTACACACACTACACACTACACACTACACACACTACACACTACACACTACACACTACACACTACACACACACTACACACACTACACACACTACACACTACACACTACACACTACACACTACACACACTACACACACTACACACTACACACACTACACACTACACACACTACACACTACACACACTACACACACCACACACTACACACACTACACACTACACACACTATACACTACACACTACACACTACACACACTACACACTACACACTACACACTACACACACACTACACACACCACACACTACACACACTACACACTACACACACTACACACTACACACTACACACACACTACACACACTACACACTACACACACTACACACTACACACTACACACACTACACACTACACACACACTACACACACTACACACTACACACACTACACACTACACACTACACACACACTACATACACTACACACTACACACACTACACACTACACACACTACACACTACACACTACACACACACTACACACACTACACACACCACACACTACACACACTACACACTACACACACTATACACTACACACTACACACTACACACACACTACACACACTACACACTACACACACTACACACTACACACTACACACTACACACACACTACACACACCACACACTACACACACTACACACTACACACACTACACACTACACACTACACACTACACACACACTACACACACTACACACTACACACACTACACACTACACACACTACACACTACACACTACACACACACTACACACACTACACACTACACACACTACACACTACACACACACTACACACACTACACACTACACACACTACACACTACACACACTACACACACTACACACACTACACACTACACACACACTACACACACTACACACACTACACACTACACACTACACACTACACACTACACACACTACACACTACACACACTACACACTACACACACTACACACTACACACACTACACACTACACACACTACACACACTACACACTACACACTACACACACTACACACTACACACACTACACACTACACACTACACACACTACACACTACACACACTACACACTACACACACTACACACACTACACACTACACACACTAATTGTAATTATGCACATTTTTGGTAAGATCCAGTGACATAAATATGACATGTACAAAGTGTCTAATGTGTCAAACAAACAACTGAAGCAAGACATTTAAATCTGGCTCTAGATTTGTGTCTCAAATATGAAATTTTTTTTGCAATTTTTCACACAAAATGCATTATTTATATCCGGGGGGAAAATACATGATGAAAAATGAGTTTGCATTTTTTGCGTACACAGTTATGTAAGCAACCTTACAGAAGAAGTGTCATATTAATATCTCTAAATGTAGCATTAGCCCCATGTTTATCACTGAAACAGAATGGAAAATGAAGCCTGCGTAAGTTCACCTGGAAGACCTAACTCCACCCATCTACGTCAAGGCCTCCATGGAAGGACCCCTCTCCCCAGCGCCATCATCGCACTCAAGCGGGCGTGGCCTGTCCGTCTGTGAGAGTCAGATCCCTCACTTCACCATGGACTCTCCCAGGTTTCTGCGCTTATCCCAAAGAGGTTATGCAGTTTTTCCCGGCCAAGAAGGAGGGTGAAAGGTCAGGGGGCGTCTGCGTCATGGCCCTCGCACCTGCTCCTCATCCCCAATCAACGCTCAGTGACTCCTCCCCGCTCCCAATCAGCACCAGGCGGTCGCATTTAAGCGCTCAGGCAGATGGCTCGACCGCTTCAAACCGTACTGCGACCCACCGCCTCCCCTGCTCCTCCTCTGCATCCCCCTCATCCTCTACCTTCTCTTCACATCTACCACCATCAGACCCCAGACCCTGGGGGGAGACATCTAATACAAATAGATCATGGAGTGCCCATGATCGCAACGTCTTCCACCGGGATCTGAGCGCCAAATAAACTTTGCAATAAAGTTCGCTAAAACATATTTTCTGCTTTTGTATCTGAGTCTCTCCAGGGTGAAATACACATATGACAAAGTATATGTATATCAGTGGTGGACTCATACTAACACACCACACACACCGCACACACCCCACACACAGCACACACAGCACACAACGCACACACAGAACACAACGCACACACCCCACACACAGCACACAACGCACACACACACAGCACACACCGCGCACACCCCACACACAGCACACACCCCACACACAGCACACACCGCACACAACACACACACCGCACACACCCCTGGAGACCCTGGAGAGAGTGTTGTGAGGGTCTCATGTGTCGCTGCTGCGTCAGGGACAAACGGATGTCAGGGACAAACGGATGTCGCGGTCGTGCTCGCGAGGTAAACCTATATCCACACGACACTGAACACTGCAGTGGGATGCGCGCTGACCCGTAAAGTAAAAGTACAGTTATGGATAAAGATGTGAGGAAAAGTTTGAAGTGGAACAGAGACATTGTCACTTTTAAACCCAATTTTAGTAACAGTTTATGTTAGTCTTTGGTACAGAACCCGATTGCAATAAAATAAAATAAATAAAATAAATAAAATAAATAAAATAAATAAAATAAATACAATAAATACAATAAATACAATAAATACAATAAATACAATAAAATAAATAAAATAATTAATAAATAAATAAGTGTAAAGTGAAAATAGACATTGTCACTTTTAAACCCAATTTTAGTAGCGCTTTGGTACAAAACCCGATTGCAGCACATTAGGATTTGCACTAATGGTTTTGAAATGCGGTTCAGCCCGATTTTGGTTAGAATAATCAAGTACTAGTAACCAGAAAATAAAATAAAATAAATAAGTAAAATAAAAGTACACATTAAATGCACATTTCCATCATGTTAATGTCAAATCGACTTATTATACATTCTCATATTCCCAAACTACCAACACTGCCTCGACTTCCAGCACCAAATCAACAAAGAGCATAAACACCAGCACCACTACAACGAGATGAGCCAAACATTTCCAGGAGAGCCCGTGTCTTGAATGGCCTCGTTTTGTCCCATTACGTCAAAGGGAAATCCCTGTCCTTAAAGTGCAGCCATTATAATCACTTCAGTGGCTCAAAGCGGCAACTCCTGATCCTGAGGAGAAGTCCAAGTCTGCCACATCGCTTCATCAGAACAATGTTCAGACGGAGCAAATCAAGTCTAACGTCCATGATTCCACTTTATTGTCTCTTCCATCATCACTTAATCACTTAATTATTTTTTTATTTGGAATGAGAAATGTCCCGACCTTTGTTTTTCTGTGGTACTTTTCAGTTGTGAGTGAAAATAATAACTTGTTTTAGTGGAAAGTAAAGGAAGTACAAAAATAAAACTACTGCACTAGGTAGATATCTGTACTTTACTTTTACTTTACTGCGTTTGAGAGCAGGTATCTGTACTTAATACTCCACTACATTGTTTAACAGGACTAAAAAGTAAAAGTATGTTTATTAGCACTTTGAGTTAACATCTCAACTTTGAGCAAACCAAACTATACAACTAAAAAAAGCAAGAAAAAATACATTGTTTCTGTTTTCTCTCGAGATCTCTACTTTTGAAACTTGAATAGTTCTAGAAATACCTCCATTATTTTACTCTCAAAGTACATTTTTGAACGGTTACTTACTTTTCAAATTTTTCCCATGTTTTTTTTGCTTTAAGTAAGTAAATGTATCTGTACTTTTACTTCATTAACAACATGTAGTACTTCTTCTACCAAAAGTGAAACAACCAGGATCAGAACAGAACCAAACCTCTCCGACATCACAGACTAAACCGGGCTCATAAGTGTGGAATACTTTATTAAAAACCCTGTAGCTGTGGGTCACACTTCACCTTAAGGTTAATTCACAAAACCTCTCATCCCTTTAGCTTGTGTTCATTTAGCCCGGCGCCGTGGAAACACCGGGTGGAGAAAATAAAGGTCTCAAAGTGGACCACGCCCTGACACCCAAAGGATTACACCTGTTTTCTCTGTTACGTCACCGCTCGGCTAATCCTTTTACCCAGATTACTCCTGTCAAGACACTGGGGAGAGCCAAGTAGGAAAATACAAAGAGACCATTTAAAGCGTTCCAATTAAAGGTGAAATAAGGTGGGTCTGATGTAGGACGACTGCAGCGAGAACGATGCGGTAATAATGACAATATAGACAGTTTATTTTACTTATATTACAACTGTAGATTCTTATTCAAGCATATTTCAGCTCAAATGTTTTTACAAAATTATTGCAACAAAAAATGATCTTCCTTGCAGGTTCTGTGAAGAGGAAGAGGAAGAGGAAAACCTGTTACATTTGATTTACTTTTGTCCTGATGTGGAAATCTCAATTCATAATCAGTATCAACAAGGAAGTTATAATATGACCTATGACATTTTTTGAGGTGATTTGTATTTGTATTTTATTTTATTCTGCATACTTTTTTTTTTGTTCTGTTAATGTATGAGTGGAATGTGAAGTTTGTGAGGATTTAAGTTTTTTTTAAAAATGTTTACCTCCTTTGGCTTGGTATAAATAAATAAAATAAATAAAATATATTAAAATACAGTACAATACAATACAATACAATTACATTACATTACATTACATTACATTAAATTACATTAAATAAAAAATAAATAAATAACCTTTTTTCTTGTAAGGACTAGTACAATCAGAAGATTTTTTTCTCAGGGACCGGTTGAAGGGGCAGGGCCAGGAAAACAGGAACAAGAGCGTAAAATGTGCACAAACCCTTGTTACGTCATAAGGCGCTGGTACAGCTGGCAGCCCGGTGTAAACGCTCTCTCTTCTTTCTCACACTTATTGTGCTTTATCTCCTATATTTTGTAAATATAGTTAGTATATTTTTTCTATTTTTCTGTACGATAGGGACACGCGCTGGAATAGTTTTTTAATTCAACTGTTTTTGACTTTTTTCGGCTGGATTTGAGCGTTTTTCGTTGCGTTCGTTGTGTTGTTGTGACGTGAGCTAGCTCCGAGCGAGCCCACCAGCCCCCCCCTCCCTCCCTCCGGCCGCGCTAAAGTACGGCGTGTCGTCGGTACACGTTTATATACACGTTTATGTACACGTTTATATGAAAGAGGAACTTCACGAACGATCGGGACACGCACTGGAATCGCTTTAAATTAACTTGTTTTGACTTTATTCGGCTGGATTGAGTGTTTTCGTCGTGTCGTGGCGATGTGTTTTGGCTCTGAGTCCCCCGGCTCCGGCCCCGCCCCCCGGCTCCGGCCCCGCCCCCCGGCTCCGGCCCCGCCCCCCGGCTCCGGCCCCGCCCCCCGGCCGGCGCCGTACCGCGTTTCCACAAAGGAGGAACTCATGAAACTGCGGAGAACAGTCGTCTTACCCGGAGATCGTCACGTTATCCCGTCGCAATACTGACCTAACCTAATACTGATGTGCAATTCTGTCGTATGTGCAATTGCTGTTGGAATTCATGTGCAATTACTGTGACATTCATGTGCAATCTATGTGCCGTCGAGACACATATTCATGTGCAATTACTGTCGGGATCACATGAAATGGTATTTATTTATTTATTTGTCTATGGGAGTTTTTATTTATTTATAGGAGATCTTCTACTGAAAGTGTTTTTCAGACTTCCTATAAGTGATCTGTTCTTCTGTATCTACCTCTGTATCTACCTGCGTTGCACCAATGAAATTTCTCCATGTGGGACAATAAAGGATTATCTTATCTTATCTTATCTTTCTTGGCTCTATAGTTTCATAAACCAAAGGGACACTTGAGCAAAGCATTCCCAGCATCCTAAACATTCACTTTGATGAGTTTATAAGCACTTTTCACAACTCGCTGAGGCCAGAGCGAGTTTTCATGTCCCGAGTATAAAGCTAACAAACATTAGCATGCTAACGGCACGCTTTCTGCTTCTCTGAGAATAAAACAATTCATATGTGGATGCAGAAATCTAAGAAAATCGAGTAAATTAATCGATTCAGACTCGTTTGCTTGAATTGTGGGACATTTCAGCCAAAGGGAACCCAGGCAAATCAGTAACATCTCTGTGGATACAAGCAGGTAGCGTAAGTTACTTAGTGCACCTTTAATGAATACATAAATCCATACATACAGTAAATCCATAAATAAATGCATTCTATTTATGAAATCATCTGAACTCATTTTGATTCTGTGCCATTGCAACACTGGAGCGAGCTCAATTTACATTTGCCACAGAAATACTTAGTTAAGCCCTGAATAATAACATCTGAGACATTTTTAAGCTCAATTTGTAATGCAGAATTTTAAGTGCAAATCTTCTACACCCAGGCAGAAAATTAGCAGCATCAGTAATAAAATGTGTCTCGTCTTGGATTTATTGTGATTCCCCCACTCTCCACACACCCACGCAGTCTTTTGTTGTCTTTGCCTTACTCGTGTGTGATTCATTTACACCCACTGCAACACATCTACATAGTTATTCATCCATCGTTTTACGTAACCGGCAGAATCCACCGAGCTCCGCTACTTAGGCCGACCCATCTGCAGCTTTCATCCCGCATTAACACATCAAAACATCAGCACCCGGAGCGTCTGAAGCGAAGGCGAATGCGGTACGACTCGTTTCTGTGCTTCAGCCGAGGGGAAAGTGGAGAAAGTGCAACGTCGGAGGTTCTGAAAGTGCAGGAAGCTCAGAAATGATTCAAAGCCCCTCGGATACTTCACACTTCAGACCACGTCACGTCAAAAAGATGAACTAAACGACGACTCGATCGGGACTAAACTGGGATCGAACCAGGGCCAAAACAAGACATTATAGTCAACACACACAGGTAAATAAATAAAGAAGAAGAATAAATAAAATAAATAAGATAAATGAAATAAATAAAATAAATAAAATAAATAAAATAAATAAAATAAATAAAATAAATAAAATAAATAAAATAAATAAAATAAATAAAATAAAATAAATAAAATGGGCAGTGGAGATTAAAACAGTTACAGTTATATCAGCAGTTTTTGTCAAAGTAGAGTATTATTTTCTAGAGGTTGATAGAGTAACATTACTGCAGAATAACGTGCAGTAAAGTAAGAGTGAAGAACTACTCAGAGGGAGCTAAAGAAGATTTGTCAAAAGTATGGAAAATCAGATTCTAATTGATACTACAACATGTTTACTCATTTGAAGAAGTGTCAATTTTAAGGACAAAATGGGACTTTTTCTGAGCAGTTTTAGAATGATGACTGAACTTTATTAGAACTACTTTAAGATCACAGGGTAACATCAAGAAAGTGTTATTATTTTATGATGACAATTACAGTTGATATCTCGAAAATGTGTGTTTTTCAAAATCGGCATCGAGCCTGTTCCTTAGCGTCAAAATCGAGCTTGATGTTTTAGTTTTTGAGTGTAATTAATTGTCAGAATGTAAACATCTGATTTATGTTTATGTCATTGGGAGTGTACAATCTTAAATAATGCACAAATCTGGTATATTCAAACGATAGAGCGCAAAATGTACTTATCATTCAATATTGCCCACATAAAACTTACTGCAATACTTCAAACTCACGTAAAAGTAAACGCTGTCCAAAAACTACTCAGAGAAATATAATATCTTCAACTCAAGTGACTCAAGTAAATTTAATTGATACTACATAAATAAAATAAATTAAATAAATTAAATAAATTAAATAAATTAAATAAATTAAATAAATTAAATAAATTAAATAAATTAAATAAATTAAATTGAATAAAATTAAATAAAATTAAATAGAGTAAATAAGTAAAAGTAAATAAAAGTATTTTATTTACCTGTTAAGTTCACAAGTCTTTTTTACCTTCCTGAATGTGTTTATGTTGCATGTTAACACTATTTACTATATGCTTCTTGCAGCTCTTCCGCTGTTGCATGTTCTCCAGCTCACCCAACATCTCTGAACATGATGTGGTGCACAAATACATTAAATACATTTTAACGGCTGAGGCTTGTTCTGCACTCGCTGACTAAAGCCTTTGAAGAGTTTTTGTGTACACAGAAAGGGCACTTGTCTAGACATGTAGGAGTTTCTGATCAACTATTTTTAAAACCCATTTCGACCGCAGTTTTAGCTTTTACGGGCGGTGATTTTTTATTTTTTTATCCTTTTTTATTCACAGCTCTGCATTCGATGTGTCATCTGGAGATCGGCGCAGCGCTAATTTTAATCATTATTTCAATTTTCACATGCTAAAAATGGCTGCTACACTTCACAGAAAATGTTTTGTGTGAATAAAAAATGCAAGAACTGGCCATGACTCCTGGCCTGGGACGAACAGAACTTTGGGCCCGGAGCACACGCACTTGATAAATAGGCAGTGAGAATTAAAAATACTAATTATTATACATAAATAAAAATGTTGGTCTGCTAAGGACGTGAGCGGATGAAAAAACCAAGGCACGTCGACAAGTTGAAGTTAAACGCTTTTATTTAAACGTGCTCCGCAAAGCATTCCTCAGGGTGTGTATGGACACAGGAGTGAGTTCAATATTATATAGTGGGAGCACAAGGGAGGAGCAGAAGGGAGCAGCATGAGGGAGGAGCACGAGGGAGGAGCACGAGGGAGGAGCACGAGGGAGGAGCACGAGGGAGGAGCACGATGGTGGAGCACGAGGGAGGAGCACGAGGGAGGAGCACGAGGGAGGAGCACGAGGGAGGAGCACGATGGTGGAGCACGAGGGAGGAGCACGAGGGAGGAGCACGAGGGAGCAGCACGAGGGAGGAGCACGAGGGAGCAGCACGAGGGAGGAGCACGAGGGAGCAGCACGAGGGAGGAGCATGAGGGAGCAGCACGAGGGAGGAGCACAAGGGAGCAACACGAGGGAGGAGCACGAGGGAGGAGCACGATGGTGGAGCACGAGGGAGGAGCACGAGGGAGGAGCACGAGGGAGGAGCACGATGGTGGAGCACGAGGGAGGAGCACGAGGGAGGAGCACGAGGGAGGAGCACGAGGGAGGAGCACGAGGGAGCAGCACGAGGGAGGAGCACGAGGGAGCAGCATGAGGGAGGAGCACGAGGGAGGAGCACGAGGGAGGAGCACGAGGGAGGAGCACGAGGGAGCAGCACGAGGGAGGAGCACGAGGGAGCAGCACGAGGGAGGAGCATGAGGGAGGAGCACAAGGGAGCAGCACGAGGGAGCAGCACGAGGGAGCAGCATGAGGGAGGAGCACGAGGGAGCAGCACGAGGGAGCAGCACGAGGGAGGAGCACAAGGGAGCAGCACGAGGGAGCAGCACGAGGGAGGAGCATGAGGGAGGAGCACGAGGGAGGAGCACGAGGGAGGAGCATGAGGGAGGAGCATGAGGGAGGAGAACGTCCGCAAACTTGGTGGACACAGATTTTCTACTACTACTACTACTACTACTACTACCAGTACAAATTCTACCGCCATTGATTATACTGCAACATTATTGGCATCATAGAGTATAATGCGCATACTTGTACTATTCCTACTCCTATCACTCCTACTCTTATTACTCCTAATACTACAAATACTACTACTACTACTACTACTACTACTACTACTACTACTACCAGTACAAATTCTACCGCCATTGATTATACTGCAACATTATTGGCATCATAGAGTATAATGCGCATACTTGTACTATTCCTACTCCTATCACTCCTACTCTTATTACTCCTAATACTACAAATACTACTACTAATACTACTACTACTACTAATAATAATAATAATACTACTACTACTACTACTACTACCACTTTGTCACAAACTCTCAAACCGCTCAGCTTCCGTCCTCTGTCCTTCACAGGCGTCTCCTAATCCTCCAGGGAGACCACCACCTGCTGTCTTACCTGTTACGTAAGACCCGGGAGGACGAGGGATTAGGCACTTGGCCCGGGAGACGGGTGAGGCTGGGGGTGTCGTGGAAGTGACTCAGTGCCTCTGGGGGGGGCGGAGTCTCCACTGTGTGAGGAGGAAACCACAGGTACGCAACGTGTGGTACGCGCACAGAGACACAAGTGGGAACACAGTCAACACATGCAGCACTCAGAATATGTAGGTATAAGTATTGTATTGTATTATGTATTGTATTTATTGATTTGCTCTAAATAATACAGAGGTTTACATACAATAAAATGACTTACACACCTACAATTCATTAATTACAAGCTCAAATTGACAGAAAGTATAGTAATAGTTGCCTTTACTCGGTTACTGTGTGGATCAATACCAAATATCGATATATCGACACTGGCTGATGTATCGATTATTAGGCGAAAATAGTGATAAAAATGTCTCCGAACGTTGCTGTTTTTGAAATACATAGTTTAAATATTAGTTTATCTGCTGGACTGGAGTAAAGAAAAAAAAAAGAAAAAATAGAAGTATTGGTATCGGATCCATATCACGATAATTGCCATAGTAACACTTGGTATCGGATCGAACAAAAAAATAAACACATATCGGTATCGTCCATCGCTGTCAGTTTAACATTTACTTGACTCACTTTTTTAAGTAATTGCACTTTTCTAACAGAATACTTTTACTCCAACTTGAATAATATTTTAGTGACGTGAAAGTTTTCTCTTTACAAAATGCCAAAGGTTTTACATTGATGTTATAATGATTCCAACACTTGCTCCTTCAGCTATTTTTATTACATTTTTTCACAGTTTTGTGGTCCATCCTTTGAAAAGAGAGATAAAAAACGTACACTTTTAATCACCAAAACTGCATTACTGAAGGATAAACATGGGCTTGTGTAGTAGTTTTTACAAATACTTACACTCTTCCTCTTGATACATGTCTTAAACAAACACTGGTAATGGTAAATCTGCAGAATATTGAAACTATCATTACAACAAGGCTCCAGCTGCCGACCCAACACACGACTGCACTTCACTCTCACATTGAAATAGTGATCATGCTTTTTTTGTTTCACCAACTGCATTTCTTCTCCCCAATATCCTGTCGTTATGATACTGTAAACACATTTGTACTTTCTGCGTTACACCACATATACTTACATATACTTACATATACTTACATATACTTACATATACTTACGCTCGCTGTACCAGAAGACACATGTTATTATTATAGGCCTTTCGTCACATGAGTTAGTGAGTGTTCATTGTCTGCAGCAGAAGCCCAGCTCTGTCCCTGTTATTCACATCACACTCTCTCTCTTCCACTCTCTCTCTCTTCCACTCTCTCTTTCTCTCTCTCTCTCTCTCTCTTCCACTCTCTCTCTTTTTCTCTCTCTCTCTTCCACTCTCTCTCTCTCTCTCTTCCACTCTCTCTTTCTCTCTCTCTCTCTCTCTCTTCCACTCTCTCTCTTTTTCTCTCTCTCTCTTCCACTCTCTCTCTCTCTCTCTTCCACTCTCTCTCTCTCACCCCACTCTCACTCTCTTCTCTCTCTTCTCTCTCTCTCTCTTCCACTCTCTCTCTCTCTCTCCCACTCTCTCTCTCTCTTTCCTCTCTCTCTCCCACTCTCTCTTCTCTCTCTCTCTCTCTCTCTTCCACTCTCTCTCTTTTCTCTCTCTCTCTCCACTCTCTCTCTCTCTCTCTTCCACTCTCTCTCTCCTCGCCCACTCTCTCTCACTCATTCTCTCTCTTTCTCTCTCTCTCTCTTCCACTCTCTCTCTCTCTC
>NW_027315768.1:28727419-28784919 GCF_026437365.1 Eucyclogobius newberryi
ATATAGGTTGTTTTGTCATTGTTCATTGTTTTATATTGCACCAAATCACCAAAGCGACTTTATATGTTCTGTACAATTCTGTTCATTGATAATGGACAATATATAACTGATTCTGATTCTGAGATGGTAACTTGTAAATTACAAATATTACTGTAATTTAGTTGCCTGACCGGCCAGTCCCTCCTACATCGCTTGAATAATTCTAGCCATGTGATTGTAATTTGCATTAAAAATCACAGAAGTTACTGAGCACAGTCCCATGATGCACGGCGGTCTCACTATCTGTATCTAAAAACACACAACTGCATCGTCTGCTCTGACTGGCCAGTGCTTGGTCAGAGACTCTGCAGTTTGGGGTTTAAAACAGAGTAATTCAGCTGTAAACGGCTTTGATAATCAGATTGTGTGTGACAGACTGATGATTGCTACTAAAACTGTGTCAAAAAGTACAGAAACTGGCACTTTGATTGGTATTTTTAATGGGTTCATTCATACTTTTACATTTACTTCAGTACAATTGTGGCAGAAGTACGTTGTAGTTGAGAAAATGTAATGTAATGTAATTATCCGTGCGCTCACAACATTCATTCACACATGGGACAAGGACATTCTGGGTCCAATGTTTTGCAAAAGACAAGACGAGCAAGGTCAATTTACAACATTGATATTTATTTACTCCTACCATTTCTGATTCATTGATTGCAATATACATACAAGTATTTGCATCAAATATGATACACAAACATGGCCTCTGCTTGAAACTCAGCGCAAAGTTATTTTTTATGGTTGATACTGATTTTATTTACAGTTTACAGGTTTTTTTTTTGTTGCCATATTACCTAAACCCAAAATTACAGATTACAGATGAACTATTTTAACAATTTGCGACGTCAAAGAGGTCCAAATTATGGTTTGGGTTTGTCCGGTATAAAAAGGCTGTATCTTGAGTGCATCCTCTGGTCAAACAGTGGTCACGCGTCACTGAACCACTGCGCTCTGCCCACACAAAGCATACACTTGTTTTGCCACTAGATGGAGCCAGTGTGTCATATTAGGGATTGGAACAAAACCACGCACAATTAAAATTTAAAAAAAAAGTTTGTTCTTTTTTTTTTTTTTTAATAAATCAAATCTCTAGAAATAAATTAATTCATAAATACATTTTAAAAAATCATTGCAATAGTGCGTCGGAAAGGAAAAGTTCTTGGAAAGGCTGTGCGTAAAGGCGACAATTCACGTCTTTACTCGACAAAATCACCAATATTACATCCATCTCATTAGCAGAATCAAATTACTGCGCGTGTGGACAGTTTTCTCCCTCTTCCTCCGCGCGCCGGGTCCATCAGTTGTAGTGCGCGTTGAGGTTGGCCAGGCCGTTGAGACCGTTGACGCAGCCGATGTGCGACGGGGACACGGTGCCGAACGGGCCGGGCTGCAGGTTGTGGCTGTGGTACAGTGAGGGCGAGCCGGCCCAGTACGAGAACCCGGACGGGCCCACGCCGCCCACGGGCCCCACCAGGTTGAGCTTGGAGATCCCGGGGAAGGGCAGCGGGGAGAAGTTGCCCTGGAACTTGTAGAGGGCCTGCTCCGTGGTGGACGGCTGGCAGACCTGCGCGAGCCCGTGGAAGTCGAACTTGTAGGCGTAGCGCTTGCCGTGCACCTTGGTCATGATGTTCTTGTCGTAGTAGTAGCGGAGCGCGCGGCTGAGCTTGTCGTAGTTCATGTTGGGCTTGCTCTTGCGCTCGCCCCACCGCCGCGCCACCTCGTCCGGGTCGATGAGCTTGAACTCGCCGTTGGTGCCCTCCCAGGCGATGCACGACATGTTGGCGCTGTCCGAGAGCAGCTCCAGGAGGAACTGCCACAGCTGGATCTGACCGCTGCCTGCGACACACACCGGGACACACAGTTTGGGTTGAGTGGGTTTTACTGAGGGAACGTGGATTAAATAAGATAACATGTGGTTCTTCTTTTATTTCATTTTTTGTTTTGCTTGTTTTATTTTGGAGGGGTTTAAATGTACGTTGCTGTTTTATCGGATGGCGTTGTGCAAAGAAGAGAAAAAAACAATAATGTCAAAATAATAATGCACATTTATTATGAATTTTTATCTTTAAAATTTCCCCCAATGTTGAATACATACGATTAAGATGAAAAATTTAACACAAATAAACAAGATCCCCCTTTTTTGCTTAAATCCACTGGACAAAGACACACAATGTGGCTGATAAGAGGCCGCGCCATTGGTTAAATCCTCTTTGATTTGCATAAGATTCAATTGTGGTTATTCCAAATACAATCTTTTATATGATTATGGCTTTTAATGTATCATTTTATTCATCCTTCTGTTTTTGAGATAAGAAAATAGCACATTTTAATTGTGGACCACTTGCGCCTTTACGCACAACCTCACGCACAGCACAGGCCCAATACGTTCAGCTTTTTTCATGGTTAAACCTTATTTAACTTTCATTCGTTTTCATGAATAACGAGCTTTGATGCGCGGTGGCTTCATGTGATATCAGTAATAATGTGTCTTACCTTTCTGCACGCCGGTGTTGATGGGAGCCCAGGACGTGCCTTTGGTTTCCTTCAACAGGTTTTCTGTCGGATCTGAAATCAAAACACACAGTTATGTCCAGCTCAAACCATCCTCCTCCTCCTCTTCATCGCGGCTCAGGTAACGATCCTATAATCCCCCTTAATGCGCGCCCCACACTTGAGCTTGGTGTTTTTTTTAAAAGCATTCATTTGTTACGGCAGTTATCACAAGAAAATACACATTTCAAAATATCTATAATCTCAGATGAAACTCTGCATAAACTGTTTTGCGCACAGAATTTTAACCTATATAAAAGTCAGACTAATCCTAAAAGGTCCCACTCCAGTAATACAAAATAAATCTCTAAAATGGAAAGTGAATGTACATTGATTTTCTAAAAAAATTAGCGCTATTTGAAATAAAATAAGCCCGAATACGAAATAAAATATCCAAGTGTCTATCTGTGATTTTCCCTCTTTCCAGTCCTGCAAATCGTTAAAAAAAATAAAATAAATAAATAAAAAGATATCTATATCTATATTTGCAAAGGGCACGTTTCGCCGTGGTCCCTCGCGCGCGCCCCGCCGCCCGGCTGTGCCACTGACGCTTGGCGCGTGTCTGTCGCACGCGGCGCTCAAAAGAACCAGCAGGAAACGCGTCCAGGAAAAAGGATTTCCGATTTCCGACAAAGGAGTGAGTCTCTGAACGCTGCGGAACCGACTCTTTCATTTCCCCCCCCAGAAAAAAAACACCACCACGCGCGCTCTGCCCACTGTCCCCCGCACCGCGCGCCCCGAACCACCGGACCGGAGCACCCCACCCCCAGGCCCCGCCACACTCATCCGTCCTCCGCAGACCTGGGAGATACATGTTGAGCCCGGGCTGTCCTCCGCTGTCCTGCTTCATTGTGCCCGGGGCTCCGCCGCGGCTCGCCTTTCATGCGGCCGCTGCCTCCGCCAGAAGATTTTTTATTAAACTTTATCTCATAACTGCGATCTGGAATAAACGCGGGCACATTGAAGTTTCCAGGCAACTGTCAGAGGCCCCCATCTCTGAGACAATATTCAGACAGCAATTTCCCCTGGTGCATTGCTTTAATTAAAAGAGCAATTTACCTCTGTCAGCGCGCCGCCTGCCCACAATAAAAAGAGGCCCCGAGAAATTGGGCCCTTATCAATCCGCCATCACGGTTTAATAAAGTTTCCTCCCGCGTTAAGATCTGAGTTTCTATGGTGAATTGAAGTGTTTGACATGGAAACCAGTTCAGATCCTGCGCACTTTTCCGCCTCTTTAGCCGCGGGCAAACAGCGCGCGGGGGCCCTCCAGCGCGCGGGGGCCCTCCAGCGCGCGGGGGGGCCTCCAGCGCGTGGGATAAGAGCATATTTGCCTTCGGACCGCACGCTCCACCGGGCACGGGGAAAACAAGAGGCACGTACATACGGTTCCGCGGCGTCTGTCCCGGGCTTTTAGCGGTATATGGCTTTATTGTGACTGTGACGCCGTCGTTTATGACAAGCAGGCGCGCGCGTGTTGTTTATGTTTGTGCATGTGTGTTTTTTTGTATTCTTATTTTTTTGGCGCGAACAAGCCGTGCGTAATGACGTTTATGAAAAGTGTGTCAATACAATACACGTCATTCTTCTGACTAAACACTTGCAATTTCATTTGAACAGCAAGTTTAGATTCTGGTTTTATTGTAGATATGGAAGAATTGGTCATAAAGCTTTTATCTTTCTTTCTTTTGTTGGATTTTTTGTTTGAAGAAGACACAATAGATTAAGTGTCATCGTTACAATAAGCCTGCAGCCTTATGAAATGTGCTTTTTCAAACAATTTGCTCTATATTTCTGTGATAAAAATACATTTACAGATGGAGAGGGATGACAGGGATGGACACGTCTGAACTTACACTGGTGGGTGCTTTCTTCAGGGCGACAAGAGGGAAAATACCAGCAAACAAAGACAAATATAGCTTATAAATGTAATAGGGAACGATTGATAAAATGCTGTGGATTGATTGGAAAACAAACTTATAATCGGAAATATTTTGACATAGTTTATTTTACAGGCTCAAAGTCGATGATTTATGAGTTATTTCTTTGTTTGTTACCTGCTGTGGTGACTATGCAATATAGTTTTACATCAATCAAGTGGCAGTTTGTAAAGAAATTGTGTTAACCAATGTCAGAAATTACAGGAAGTAGTTAGTTTTTTTTTAAAATACAGAAAAAGATCCATACAAAATGCAGAGAACATGATTTACAGGCAGTTTAAACGTGCATTCTCAAAAATAAAGGTGTTGTCATGTATATTTTAATAATCCTGTACATTATAGGCAAACGTTGACCCCTGTTTGCAGCGTTGTTGCTATAGAAACACGTTGCATCTGCCGCAGAAAAATTATCAACTTCCTCAAAATGGTCAAACTGCAGAGGAAAAACCGGCAACAGCTTTTGCTACAGCTTAAAAATCGTATGCAAAGTTTTAGTGACTGATTTGACTTGAATTCAAAATGCAATGAGAGCAGTTACAATGATATCTGTCGGAATAAAGAGCAGCTGCAGATTGCGATCAAAAAGCCACGTGATCCGGCGAACACCAATGAGCAGCGGGGAACAATAATGTGCCTTATCTTATTTGGTTTACAGCCTGATAAAACAGGATTAATGGTGTAAAATCAAACGTAATGAGACAAATGGCAGCCTCTCTGATACAACCAACACATGAGTCATGCAAATACCTCTGTTTATTTCACTTTATTTATTTACTTTAAGCTTCACACATATTTTTGAAACGCCTTTGCGCTCTTTACTATTCATGTTTCTCACATAGAGCCCATCACAATCTTGTTTTATAAAGAAAATATGCTATATACTGATGAGGAAGTTGGAGAAAATTGGCTTAAACAGGTATTACTTTGCACCACTGCATCAAACTCTTGCCAAAGCGTTCTGTTTGTTGACTCGGGCCGTCGCGTTGTACTTTTCCACTTTAACGCTTCTCGGTCAGGAGTCAGCAGGAGGTGAAGGGCGTGTCTTTGGCGTCCCAGACTTGCTTTAGCTGCCTGAGTCCGAGTGAGAATCGCAGGCAACTTAAAACAAGCCCGGAACACCAGACCGGGAAGTTGTAGTTTAACGCCAAAAAAGGGGCTGATGAAACAAACACAAAGCAGTTTACCCTCCGTTATCTGAAAAAACAGCAATGTAAAGGCACAATTCGACATAGCAAGTCTTTCTATCGCTTAAAAATGCCAAATTATTGTACGTTTCTCCTACAAGAACATAAAATACTTCATTATGCATTGACTACAAACTATTACGACTGAGTTTATTCAAAGTGCAGACTAAAATATGTGACTGAAGCTGGTAAAAATCCCCATTATTGATCATTTGAACTGACAATCTAACCTTTGGCGTAGGTAAAACGACATCATTTATTGATTTTATTACCTTTTCGGATGCATATGAGGGTCAAAGTCGACAAAGTTGCACGTATTTGATGGCTAAACAGACTAACAGTGGCAGACTAAAGGTAACTGTGTGACGAGGCGCGGCGCTGAATGTAAAAAGTCAAAATCCGTGGCGGTTTCGAAGCCTGGACTCACCTGTCGCCTCCCCGAAGTTCGTCCGAAGTCCATTGCCGCGCCGCCGTGTGTCCCCGTGTGGGCCCCGGTCCGGCTGCTTTATTCCTGTGTGGAGGAATGTCTGTTTGAGAAAGGTGTGTGCGCTGTTACACGTTTACGCGCAGATCCTGTTCACCTTTGGGCGTGGGACCGAGGGCTCCTGCAGGTAAACGACTCCAGGATCTCAGCATGTGACACAAGACAAACAAGACAAACGTCCAAATGGGATAAACAAACACGACGGCGAAAAGAACACGTTACGGGGGCGATGTGATGGCGAACAGCTGTTAAAGAGCGGTCGTGGTGGTGGGAAATAACGACGTGCTTTTACTGATAATGCTAAAAAGGTGTGTTTTCATAGTCCACTTGCATCATTCCTGCTGCAAAAGTGCTCCCGATGCGCACAAAATAGAGCGTTTTTAGTCAAGTTGGTTATTGTGGCGGTACTATTCAAAAGTGCTGATATATTTGTGATCTATACAGCAAAATTGAGCCCAAAACAAACCCAAATGCATTAGTTTTGAGTAAAGTTGGCGATTTCCAATGCAGAATATCGATGGTGTTCTCGTCTTGTCTTTTCAAACTGACCTCTTGAATAGTTTTGGATGTACAGAACGTTTTATATGAAAATGCAGTGTTCGTTAGAGCGTCGGTTCGTAAACGTTTCAGGCCGAGACCCCCAAAAAACAACAAATGAAGTTGACAGCAGTAATGATTTCAAGAGAACATTTTAAATTGGGCTTTGCATGGTTTATTTGATTCATTTATTGTGTGTTTTCTATTTAAAACTGGAATAAATACCATGTCATCTTTTTCTTTGACATGTTTTTTATGTATACTTGTGAACACGTGCTTTTTATCAGGGAAATGTTGGTTCATTTTTTTATAGTTAATCATTACAAAGTAAATATAGGCTCAAATGTAGTGGTATATACTTCCTTATACTCTCAATGGTTTAGTCTACTTTACTCTGTTGCTTCTACATCGGTCGCATGACACAGAGCAGAGGCTGAAACAACAGAAGCCTGAATAAATATAGGCGGAAACGCACTTGTGACCCGTGTTTTAACTGTTATTACTCTTTACTTATAATGTTTTTACTGTCAATATTTCATTTGTGTTTGCTTCATTTAAACAAACATGAAATGGCCTTTCATTCTCCAGAACAGAACTCAAAACCATTGCTTCCTTGTGGTTCATGACGACTGCTTAGCCAAAATGATTGAGTAAAGCGTCAGGACCTTGGACAGAGCTTGAGCTTTATAAGAGCATTGACTTTTTTTGCTTTCAAGTCAAGAAAAGTACATGTACGGCTGAAAATATCGACATTTCCCCAGAGTTTCTTTGACACGACCTCTCAGATGATCATAACGATAATTAAAAAGACCCAGTTATTGCATCTGTACTTCCAAATACACTAGATATAAGTCGTGTAAAACTCATCGTGTGTTTATTCTGTTCCTTCAACGGTGGAAGAACAAATAATAGAAACCAATGTAGCGCGGCGCTCTTGTTTATTGGAAATAGTATTACAATCTGACAAGGACAAAATTACACATCTGGAGGGGGAAAAAAAACACTTTGCACTACAACTTCCAAATCTGCAAAGAAACACAAAGCCAAATGTAATGCTCTGATTGGCTTCCAGAACCGACGAGTTTAGTTTGAGATCGTTTGATCGTTGTGGGGGGAAAAAACCAAGGACAAACGCGCTCTAGTTTTGAAGAAAAAGCTTTATTTCCTTAAGCATGTCAGAAGTAGATTCATATCCGTACAAGCGGCGCCCGCGGAGAGCGACGGGAGTCTGTGAAGATCAAGTCCTGGTTCAGTTCAGTTCGGAGCGGTTCGTGTTGGGACCGGCCCTGGTCTAGTGCTGGATCCTCCTGATGGACTGCACCTGGTTGGTGTGGGCCTGGGTGCTGTACTCGTTGTAGTGTCTGTACTCGCCTTGGCGTCTGTCCCTCTCCAGGATGTACTGGTATCCGCGGTAACCCGGGAACTGGTAGGCCACCCAGCTGCAAAGAGACCACGCCCAATCAGTCACGTTTTATGTCACGCTCGTACGACACTGTATAAACGCCGTATCAAACGTGCACTCTTTACTGAAGTAAATGTACTTGCAGAGCGGGTCACAGTTATGTATTCTATCATGTAGAGGTGGTAAATGTATAGAAAAATGTATATATTTGACATATCGCAGTTGTTTTGGAGGTATGCAAAACGAGAATATTGAGTTTATACCGTAGTCTATTGTTAAAACTGTTAAAAATGAGCTCAAAACAAGTGTTAAGTGATATTTTTGCGGTCATTTTGTGGTTCATTCACGTTTTGGGCAACATCTGAACTTAAGCCAAGACAAATTTTGCACATTCAAGAGAAAATTATTGAATCACGATATAAGGAGTTTACTAAAATGGCAGATTGACACAGGAATGAGATCATATTTTGATTTGTATTACCGCATTGCCAAGGCCTGGACTGAAAGTGTTTTCTTGTTTTAATATCTAATGGTGGAAAGTAATGAAGTAATTTAAAAAAGGTAAATTTTTTAGGTATTTGTACTTTAATTAAGTCAATTTTAGAGTGGACACTTTTTAATTTTACGCCACATCCGAGAGCAGTAATCTGTACTTTCTACTGCACTCACTGCATGTTTTACAAGTCTGTAAACACACACTTTTACTTTATACATTCTTTGCGCCTATATTTGTAGTTTTACTTAAATAACTAGAGTACTTTTTCCACCACTGATACATTCACTCGGAACTTAAAAAAGCACATCTTAGATAATGAACTGTGGGAACAAAAGTTGAGTTAAATTGTACTTCTGTCTAATTTATTTGAGATGGTGACATTTTATAGTGCATTTATTCACTTTTAATGATAATAAGGAACAAAATAATAATTAAAAATGCTATTGTTTCGCTCAAGATTTTAAACAATTGACATTTTCAACACAAAATAATAGCTCCAGATCCTTCTAAAACTGTTAATAATTTGTTTCAGTCTTGATACTTGTTCAAATGAGTATCAAGTTTCGATATTAGTTTTGGAATCAATTTATGTCTGATTTTTGATACTTTTAACCCCCTACTCGTATCATAACTGTAAAAATGTGTGTGTTTTTATGGTACAGCTCATCTTTTCGTTTGTAAGATGAATTAATAAAGAATAAACTGAACTAAACTGCAAAACGGCAAACAGCATCTACCAGTTATGTTCGATATTTCACATTTATATCTCATTTCATGCTTAGATATAAATGAGACTTACGCTCCGGAGTTGACTTTGATGGAGGGCACTTCCTTGCTGCACCAGCCCATGGCCTGTAGGGAGGGATAGTCGTCGCACATCTCGAACTTGCGGCCCTGGAAGTCCTCGCACTCGTACATGGTCACCTTACTGTCGCTGTGGTTCTGAGGAGCAAAGAACGAGACGCAGAGACACATTAAAATCCGTGCACGTGGACAGCCGTGAGGTCCAGATCGTCAGGCCCATCGATCATCGTGATTGTTCGGGTCACAATGAAATCGTAAGGACCAAAAAATGATCATTGTGACCGTTTTAGAAGTAGAATTAAGTATGTTTTGTTCAATATTTAGCCCAAAAATAGACCTAAATGTAAGGAAAGTTTTTTATCTGGGTGTTTTTAATCAAATTTTACTTTATTTAGTTTTTCAGAAAGTTAAATTTGGTAAATCCCGTCACAAACTGTAGGAAAAGTAACACGTTAGTCAATGGGAATGAAAGAAAATTAAAGATTTCACTGTTGTTTTGTCACAGTCGCAATAATAATCGTGAATAATTGTAAAATCGTGCGGCCTTTTCTCACAATAATCACTCAAATTTGATATCGCGACATCACTAGTGGCTTTGACTATTACTGTTTTATTAGGATTGGGGAAGTCGCGATATAGAATTACATATATATTCTTACAGTGAGCAGCAGACTTGTCTTGGCACAGATCGGCCTTGTGGCACTACCTGCTTGTTTCCATGGCGATGGATAGGTTTAAAGCGCATGTGACAGACATGGTTAGACTACACATTTCACTAAAATGTACTCAACATTATATTTCAGACTTTATCCAGTTTATACAGTTACTTCCTGGTTGGACAAAAGCAGCAAATATGACAGAGGTAGAGGTGATTCTACAACTGTTACCTAGCAACCATACTGTAAACAACAGCCAAAATCCTTATGAATTACACAATAGTTTTGACCAGACATTAAATATTACCTGACAACACCTTTATTATGTTGAATAATCATTTAAACTGTCATAAAACTGCGTCAGTTAAGTCGTTCGATCGACTCCGTGTTTTCAACGGCACGTCGCACATTGATGACATCACAGAGGGATTCCGTTTACGAACTGGGCACAACCTCCTGTCATTTTGAACGCTTACTTCTCAAAACCTATTCACAAACCGCATCTCCTCGAACGTGCAACTGTGATAAACATTTACCGCGGGTTCTGTACCACCGAACTAACCCATGATCGGACAAACAGGTTACACAGTGCACCTTTAAACACAGCATTTACGTAAAACCCTGGCAGTTTGTTTGGTTCCTACACAAGCAGCGCTGTTGTTTAGGAGCGGTTGTGGTTATCCTGATGGCTCTTTTAGAGGACGTAGTGCTGATGCTGGTTGAAAATGAAAGTGTGACTCACGGCGGCCTTGATGGGTCTGAAGGAGAGGAGGTGCTCGGTCCTGTAGCCGCTGTTCCCGCTCCAGGCCTCGAAGCAGGGGTAGTCTCCCTTCTCCAGGATGAACTGCTGCCCCTGGTACTCGGGGTACTCGAAACCCACCCAGCTGCACACAGCGCCAGAGCGAGGCAAACCGGTTAGAGTCGAGCGACGGGGAATTTACCGAGCTTTACTGTTACACGTTACAAGTGTTCCATAGTGGCATCCGGTCAAAAAGGAGTTAAAGAGGTTAGAAAGGCAAGTTGGGGATTGTTTTTTCTGTCTGTTCAATATATTCAATTCATATCTTTTACTGTTTTTATCTTTTTGCATTCATTGTTGTTTAAATTGTCTGCTTTTATTACTATTATTTTAATGTGAAGTGTCTTTGAGTGTCTTGAAAAGCACTATATAAATAAAATGCATTAATTATTATCACTTTTATCATTATTATAATTTTTAATTTAAAAAATATATATATATATATTCTATTCAGCCTGTATTTCAGCTGTGCATTTGCCATATTCGTCACTAATAATTGTTTGGCGTTCAATATAAAAGGTCAAAGTGGCAACAGGCAATTTCCAGTCAATCACAAAAGTGTCACTGAGAAATTTTTCACAATATTTAAAAATGTGATGTGAAAACTTAAAACATTAAAATAAGCTCAGATGAACCACAAAATCAACTACGAGACTGCACTGAGATATATGATGTAATGCAGAGTAACAAGAACAGCAGGAGAGAGGAAGAAATGTGCAATCAGAAGTAAAGATATATTTAAAAAATCATTATTATATTAAAATGTACTTAGATCTAACCATTTAATGTTGGGAAATACTTTGAATAGAGCAAAGGTGCGAAATAAAAATACTATAAGATGCTAACACTGTGCAAATAGGGTAAAACTAAGCAGCTACAACACTACAACATCCACTAAAATGTATTTTTTTGTCTTTTAGTGTTCACAGATTGTATAATTTTCCATCTATCGATTCCCAACCCACATCCACAGCTCTGAACAAAGAACATGAGCGAACGGAATGAGCACAAAACCTCTTTAACGCCTTGTGAACCGTCTCGAATAACACCCAGTTCATTAATTCCAGTGGCTGACCCCGTTGTTATTTCAGCCTTGGTGGCGGTAACTGTTGCTTGGAAAGGCCCAGAGCCACGGACACGTGCGCTTCTATTGTGAAGGCGGCGGACAATGCAAACACCGGCTTTTATCTGATCAGTCGGAGCTACGCACACACAGCTGGGCTCCATGTGCATCACGTGGACGTTGCGTTGATTTACATTCGTTTTATGGAGCGGACAATGTAAAGAAGAGGTGTTTGTACGAGGTTAAAACTGCCTAGGAGTGTAGTTTTGTCTTTGTCCCGTTTAGAAAGAGAATCTAGTGAGTGTTTTTGTTATTTTATGCTGTGTTTTGGCTGTGGAGGTTTGAAAATCAATGCTTTTAATAGCTAAAGACTATAAAGACCATAGAGAACATCGTTAAAAATCACTTAAACATTAGCATTAAGTAGAATCATGGCTTTAACTGAACGGTAGCTTAACCTTTTATACATGTTGTTGGTGTTTGTACGATATCTACATTTCAAACTTGATTTTTTTGAGTCTGAGGAATACATTTAATGAAAAATAATAGCACTTTCTTGTTATGTTTGCGTGTGGTCTTATACTAGATCTGATAAAGCTCCAAGTCATTCTAAAACGATCGAGGAAAGTCCACGTATGTCCTGCTTATTTGATTTTTTTCAGTCTCGATATCTGTTCTAACGAGTTATGCAGGTTTAATACCAGTTTTGGCATCGATTTAGATCAGATTTTTCAATACTTTTGTTTGTTCTGTAAATTACTGTCTCGTAATGGATGTTTTCAATCGTTTTCTCTGCAGCCGATAATGAACAAAGTGAAGTAAATGACTTGCAACATCTGAAGAAAAACTCACATTGAAATGAGTCCATTTATGGGTATTTGTGGCATATGAATAACGCATAATTAGGCAAATATAAAGTATATTTGGACAGATTAAATAATGATAATGGAGTGTGTTTTTGATCCAAGCACAACATTGAGACAAAATATCGTTTAAACTGCAATTATGTTTAAGATAGCAAGTATTTATCTTATTTTTAGTAGGTTTTTCTTTAGATTTCAGTTAGTTAGTTGGTCAAGATTGTTGCACTTGTTTCCAGGTGAATGTTTCCTTTTCTCTTTTAACAAAAACTGCACTTTATCAGTCAACTTTGCATGATTCAAGAACAAAATACATTCAAACCAGTCAGAAACATCTTGAAAAATGTCCAAAATCCAGACCGACTAACTCAATTATTTCAAAATGTGTCAAAACTACTCAAATCAAGGTTAAATAATTTCCTTTTTACGGTTCTGTTTTTGTAATTGGAGGAATTTCTGCATCATTTTTCAACTAAATACCAACAGATCCATCTCAGAATCAACTAACTCAATTTCCCCGTGACTTGTTTCACACTCAAATCTCCATAAATATCCCCATGTTTGTCATTCTACCCCGTTCGATCGCTCTTAAAGCCCACACTGAACCCACGCCGTGTTTGCACTTACGGTCCGTTCTCGACCTTGATGGAGCGGATCTTGCAGAAACCCCTCTCCATGATGTTCTGGCACTCCAGCATAAACTCGCATCTCTTTCCCTGGAAGTTCTCCTCCTCCCAGACAGTGATCCTGAACTGGCCCATCTGCTCCATCTGCTGAGTGTTCATGGCTGCGGCTGCTCCCTGGCGCGTTACTCTCTGCACACCAGACACAAACCCAAGGAAGGATAAAGGTTTAGACGTGAAGAAAGTACAAACATTTGATCTACAAATAAAGTACAGGCATAAGTACAGGTATAAGTGCATGGTCAGGGCCGTAAACGTCACTGTTATGCACTTTTACGGTACATTAGCATGTTCTGCAGTACGAGCGTAGATTAAGGCCCCGGACAAAGTGTCAATCATCTGTTTCATCCTTTTTTTGATAGATATGATGAAGTTACAGTACAATGAAGTGTTTATCGTCCTTTTCTTTTAAATATGATGAAGTTACAGTATAATCAAAGTGTTAATCGTCCTTTTCTTTTAAACATGATGAAGTTACAGTACAATCAAAGTGTTAATCGTCCTTTTCTTTTAAATATGATGAAGTTACAGTACAATCAAAGTGTTAATCATCAGCATTGTCTCTCGCCCCTTTGTGGGTTTGACATCATCTCTGTCTCAAAGCTGAAGACAACTTTTATACTGTTCCTGTCCGGTGCAGCGACTGGAGCCCACTGCATCAACTATGGGCCTTGAGTGGTTCTACACACCAGTAACACTTAGTAAGAGTCATTCTAGGTGCTATTAAGAGGAGCTAATTCCAACGAAAACAACTGACGCTGCTGTGGACAAGACACCCGACCACTGCTGCAGACTACAAAGACATTTAGGAGAAGCAAAGATATTTCTTCTTTTTCTTTTCTTCCAGGATCTGTTAACGCGAGCTGGGGACAAAAGGGGGAGAAAAAACCCCATTCATCATTTTTCAATTTTTGCACCTCCCAAGATGGCCTCCCTGTCTCTAGATAACATCCCCGAGCACAGCTCTGACAAACAAAGCTGTGTCCACTATAAACACAGCCTACACTGAGCAGAAAGTAGAAATACTCAAGTATATTATAAGGGACTAGTTCTCCAAATAAGTATTAAGACACAACCATTGCTATTATAATTACTACTACAAATACTACCACTGTTCTGCCCCAATGTCAAAAGGTATAAATGACAAAAAACAGATTCCATTTCTCCTGATTTACAGTGAATCGTTCATGTTTTGTTTTTTTTCTTTACAAAATGAAGCAAGTAAAAGCTGCCTTTTATACCTGCATTGCAAATATTACAGGTGCTGTAACAAAATTGGTCAGTGTAATCCCGCAGTCGTCCAGGGAGGTGAATTCTGTCAACCGAACAAAAGTTTTAAGAGCAAATATTGGTTATCAAAATGATGAAATGTCCAAACTGCATAGCCTGAATTGTAGCTTGGTATTTTTATTTATGTCCACCAAACTCATGATTAGCGTTAGCGTTTTGTCCACTACATACAGTACACATCCATTATCCATGAGCGTAAGATATGTTCCAGTTGCTAATGCGTAGGTGTGTGTGGAGATACTCACAGACGTAGTGAGGTGGGACAGAGCCAGTATAATCAATGTCAGCGCAGGGTCCCTTGGGTGCGCTTTTATAGGGCGCTGCTTTGGGACAGTGGCCTTGCACACTCAGCAGCTGGGCGTCCCGCTGAAAGAGGCGCATTAAGCGGGTGCATTGTGGACCGTCCAAAACGCCTTTGTGCACATGAGCCCCCCAGAGCCCTGAGTCATCAGTAACAGCAGGGCCCGGGAGAGGTGGCCTGACGCGGGGGGGACACAAAGACAACGCACTGACACGACACTTTGATTGGGGACGGGGGATAATGGACACATTCTGGGAGCTGATCCCCGCATACTGCCGTGAACGGGCGCTACCGCTGCTGCCGCTGCTGCTCCTGCCGCTCCTGCTGCTCCTGCCGCTCCTGCCGCTCCTGCTGGACGATGGAAACGCAAAGACTGGACTGAAGAAGAACCAAGAATGTCCAAATGTCGATATGGTTTGCCTTCTATTTGTTCACATGAGGGAGTTTTGAATGGTTATGAGTTAATTCCTGTTGCTGAACTGGCCAAAACGTTTGTATGTTTCACTGTTTCATGTTTTATTTCATATCGTGAGATGAGATAAGGTACATTTATTTTTTAAAGTCATGATACAACTCTAAACCCACCCCTTCCCTCGCCTTGCCTTTTATCCATCACTTTGAATGACCTTTGAATGTCTTTTATATCTGTAAAAAGTGTAGTTAAAAATTAGCACTGGTTATAAACGTCGTATGCGTCGCAACGGCTACAGGTTTGTTTTGTAGCTACGTATGATTGCATTGCACCTGTTAAATAAATAAATAAATGAATAAATAAATGATGAATAAATAAACCAATCAAAGCAGACCGCCCCTCCGGACCTGACACTCGAGCATTAACATTTGTGGATTGACAGATGTGTTTTTTGTGGTGGATATCTGACTACTTTCTGCCATATTATGTGCAGGACCATAATATATACTGTAGAGACATAATTAATTGATGAATCTATTATTTTCTATATTGTGCGCATATATGTTGAGTGCCTCTTAATCACTGCACACCAATTTACCCAAGGATACAAATAAAGACAAGTAACTTAACCTAATTTAACAACAATTTTGAACTAGACAGCACAACCTCAATGTATTTTTTGTATTTATTTCGTATATTTTACAATACAGCAGTACTTGGTGTTGGTGCAATGATAGAACAATCACCCGCTTCAGATAAATTGCAGGGTTATTCTTACTTTGCGTGGTTTTCTCACTGAAAATAACCCTTCAGATGGTCATATTATACTGTCAATCAGTCTGGATCGTTATCCTTGTGTGAACTCTGACCCACTGTGCCGTCTCCCCTCTTCAAAAAGACTCCAGAAAAATCTGTTCTGTGACTAAAAGCTTTGTGTTCATCGGCTCAACACAAATACAGATTGCAAACCTTTTATATACAAACATATTTTGCATACATTTTCTTTTTATTCATTTTTTCAGATGTGTTGTATCATGGTAAATACAGGATTAACAAACGTGGATGAATGGGTGAGTTCAGTGCCATACACGGTGCTATTCTAGGCTAACACCAGGTACAGGTAACTTTATTTAAAGTCATAAAATTCAGGTATTTGCAGTTGGAGTTGGCTTACACACACACACACACACACACACACACACACAATAAAATAAATAATAAACAAACAATAAAATAAAAACAGATATAAGATCATAAATTAAAAACAATTACAAAGTACCCCAGTGCTAATCAAAAATAAATATATTGTATAAATCCATAAAAAGAGCACAAAAAGCATTAAAAAAAAAAAAGGATCACGCAGATGAACAACCGCGGCGCAAATTACAGCTCATTCAGCCAACAAACCACCTCCTCATGATTACAAATGTTCTCCTGATCAAATCAAACTCTGTCAACAAACCTTTAAAAGAGTCCGTTTTGTCCCGGTGACAGAATTGAACGCGCTTTTGCTGAACCCGCAGGACGGAGCATCTCCACACGTCGCTGGTGACCTCTAGTGGTGAGAGCTGGCATCACACCCCGTCACACACCCGCTCTGACTCCACCTGCAGCACCAGTCAAACCCCATCACTCATCGCCCCCATTGAGCCTGACATAAAGCCACATTTGTGTTTGTACAATGTGTGACTGCGGCGCTGTGTTTACCTGCGAGTCTGGTCATTGTGCTGACCCTCCATTGTCCGCCCCGGGGCACATGTCGCGGCCTGCTGCAGAGCCAGGTGATGTGCAGGTGAGAACAGCCCCAGGCACACAGGTGACAGGTGACAGGGCAGGGGGGGGGGGCTGTTCTCACCTGCTGTGCGGGGGGCAAAAGGTGCACCAAAAGCTGTTTAATGTTTGGAAATGATCAGATACTAAAGGGCAAGTAGATTTCAGTAATGGGTGCCACTTCATAATGACCACACCTTAATTTGTCTTCACGAAACACAGACAAAGACTTAATTCAGGATGAACAAATAGTCTATTAAGAATGATTCAGGCTTGGTAAATACTAATTAAGAAGGTATTAATGAGATAGTTACCAAGCCTGATTTGTTCATTGTGAATTAAGTCTTTGTTCATGCTTTATTACTATTAAAAGTGTAGTTATTACAACGTGTTACTCAGTATGTTCAGAATATATGAATAAATGGTTACTTTTCTAGAACAAACTATACATGCTCCAATGCGGATGGAAAAACACTATCACACCGCGATTATTAACCTTCATATCAGCATTTTTCGTCAGATCATTTTCATCATTTGGTATTATTTATGCTGTTATTTAACTGTTTCGTCGCCAGATTGAATGGTGTTATTGGAGGAAAACTGAATATATTTCTTCATACACTTTACATGACGCAGCCCACAAACACTACACGTGATCACACTCTCGTCCCGGTGTTTTGCACGGACAAAATGAGCAGCGTCTCTCTTCACCGGCTCTGATAAGACGGACCAGATGAGCGGCCATTTTGTGCCTGGCTCTCGGCTGATTTCACTGGGAAATTAAGCCGAGGGGGATTTGCATGTGACTCTGGTATTACTGGTTCTAGAAGCGACTTTAGAGGAAGAGCAGTGTCTATTCAGAACAGACGCGCTGACGGATGTTTTAGATCATTTGCCTTGAATTGATTATGAATTAAAAAATATGGCAGTGCAGCCTTGGACGATCCCCTGTGAATGTGGTCTGTGAATGAATATTACAGCGCAAAACACCATCTTTACAACCTTTAATGCTTTTAAATTGAATGAGAAGACGTTTTCCTCACACACAATGTAAAGCCACGACTAGAAGCATCTGAAAAGGAGTTTCAACGTCACAGTTTGAATCGCTGCGAGTGTAAAATGACGTTTCTTTGTTTTTATGTCCTCATCAAACTGCCCTGTTTCCATGGTGTCTTAAGGTCAATGTTTAGAGCCATATGTGACACGAGCACTTAGCAAAAGATACTTGGAATGGGTTCAGATTATAGAAGGAGAAATTGTATATAGAACTCAAATAAAATGTATTTCTTGAAGTGAATCTTAACATTTTTGGGAATGTTTCAGGTGGATTTTGGACATAATTATTGTTTTATTCAGTTATTTTACTGTGAACATGTAATAGAAAGATCGATAGATGCACAATTTCTTAAACACGCAGTTATAAAAATGTATTAAAGGTCAATAAAATAAATTACACATGTTCACAATGGAGTAGAAAGAAGTCAAATGTATCTGTATTTTAAATGTTCTTACCGCTTGTCTCCATATCATTGAAATGAGAAGCTATAATAGTAATAACTGACAGCACTACTATAGTACTCTGGTTTAGGCTTATTCAGAGTGTGAGACAAGACTAGAAGAACTGAAGACAAAAAGAACAAACTTGGGAACCACTGCTGTTGTGTTCATGTTCTGAATGAGATCATCAGTTTGCCTCCACATAACGGTCAATGCGCTCGGACACTGAGTCATGACTATAAAACCTCTCATCGCAGTTTAATCATTCTCCTAAATGAAAATGTTCAAATGCATCACTGGGGAGGAAGTGCATCTCTCCTTTTCTGGGTCAGCCTGCGCTTCAGGTATTTGAATAGTCAGTAACAGCACCTGCACACGTGTTTGCATACAACCACACGCGCACCGGTGACCCTCGCGGAGCCCGGGGTCCGCCGAACAAATGCCCTTCTGCAGGTGGAAGGTTTCCATGGCGACTAATCCAGGTGAAGGCGCTGCCGAGCGAACATCTGCCGGCCTCCTCACCCCGGCGCCGAGCTCTGAATGGCCGGACGCCCCGCACGGCCGAATCATGTTTGTGTCTCGTGTGGCATGGGCCTAGTGTAAGGTTCCATGCGTCTTGTTTTTCTCAATGAACGTCTATTCAGCGCCAAGGCAACTAATCCCGCTTGCTTTGAAAAAAAAATGTAGCGTGGATAATGTCAGCTTTCCGACCAGAGCCGCGTTGACCTCGATAGCGGAGTGACGGTGGAGGGAGGGCCCGGTCGCGGTTAGTGTTTGCTGCGAAAGAAGTCGTTGCTTGTCGGTGTATTTCTATTAGAAGTACAGAGTAATGTAGTCATAGTTACTCGCAGTAGCAGCAGCTGACAGAAGTACAAGCGGCTGTTGTTGTTGTCACTTTTTGATTCATTTAACAGCGGTTTGGAGCGTTCATCCAGTCCACCAAACAAAAAGGTCAGACGATCAGTGGGTTCACGTCACAATGTTTAAGGGGTCTTACAGTTTAACGTTGAGCTGGTCGGAGCTGGTCGGAGCTGGTCGGTCAGATTGCAGATTTGCCGGCCCCGGTTTATGTGCTTCGTGTCATATCTCTGTAATTACTGAGGCTGTAATCGCGCGGCACGAAAAGCGGTGGCGAACTTCGACGTCTTCTCCGTGGGCGCGAGAAGACAAAAGTGAAACCGGTAGCGTTTGAAAGTGGCGGCGTTGTTCGACTGCAAAGATTGTTCGTCGGAAGGACTTTGAAGACATGAGATCGGAATGTCAAGTGTACAATGCGAAGAGGAAACATTTGTGGATTTCTGTTTTGGATCATTCTTTCTAAAAAAAAACACTAAATGATTCTGTTGTTGAGTTGCTGATGACGAGATGATGACTGTGTTGTAGTTTGTCAAGCCTGCAGCGCGATACAGGGCGACAACAATAGTATGGTATGATTGATCGTCTTTACACATGATCATAGCAGCAATAGCAGTAGCATCGTTGTGGATCCTTTCTTACTTTTACTCTCCAGATAAGTAGAACTGAAGAAGCCAATATTACTGTATTTTGCCTTCACAGCAGAAGAAAAGTCACTAGCATTAATATTTGGTTGGACCTCCTTTAGCTTTATTTACAGCACACATTGGTTCTGGCACAGTTTCAATAAGATTCTGAAAAACTAAAAGATTGATTTCCATCTAATGTTGCATTATTTTTCTCCAGTTGATCTTGTATTGATGATGTGAGAGAGTGACCGCTGCACAAAGCCTTCTCCAGCTCGTCCCAAACACTCTCACTGGGCTTTAGGTAAGGATAGGATTTAGATAAGGCAAGACAAGTTTATTTGTAGAGCACGATTCGTACACAAGGCGATTCAAAGTGCTTCACACAACAGGAAAAAACAAATGTATTAAAATCACAAAGACATGACAGAAATCTCAAAACCTTCATTTCTAATAATTCGATTTAATGATTATTTTCTGCTTCTCCTTTGATGTTTTCTCTACTCAATGCCAATGATTTATAGATTTTACTGGCTAACAGGGGGGGGGGGCAATCTAACAGGAAGGGCAAGCGTTCGACACACTGTAGAAGAAGATGTTAAGCTTCAAAACGCTGTGTGTTTTATTACAGTCAGACTCACAGAGAAATGAGTCTAATGAGGAAGTGAATCTAGACAAGACTTAACACAAAGACACATGCGATACACGGGTCTGCAGTTTAGAACCTGCCGCATTGAAATGAGACTTTCTTGGTCAGACCTGCCCCAGGGGTCAGACGACAACCCTGCATCACAACAAACACTCACTGTCCAAGCACAAGCTCAGGAGCAGATGAACCAGATGTGAAGGTAAATCCGCTCACACAGAGTCATCTAGGACAGAGGGGACAGCAGGGACAGAGGGGACAGCAGGGACAGAGGGGACAGTAGGGACAGAGGGGACAGTAGGGATAGAGGGGACAGCAGGGACAGAGGGGACAGTAGGGATAGAGGGGACAGCAGGGGCAGAGGGGACAGTAGGGATAGAGGGGACAGCAGGGACAGAGGAGACAGTAGGGATAGAGGGGACAGTAGGGACAGAGGGGACAGTAGGGATAGAGGGGACAGCAGGGACAGAGGGGACAGTAGGGATAGAGGGGGCAGCAGGGACAGAGGGGACAGTAGGGATAGAGGGGGCAGCAGGGACAGAGGGGACAGTAGGGATAGAGGGGACAGCAGGGGCAGAGGGGACAGTAGGGATAGAGGGGACAGCAGGGGCAGAGGGGATCTGGAAGTCCATTTACCGCCACGCTTTCTCTCCACACACCTACATCATCTGGAACAACTGGAACATCCTTTTCAAGAACAAGTCACAGTTTTTGGGTAAAGAGCGGGATCGTCTATTAGGCCATAGGCTGTAGCCTGTATCGTTCAAGTTCGCTACACCTGTCACAAGACTAAAAAAATACTTCAAATATAAAATTATCATTGTACCATTAGCTCATGACCAAAAGTTCTCCACTCGGATCGCGCCAGTTTTTTTACGGCGATAACTTAAATGCGGAACTATATTCTCAGCCTGATAGCGCAATATCCCTACGCCTGAATCATTCCGCCTCTGAATCAGCCAATCAGGTGAGAGTTACAACAACAACATAAAATATGGCTGCTCCCGTGGAGCGGCTTGTTGTCTCTCGAGCCGATAGAAAACGCTATGAAAATATGGATAACACGTGCATCACACACATTTCATCGGTAGAAAAAGAGCAAACACAGCCACAGACTGTTGTCCTCTGGAGGAAGCTGTTGTCCTCTGGAGGAAGCTGTTGTCCTCTGGAGGAAGCTGTTGTCCTCTGGAGGAAGCTGTTGTCCTCTGGAGGAAGCTGTTGTCCTCTGGAGGAAGCTGTTGTCCTCTGGAGGAAGCTGTTGTCCTCTGGAGGAAGCTGTTGTCCTCTGGAGGAAGCTGTTGTCCTCTGGAGGAAGCTGTTGTCCTCTGGAGGAAGCTGTTGTCCTCTGGAGGAAGCTGTTGTCCTCTGGAGGAAGCTGTTGTCCTCTGGAGGAAGCTGTTGTCCTCTGGAGGAAGCTGTTGTCCTCTGGAGGAAGCTGTTGTCCTCTGGAGGAAGCTGTTGTCCTCTGGAGGAAGCTGTTGTCCTCTGGAGGAAGCTGTTGTCCTCTGGAGGAAGCTGTTGTCCTCTGGAGGAAGCTGTTGTCCTCTGGAGGAAGCTGTTGTCCGCTGGAGGAAGCTGGTGACTTGTGCTCGGAAGTGAATAGAAATCGATGGAATAGACGGCGCGTTAGCGGCAGCTGTTTGTGTCACAACGATGACTTCGCCAAACAAAACTATCCTACGTCTTCTGTGGCTTCTTCGGACGGAAATCTTTCTAATTTTCTGGAAAGTAACAAGCCAGGCTTTCACCCTACATGCTATAGACGTTTCACCCTACATGCTATAGACGTTTCACCCTACATGCTATAGACGTTTCACCCTACATGCTATAGACGTTTCACCCTACATGCTATAGACGTTTCACCCTACATGCTATAGACGTTTCACCCTACATGCTATAGACGTTTCACCCTACATGCTATAGACGTTTCACCCTACATGCTATAGACGTTTCACCCTACATGCTATAGACATTTCACCCTACATGCTATAGACGTTTCACCCTACATGCTATAGACGTTTCACCCTACATGCTATAGACGTTTCACCCTACATGCTATAGACGTTTCACCCTACATGCTATAGACATTTCACCCTACATGCTATAGACATTTCACCCTACATGCTATAGACGTTTCACCCTACATGCTATAGACGTTTCACCCTACATGCTATAGACATTTCACCCTACATGCTATAGACGTTTCACCCTACATGCTATAGACGTTTCACCCTACATGCTATAGACGTTTCACCCTACATGCTATAGACGTTTCACCCTACATGCTATAGACGTTTCACCCTACATGCTATAGACGTTTCACCCTACATGCTATAGACGTTTCACCCTACATGCTATAGACGTTTCACCCTACATGCTATAGACATTTCACCCTACATGCTATAGACGTTTCACCCTACATGCTATAGACGTTTCACCCTACATGCTATAGACGTTTCACCCTACATGCTATAGACGTTTCACCCTACATGCTATAGACATTTCACCCTACATGCTATAGACGTTTCACCCTACATGCTATAGACGTTTCACCCTACATGCTATAGACGTTTCACCCTACATGCTATAGACGTTTCACCCTACATGCTATAGACGTTTCACCCTACATGCTATAGACATTTCACCCTACATGCTATAGACATTTCACCCTACATGCTATAGACGTTTCACCCTACATGCTATAGACTTTTCACCCTACATGCTATAGACGTTTCACCCTACATGCTATAGACATTTCACCCTACATGCTATAGACGTTTCACCCTACATGCTATAGACGTTTCACCCTACATGCTATAGACGTTTCACCCTACATGCTATAGACGTTTCACCCTACATGCTATAGACGTTTCACCCTACATGCTATAGACGTTTCACCCTACATGCTATAGACGTTTCACCCTACATGCTATAGACATTTCACCCTACATGCTATAGACGTTTCACCCTACATGCTATAGACGTTTCACCCTACATGCTATAGACGTTTCACCCTACATGCTATAGACGTTTCACCCTACATGCTATAGACGTTTCACCCTACATGCTATAGACGTTTCACCCTACATGCTATAGACTTTTCACCCTACATGCTATAGACGTTTCACCCTACATGCTATAGACGTTTCACCCTACATGCTATAGACGTTTCACCCTACATGCTATAGACGTTTCACCCTACATGCTATAGACGTTTCACCCTACATGCTATAGACGTTTCACCCTACATGCTATAGACGTTTCACCCTACATGCTATAGACATTTCACCCTACATGCTATAGACGTTTCACCCTACATGCTATAGACGTTTCACCCTACATGCTATAGACGTTTCACCCTACATGCTATAGACGTTTCACCCTACATGCTATAGACGTTTCACCCTACATGCTATAGACGTTTCACCCTACATGCTATAGACGTTTCACCCTACATGCTATAGACGTTTCACCCTACATGCTATAGACGTTTCACCCTACATGCTATAGACGTTTCACCCTACATGCTATAGACGTTTCACCCTACATGCTATAGACGTTTCACCCTACATGCTATAGACGTTTCACCCTACATGCTATAGACGTTTCACCCTACATGCTATAGACGTTTCACCCTACATGCTATAGACGTTTCACCCTACATGCTATAGACGTTTCACCCTACATGCTATAGACGTTTCACCCTACATGCTATAGACATTTCACCCTACATGCTATAGACGTTTCACCCTACATGCTATAGACGTTTCACCCTACATGCTATAGACGTTTCACCCTACATGCTATAGACGTTTCACCCTACATGCTATAGACATTTCACCCTACATGCTATAGACGTTTCACCCTACATGCTATAGACGTTTCACCCTACATGCTATAGACGTTTCACCCTACATGCTATAGACGTTTCACCCTACATGCTATAGACGTTTCACCCTACATGCTATAGACATTTCACCCTACATGCTATAGACATTTCACCCTACATGCTATAGACGTTTCACCCTACATGCTATAGACTTTTCACCCTACATGCTATAGACGTTTCACCCTACATGCTATAGACGTTTCACCCTACATGCTATAGACGTTTCACCCTACATGCTATAGACGTTTCACCCTACATGCTATAGACGTTTCACCCTACATGCTATAGACGTTTCACCCTACATGCTATAGACGTTTCACCCTACATGCTATAGACATTTCACCCTACATGCTATAGACGTTTCACCCTACATGCTATAGACGTTTCACCCTACATGCTATAGACGTTTCACCCTACATGCTATAGACGTTTCACCCTACATGCTATAGACGTTTCACCCTACATGCTATAGACGTTTCACCCTACATGCTATAGACGTTTCACCCTACATGCTATAGACGTTTCACCCTACATGCTATAGACGTTTCACCCTACATGCTATAGACGTTTCACCCTACATGCTATAGACGTTTCACCCTACATTCTATAGACGTTTCACCCTACATGCTATAGACGTTTCACCCTACATGCTATAGACGTTTCACCCTACATGCTATAGACGTTTCACCCTACATTCTATAGACGTTTCACCCTACATGCTATAGACGTTTCACCCTACATGCTATAGACGTTTCACCCTACATGCTATAGACGTTTCACCCTACATGCTATAGACTTTTCACCCTACATGCTATAGACGTTTCACCCTACATGCTATAGACGTTTCACCCTACATTCTATAGACGTTTCACCCTACATGCTATAGACGTTTCACCCTACATGCTATAGACGTTTCACCCTACATGCTATAGACGTTTCACCCTACATTCTATAGACGTTTCACCCTACATGCTATAGACGTTTCACCCTACATGCTATAGACGTTTCACCCTACATGCTATAGACGTTTCACCCTACATGCTATAGACTTTTCACCCTACATGCTATAGACGTTTCACCCTACATGCTATAGACGTTTCACCCTACATTCTATAGACGTTTCACCCTACATGCTATAGACGTTTCACCCTACATGCTATAGACGTTTCACCCTACATGCTATAGACGTTTCACCCTACATTCTATAGACGTTTCACCCTACATGCTATAGACGTTTCACCCTACATGCTATAGACGTTTCACCCTACATGCTATAGACGTTTCACCCTACATGCTATAGACTTTTCACCCTACATGCTATAGACGTTTCACCCTACATGCTATAGACGTTTCACCCTACATTCTATAGACGTTTCACCCTACATGCTATAGACGTTTCACCCTAATTGCTATAGACGTTTCACCCTACATGCTATAGACGTTTCACCCTACATTCTATAGACGTTTCACCCTACATGCTATAGACGTTTCACCCTACATGCTATAGACGTTTCACCCTACATGCTATAGACGTTTCACCCTACATGCTATAGACTTTTCACCCTACATGCTATAGACGTTTCACCCTACATGCTATAGACTTTTCACCCTACATGCTATAGACGTTTCACCCTACATGCTATAGAAAAGCAAAACAGTCGGTATGTGGGCAGCATGGCGAGGGTGAGAAGGTGAATCTACCACATCAACTCTGCCACCTTCTCCCAAACGACTGAGATCTACCACAGATGTAAAGACAAAATCATCTAAAAAGTCAAGCGATGTACTTCCTGCAGTTTGCATCATTGGCAGAAGGTTGATCGCTGTATCAAAGAGGCTCACAAGACAAAGAAAGATAAATTGGTCCAAGCTGAAACTTTAACTGCTGGTGAGTAGATTATATATTGATTCTTGCATGTGTGTTTTCTCTTGCTCGTGGTAAATAGGACTAATCACAGTGAAATAAGTTGGCCAAAATATACATAGATAAGATAAGATAAGATAATCCTTTATTGTCCCACGTGGGGACATTTCATTGATGCAACGCAGGAAGATCCAGAGGTAGATACAGAAGAAAAGAACAGATCACTATAGGAATATGTGCCTAGTTTATTACATGTAGGTGTAGATGTAATGTACGTAAGACTGTATGATGATGTGAGTTGAATAAAAAGGCAATACAACTTTTGCGATTGTTTACTGATTGTGCTCACCCTTGATTGAAATTCTTTTACTTCTCCTTTACTAGGAAGTTTGGTCAAAGCAGCTGAATCAAGAGCAGATGAATCCATCCTGATGTGTACCAGAGGTAAAGATTGTGTTGCCATTGAAGGCACCTCTATCACAAGAGGTGTTACAAAGAATACACAAGCTTTCTGACAAAGAAGACAAGTGATGAAAGGTAACATTTTGGTAATCAAATAAAATATATATATTTCCATATATTTAGATAAATTCATAATTTAATTGAAAATTATTGTAATGACTACACGATAATTTTAAAGACGTTTGAATCAAAGCAAATTTCTGTTTGTAGTGAGCTAGTACATTTCAATCACTGACCAATCACTGCATTTCCTTGCTTTATACAGGTGACCTAAAGTCTGGGAGTACGGCGATGCATATACAGCATTCTGTGACACTGTCATCCGGACACGACTGATTGAAAATCAGGAAATCCTCAGAATGAAGAAGCTCTTGTCCCTGTTCCAGAAATTCATCAAAAAACACCCTGGTCATGGAAGTTACCGGTAATTAAATTATTCTTATTGTTTATGAAAGAAAACAATAGAAGATCAGATAAACATCACAGCTATGTTTATTCATGAAATTTCATTCAAGATCAAACCAATCCTGTTAGCTACAGGAGTCTACATATTTCCATTCATTTTGTTTATTTATACAGGGAAAACCCAGTGAGAAAAGTGGTTACCATGTTAAAACACAACACAAAATAAACAACAAACATAGGATACTAAAACACAAATAAAATAATAATTCTAAAACTAAAACACAAATAAAATAGTAATCTATCAATACTTATGAATTTCTATTCCTTGTCTAATTTTTACAGATCCGATCTTCTGAAGAAGAGATTACAGCGAGACTTCCCACAGCTGAATTTTCACAAACCACCAAGAAGAAACCTGAGTGAAATGGTTTCCACGGAGACGACAGGACTTCTCCACCAGGATTTTTCAACTGAAACTGATATGTCAGTTTCTGAGATGTCATGTAGTGATGGAGAAATGGTGCCAGAAAGTGGTAAAGATGCAGCACTGCGAGAGCTCTCAAGGACAGTTTACAGTGCAGGTGTATTACTGAAACAAGCGGTCAAGAGTGCCCCTAGTATGGATGAAACAAGCGGTCAAGAGTGCCCCTAGTATGGATGAAACAAGCGGTCAAGAGTGCCCCTAGTATCACTGAAACAAGCGGTCAAGAGTGCCCCTAGTATGGATGAAACAAGCGGTCAAGAGTGCCCCTAGTATGGATGAAACAAGCGGTCAAGAGTGCCCCTAGTATGGATGAAACAAGCGGTCAAAAGTGCCCCTAGTATGGATGAAACAAGCGGTCAAGAGTGCCCCTAGTATGGATGAAACAAGCGGTCAAGAGTGCCCCTAGTATGGATGAAACAAGCGGTCAAGAGTGCCCCTAGTATGGATGAAACAAGCGGTCAAGAGTGCCCCTAGTATGGATGAAACAAGCGGTCAAAAGTGCCCCTAGTATGGATGAAACAAGCGGTCAAGAGTGCCCCTAGTATGGATGAAACAAGCGGTCAAGAGTGCCCCTAGTATGGATGAAACAAGCGGTCAAGAGTGCCCCTAGTATGGATGAAACAAGCGGTCAAGAGTGCCCCTAGTATGGATGAAACAAGCGGTCAAGAGTGCCCCTAGTATGGATGAAACAAGCGGTCAAGAGTGCCCCTAGTATGGATGAAACAAGCGGTCAAGAGTGCCCCTAGTATCACTGAAACAAGCGGTCAAGAGTGCCCCTAGTATGGATGAAACAAGCGGTCAAGAGTGCCCCTAGTATGGATGAAACAAGCGGTCAAGAGTGCCCCTAGTATCACTGAAACAAGCGGTCAAAAGTGCCCCTAGTATCACTGAAACAAGCGGTCAAGAGTGCCCCTAGTATGGATGAAACAAGCGGTCAAAAGTGCCCCTAGTATCACTGAAACAAGCGGTCAAGAGTGCCCATAGTATGGATGAAACAAGCGGTCAAGAGTGCCCCTAGTATGGATGAAACAAGCGGTCAAAAGTGCCCCTAGTATCACTGAAACAAGCGGTCAAAAGTGCCCCTAGTATCACTGAAACAAGCGGTCAAAAGTGCCCCTAGTATGGATGAAACAAGCGGTCAAAAGTGCCCCTAGTATCACTGAAACAAGCGGTCAAAAGTGCCCCTAGTATCACTGAAACAAGCGGTCAAGAGTGCCCCTAGTATGGATGAAACAAGCGGTCAAAAGTGCCCCTAGTATCACTGAAACAAGCGGTCAAGAGTGCCCATAGTATGGATGAAACAAGCGGTCAAGAGTGCCCCTAGTATGGATGAAACAAGCGGTCAAAAGTGCCCCTAGTATCACTGAAACAAGCGGTCAAAAGTGCCCCTAGTATCACTGAAACAAGCGGTCAAAAGTGCCCCTAGTATGGATGAAACAAGCGGTCAAAAGTGCCCCTAGTATCACTGAAACAAGCGGTCAAAAGTGCCCCTAGTATGGATGAAACAAGCGGTCAAAAGTGCCCCTAGTATCACTGAAACAAGCGGTCAAAAGTGCCCCTAGTATGGATGAAACAAGCGGTCAAAAGTGCCCCTAGTATGGATGTAAATCTGCCTCCTACACAAGAGGATCTAAATGTTTCCTCTGCCAGAAAGATTGTGCCAATTGAACTTTATAACTTACTAGCTTGGTGTGTAGGTGCTAGTGATAAATTGACTTTGTCTAACATGGTAAATGTATCCGAGGAGGTTGATCTTTGTTTACTGTCAATTTGCCAATCAAACCAGTGTTGTACTTACACATTTTGACATCAATCATACTTATATCATTCCTCTGTTTGTATGTATATCCTATTCTGCAGAAAGTTTGCCTTATACTAGATCGAAAGATACACATGTTAATTAGCCTGTTTATCACGATGTAAATACTGCTTTTATGATTGTAATTATTCATATTGTTCATATTGTAAATACATTTACATAAAATTATATCCGTTCTATAGAATAAAACTTTTACCAATAGCCTATGTTTTCTTTCTTCAAATGGGCAACTGGTGTTGAAAGGGTTAAAATACTACTTTTAGATTATGTTTTTATAGTGTAGTATGAATCAAGACTAGAGAATTTGTAATTGTTGAAGCGTTCAGTTGAATACTAAATGTGGAGTAAGAGTTTTCAAGTGCGTAACGATAACATGCAGAATTGTTAAAACTGTTTTTTTAACTTACATTTGCACATAAACTAAAGCACCCAGAGTCTCACCACTTTACAGCCCTCAAGAAAGTAGTTATGTCTCTGAGAATCTGAATTTCTGAAGTAATCAATCAAAGAATGAAAAAAATAAGAAGGTATGAAGATGGGTGTACACCCCAATTTGTCACATATTTGGGTAAACTGGCAACTTCGACACCTATTTTCTCAAATACTGGCAGAAATCATGCGGAGAACTTTTTCCCCCAGCTCAAGTACATCTTTGAGATTGGAAAACCACTTTTGAAAAGTAGTCTTGATGTGGTGGAGCGAAATTCATTTTCTAGCCACATTCTGAGTTACAGCCTATGGTCTATATGTCAAACAACTGCTCAATATCAACAGCCAGTTAACGAACTACTCTGAATTTGTCTCCGTTTTCACCATCTATGTCCAAGAGAACTCTCCATCGCCATCTACGCAATACCAAAAACAAATGCTGATGCTGTTCAAAGGCCACACCTCCAGCTCCACCATGTTTACCATCCCTGGAGAAGTCGTGTACCCAATAGTCTGTGCCATGCCAAACAAACAGAGAGAAGTGTCGTACACACTCTGTCGTCCAGTCAAAAGCCTCTTCGGGACATTAACGGACACAACTTGTACATTCTGTCCATCACAGCTGAAGCAGTAACTGGTCGTGCCCCAACACCGCCACCTTCTGGTCATATTCAGACAGATTCTTTCAAAAATGTACCCCCAACTTTTTCAAGACATGCTGTTTTTGTGTGTCTTTACATAATGAACATATATGGATAATTCTGGCAGAAGTACACATCCATGAAATCAAATTCTTGAACGGGAAACCGCTTTTCATAATTTTTCATAAAGAAGTTTCTACAAACAAACCATTCTCCTCTGCTCTCACCTTTAAGCCATAAAAAACAAATAACTACTCAATAGCTGATATGTGTAACAATACTCTGTGATCTCTTCTTCATTTATGTTCTTCTTTCACTATTAAAGAACAAAATATTAATCAGTATTAATTGAAACTTTAAAAAAAAAAAATCAGCTCTACTTTTGCAATTTTAAACACGTATTTTTCAAAATTTCATCACAAACTGCAACTTAACAGACGTAAAACTGTGATAAATATTTACAGCAGGGGCCGTCCCACAAAAGCTAATTAGAAAAAACATTGTAAAATGATGAAAAACAGGAGAACCTTCTCATAGACTTTAAATACTGTGTTGCAGTTAAATGCAATTATTCATTATTAATAGGAGGCTTGTATCTATTTGCTTTGTTGAATCCAGGTGGCGACTGTTTTTTTTAATGTATTTGTTTTTGGACGTGGGGAAAATCAAAAGAATTGTAAAAACTGCCAAAACACAATATTTAATGAAACAAAAAAAATCCAGCGACGAAATCCAAAAACCAACGGAACTCACTGGGAAAAGGGCACGACAGATGCGGACCAGGAGTTGACAATGGGCCAACAAAGAAACACCAGGTTTGAATACACACCGGGAGACGCGACAGGTGAGAGACATCAGGCAAATCACCGACAGGAAGTAGAACTGAAAAACAGCACTGAGGACACGAACAGGGTAAAAACACACAACATACACGACACAGAACACAAGGAATTACCGTATTTTCTGGACTATAAGTCACACTGGACTATAAGTCGCACCAGCCAAAAAATGCATAATAGAGAGGAAAACATATATAAGTCGCACTGGAGTATGAAATGCGGTTGCAAGTGTGAAAATAACAAATAATATCACATATAAGTCGCTCCGGAAGTATAAGTATATAAGTATAAGTATAAGTCGCACCCCGGCCAAAACGATGAAAAAAGGTGCGACGTATAGTCCGGAAAATACGGTAAAATAAGACCGTGACATTGATTTAGAGTCTGACACGCCCACAGTGCAGTCCCCAACCGCTGGCACAGTGGCTGAGTGACTCGCCCTCTCGCTCGGTCACTGGTTCGACTCCCCTTTCGCATTTGTTTCTCCCAGTTTCTCACGTTCTCAAGCGAAAGATCCTCGTGTTTGTTTGTTTGTTTGTTTGTTTGTCCCCCCCCTTTCTATTTAGCCCCAAAACACTAAACAGACACCACCGAGATCGCAGCAGCGTTGAGCGGCCCCGGGGCCATTTGCGTGTCTCTTATTATCAGTAACTGTCAAGAGGAGGCAGCACACAGCCCCGGGCACGCTCTCGCTCTCGCTCCCCAAACCATCTACACACAGAGGACGCTTCAGCAAAACAGGCCGCTCAATATAATCTGGTTTCAGCGACGCAGATGCAGATCGTTCGGCTCGATTTGGTGATGGAGGGAGATTTTTGGGGGTGTTGTGGAGGTCAATGTCAACTCAGTGATGTCGCTCAGGTCGATAGAAAAGCAACAGATGAACTAATCGTGAATTAACTGAGCTTTTTTCAGTGATAGAGGCTCATGTTTGGAGGATGAAGTGTTTCGTTTGAGGCTAAATAGCGCTATAACGAGGCCCTAATGTAGAAGTAGAAGCGTAATGAGTAATAGTAAAGAAGTAACCTTACTAATGTTGTTGAGTTACATATGTAAAATCAGACGTAACTGAATCCATGTCATTGGTACAGTTCCTCTTTCTTTTGGTGGTTTCAGAATACAACGACTTTTCTAAAACATTGTGGTGTTTGATCATGACATTTAGGCTTCGAACTGCGCTGAATTAGTGAGGAAAAATATAGAATAATAAGCTCTTATGGTGAATGCGTGTGTTATTTTACCTCTTCGCTAATAAATGCATAAAATCGGTGAAACAAAAAGCTGTTTTAATGTTTCGTGTCATGTTTTTTCATCCTGTTATTTACTACACAACCACGATATTCAGACCACAATACTCCAGACCAGACCAAGTGATACAAAACACATTTTAATGCAGGTATTCAGTGTTATGTCACTAAACACATGGTCAAATTCTTCTTCCCATTGCTGTTCAATGCACAACTTACATTAAATTCAATCAAATTTCCCTTTGTCTTTTGAAGGATCAGGACCTTTAACGACATCACCAAAATGTTAACACCGTGTCACCGCTTTTTTTCTACTTCATTATCTCCCGTTGATCCGAAGCAAACAGTTTAAGACGATCTCGTTTAAACACTTTAACATGAATTAAAAAAGTGAGCTCATTACAGCGGTAGAGGCCCTTAAAAAGTCGGTGTAAGAGACTGAATCCCGGGCTGTGTTCAAAGCACAGAGCGCGCATTATGCCTCATTGTGTCCCGAACAAATTGCATAAAGGGTGAAGGGTGAGGATAAAGGGTGTAGCCGCGGCAGTACCAGTCGGGACAGTCGGCTTAACCTGACATGGGACAGGTAACCAGGATACCCAGGAGTGTGTGCTCTGCTCCCCTCTGGCTTTTAAGCAAATATTGACTGGGATCTTTAGACAGGCAAATGGCTTCTCTCATTGACTCAGCCGTGTTTCTGCGAGCTCGATGAAAGGTTAACTAAAAGCAGAAGTCGGTGGTTAGTTGTGTTTACTCACATTACGGAGGTGAGCGGTGTTTGGTGAGATTTTGATGTTTTTGTCCTTTACCAAACCTGAGTAATATTTGGTTTGAAGTGCTCTGACGTGGGTGAATGTCCCGGTCGCTCCTCCCACTGTGAGTCGTTACAGTATCACAGTGATAAAAGTGACACCTGCATTTGCTTTTTCTGTGTTTTCTTTGGAAATATTGCTCTTTATGTGATGTTTTGTCCGTCTGATAACGTTGAATTGTGTCATAAATCAACTGCAGAACTCAAATATTTGTTTTTCCAAAGGCTTTTTTACTGTTACTCGAGTAATTATTTGTGCCACTGTTTAGTTTTTCAGTTTTTTTCAACTGATACCTGTGTAATAGTATTTTAAAGTAGCGTTACACAAGTACATATTTTGACTATACTCTTTATTTATGCTTTTTTATGCTTTTACATACAACTCTTAGTGAGTGACAGTTTGAATTGTAATTTATCTGATCTATTTCCAGCTCCTTTTTGCTCTAGTTAGTGCACTTTACAAGAATTTCAGTTTTTTTGTTGTGTGTGTGCGTTGCTTTTGCTCATTTTTTCAAGATTTTGCGTCCAAACTGCACCAGAATAATCACTAAACATGTTGCCTGCCTAATTGCACACATTAAAACACACAATATACTCTCTTTAGCTTCACGTAGTCATTTCTATAAAGAGGCTATACATTTAATGCTGACTGCCCTGGAAAAACAATACCGGTGCATTTATTTGGTGATAGTGTCAGTTGTCCTACTGTTTGCATTAGATGACTCACGTTGCCCTTTATGGCGAGGACAGAACTGTCAGGTGTCACTTGAACGTGTCCCTCCTGCGCGGGGGAATCAACGCCTTGACATTTAAAACTCAGAAAACAACGCAAAAGATCATCGCGTCGGGACTTGTTTGACTTGGAATTAACCCGAACATGTAATCTCACCACAAACACAAAAGAGGAATCGTCGTTTTTTTTTGAGGACGTCAGGCTTGTGTGCACAATAAACGTGGACCAACCGGATGCGTTTGGCCGTATGTTTAAATACACGCCCTCACTCCATTTGAGCTGAATGTGAAGAAGAACAGTCGAGGCACAGAGTGTTTCAAAATGTGGCAGCGTCGAAATTGTTAACAAATAAGTTAAACTAGGGCAAAATGTAAGGATTAAACTGGTTATTTAGCGACCGCCATGACTTCGACTGCCATTCGGGGACCACGAGGCCTTCGCGAACCCATCGGCCTCTCTTACCATATGCTGCCTGCCGCCGTGATGAATTGTGCACGCAAAAAGCAGATGGCTCTATCAAACGCATGCGTGTGAGGTTGATGTTTGGTTAATGATTACCAAAGACTGTCCCATTAAAAGCCCCTGTCTGCCCCTCTCTGTGACGCAAGAGGCCGCTGATGAATATAATATAATACAGGGACCAATGGAAGAAGAAGAAGACGAAACGAGCAGTGCTGTCAGTGTTCCAATGGGAAAAACACACAGAGATCATGGCTCAAGTTGTAAATGTCAGGAACTGGTCATAAAACACAAGGAGCTACAGTTTTGGATGCAGCCCAGTGTTGTTTGTCTGCTTAAATTGCGTTGATATAATGTTCTGAAACTGATCGTGTGGTATATGTGTAGTACGTGCTCTTTGCGACAAGGCCCTGTTGTTCTGGATAAAAGTCAGTTTTCCCAAAGCCTTATCTCTCACCGGCTGTATGCAAATGAGCAGCTCTGCCTATTCAGTGAGACGCCCTGCACACCTGGAGCCTTAGTCAAACACAGTCTTTTATTGACAATCATTGTGCATCATACATGAATCCAAACGCATTCGCCTCATTTACACGCCTCCATAACATAGCAGCAGTGGCGGTGCATCCATCACAACTCAAAACCAGTCTTTCACCATTACGCATGCGTCAGCCAGACTGCGTTACGTCCATCATTTGCATAGTTAGGGACTTTTTTTTGCGACGCTCCTTGTACGTTGGGGGGTTAAAAAAAAAGAAGAAGAGAGTAGACAGTAGTTTCTTCACAGATGTCAATCCGTACCTGCGTAACGCGAGCCGAACGAACAAAACATCACCTTCAGGTATTGTACGTGAGGCTCAACGTGAAGCAAATACGGACGTCAAATTAAAAGAAATTTAAAAAAAAAAATCAGCCAAAAAATGATGATGTCGCACCGGGACTGTCCTGTCGTGGCATCCTCCAGCTCCCTGAAAAGTTTGGACACGTTAGTAGAGTAGTTATTAAACCCACACACACGCACACACACGCACACACACACACACACACGCACACACACGCACGCACACACACACACACACACACACACACACACACACACACATACACACACACATACACACACACACACACACGCGCGCGGGATGGAATAAAGCGCACATAATAATAATCATTCATGTTACCTTTGCAAAATGCCGCAAACGTCCCGTGCGCGCGCGCAGACGGGCCCCGGCGCATCATCCCGTACGCGCACTGGACTGTGTCGTGCCAGAGACAGATACACACCTTTTATACCTGTGTGTGTCGTCTCTGCCCATCCGCGCGGTCAGCCCTCCCCCCTCTGCTGCTGTTCCTCCTCCTCCTCCTCCTCCTCCCCCCGTCCCCGTCCCTCCCCTGCCTCCGGTGCGCCCCTGTGCGCGCAGCCCTGTCCCGGCGCAGACACCTGTCGCACGGTGCGTTGCTCTGATCCAATATTGACTCAAAGTGTGTGTGTGTGTGTGTGTGTGTGTGTGTGTGTGTGTGTGTGTGTGCGCGTGTGTGTGTGTGTGCGCGTGTGTGTGTGTGTGTGTGTGTGCGTGCGTGTGTGTGCGTGCGTGCGTGCGTGTGTGCGCGTGTGTGTGTGTGTGTGTGCGTGCGTGCGTGTGTGTGTGTGCGTGCGTGTGCGTGCGTGCGTGCGTGCGTGTGTGCGCGTGTGTGTGTGCGTGCGTGTGTGTGTGTGCGTGCGTGCGTGCGTGTGTGTGTGTGTGTGTGTGTGTGTGTCCTCCTCCTCTTCTCCAATCACCAGGCAACGTGCGTGACCTTTGTGCCCGCGCTGATGTGTAAAAGGATCATTGTGAGGTCCGCGGGCCTCATCCTGCCCAGCTCTTTTACATAAATGTGCCTTGCAAATGACTTTCCGCGTAATATTAACAAACTTTTGTCCGGGAATATGAGCCGTTGTGCTGGAATAACATGTGGAAGTGAAATAAAATAAAAATAGCGGTGGTTAATAGAGAATGGGCTATTGGAAAGTGTTTGTTGGGGCTGTTTAACTTTTTTTTCAGCAATAGTTTTTTTTTTTTTTTTTACAGCATTCTTATCCAGAATACCTGATTCTGTGCAAATATGACTTTCTAATGTATTATGACGTGTCACTAAGTCAAATCATGAGATGGGTTTGTGACAATGCAACATTTTAGTGTCATATTCAAGATTATTTTCTAATAAATTGAACGTTTTCTCACTTTGTCACGACAATAAACAGTCGTAGCCCATAATAAACAAGGGTGACTAAGTTTCCCCTTTCTGGTTGTCCTGCCCAGCCACTTATTGAGAGTGTCATCCTTTTTCATTGACCCGTGTACATTGTTTAACAGATTTACACAGAAAATGATTATTCAGAGAACTGTTCCAATCTCTCTCTCTGTGCATCAAGATTGATAAAATGTGCTATAATTTGATGGTGTTGCAGTTATTATACGAGTCCAGAGATGGTCAAATGCAAATGCTGACCTGACAGAAACACTACAGAAGATTCAGAACAGAAAAGGCATCGTATTGAGAAGGAATTATAGAGCAAATATGAAATGTAATGTATAAAAGACTTAAAGTGGTTATTTGTGAAGGACAGACTGCTGTATTCTTTGCTTTCCTTTAATAGAAATGTTTTGGAAACGCAAACTCCTTTCACGCTGCAGACATGACAATTCTTTGAAACCAACAGTCATTTAAAGAGGCAAATATTATGTAAGTCAACAATAAAAGAATATCTGGGCTGTGATGGTGAGAGCAGTTTGAACAACTACAAAATGATATAAACGTGTCAGATTAAGTGTATTATATTCAGTGGGTAATGTGCATTTAATGTGTTCAGTGTTATTGATACAGACTATTTCTATTGTCGATTGATGTAATGTTACTGTAATTCTATAGAACATGTAGGTTATAATAGGTTATGGATTTATCCTTTTAAATTGGTCCCCAGGAAGAATATGGGGCTCCTAATAATAAATAAAGCTCGTAAATAAACACAAAACTACAATTCCTTTAACAACAATTGTACATTTACTTGAATTAAGACAAAAAGTCAGATTAACACTTGGCATTTGCGCATTTTATTGATTTGTCAAGGGCCCTCGAGTCATAGAACTAAAATATCACATTTCCCACTGCAGAGTAAAGGTATAAAAAAAAACATGGCATTTTACCATTTAACAGAAAAGAAAAGCCAATCCTCACCTCCTTTGTTTTAGCAGTAACTAACGCCCCAGGACACAATGAAGGACACGTCTAAGGAGTTAGAAATGGTGCTAAATAAACACAACGGTTAAACTTGTTCGTCCGAAACCCTGAATAAAACACCCGAAAAGCAAACGCACCCGTGTAATAATGTTGTTAATAATGTTACATTTACAGGACGGAAAGACTAAGGTAACACTGCTCCATGGACACATCACATACAATGACTGGACGTATCAGTGGAAGGTTTTTGGCCGACACATTTTATGGTTTCACAGTATTTATCGTCAATATTTGAAAAACAGACAGAACTGCGTAGCTCTATGTAAAGATCCCGTGTCGTTATTTACGGCCTCCGCGTTATGTTGCGATACAGAATCCAGTCCGTATCGATCTCGCTGCTGTGGCCGATAACCGATATTTGCAGAGGCCAAAGACAAGTTCGTACATTAACTCTTGACCTGTGCAAAAGTGACGATTGTGGAGATAATTGTCAACTCATTTAGTCATTGAATAATCCTCATCAACACTTTAAACGGACTCCAAAACATGCCACGCGCCAGAGACGTTTTGTGACATGGAAATGACACGGGACATGAGCACGTTTAGCGCTTTTGATCAAATTTCACATTTCATCTGTAACATAAATCGATCAGGACGACCTCAAGCAGCTTCATCTCAACTCCATCTGGATCAAATAGAGTAAAAAATTGGATATTTACAGGCATTTTGCGTTATAAAACGAATCAATTTGCAGCATGATTGTGTAACTATACAGACTTTGCCTAATAAATGCGCTTGTATTTCCATTTTTACACTTTAGCATGTTCAAAATGACTAATCTGTGGCACTGAAGACAAACAGGGAAAGACAAGAGACTGGAGGCATCTTAGAAAAAGCATTAGTACCAAATATTCACTTAATTTCCAATATTGGACCTATTCAACCTGAGAAAACGCCAACAAATGCTAATACTGCATATTCATCTCATGATCTGGTGTTTAGTAAAGTTGATAATAATATGCCCATCTTCTGTGCATGTAAATGGTCCAGTTATACATTAGATTGGGGAATAGGAAGGAATTAAGGAATTACACTCGATTTAGCACAAAAGCTAAAGTTCAGGACAAACAATTGAGAAAATTAATGGAACATCATCGTATTGAAGTCAAAATGTCACAAATCAAACTGTCCCGCGATCCAGAAGCTCAAAACGTGAGCTGCAGGTCTTTAATTGAGGTGTATTTGAATATTCTGGAGGCACAAAAAAGGCAAATCTATTGTTGACCCAAAGCCAGTCGCTGTGTGTAGCCGTCCCAGCCCGACTTCCTGTACGCCTCGGCCGCTTTCAGCCTATCAGAGGCCTCCAGGATCCCGCGTCCGACAATGATGACATCGGAGCCTTTGTCCTTGATCACTTCCTCTGGGGTGGAGTACTGCTGCCCCAAACCATCCACTGAAAGAGCAACACATGAAACAGTGAAAGAGCCTTTTGGGGGAAACCAGGAAAAGATCCCGTGTACTATGGCTCCACCTGGTGGTGATGGACGGACACTACAGCCAGATTTTACACTAGACCTGACACGACAGGCCAAAGGTTTGGATTTATGTTTCATTTTTCTTCCTCCGTTTTAATAATAATTTACACTGTAGATTCTCACTGAGCACAAACAAAATTATGTAGTTTAAAGTGTAGGAAAACTAAACGATTACTGTATTTTCTGGGCTATAAGTCGCACCCGGAGTATAAGTCGCACCAGCCAAAAATGCATAATAGAGAAGAAAAAAACATATATAAGTCGCACTGGAGTATGAAATGCGGTTTGTGTGAAAATAACATAATATCACATATAAGTCGCTCCGGAGTATAAGTATAAAGATAAGTATAAGTTGTGCCCCGGCCAAACCTATGAAAAAAGGAGAATACGGTATTAGGTTTATCAATGATGGTGATTATTCGGGTCACGATATAATCATAAGGACTAAAAAATAATAATCATGTCTATTTTAGCAGCAAAATGAAGTGGCATTTAAGTCCTTTTTGTATCATGAGCCGCGGCACGTGCTTTGTGAGTGATCGGTTTGCATCTTCACACACGAGATGCAGACTGGGCTGTGTTACCTCCGCTCTGCAGCTGCACTCCCGGAGTCATGTGGATGAACTCTGGCCTCTCGCTCGTCTTCTCGCCGCAGATGAAACCCATCACGAAATCGGAATGGTCCTCCGCAATTCTCAGCTGCAAGACGGAAAAACATGAAGAACCCAAACATAAAGCAAAGGTAATAATGAGACAAGATAAAGATGATCTTTATTTGTTCCACAACGGGGAATATCCAATGTTGCAACAGATTAGGAACAGAAGTACAATAATAAAGAAACTGATAACTTATAAGAAAAAAACTCTGATACTCTGTTATATGGACAGAAAATAACAAAAATGTACTCTCCGTAGCTTGCGTGTACTCTCCGTAGCTTGCGTGTACTCTCCGTAGCTTGCGTGTACTCTCCATAGCTTGCGTGTACTCTCCATAGCTTGTATGTACTCACCGTAGCTTGCGTGTACTCTCCATAGCTTGTATGTAAGCTTGTATCTACTCACCGTAGCTTGCGTGTACTCTCCGGTGGCCAGAGAGCCTTGTGAGCTCATCTGTGCTATGAGCAGACAGCCTCGACCCAGAGGTTTACCCACAGCACTGAGCCCCTTCACCACGCCCGGACCTGGGACTGCGTGAGCGTTCACTATGTGGGACCAAGACGAGATCTGGTACAATCCACCTAGACACAGCGGGAAGATTTACTCCAAATGTGTGTGTTTATTTGACAGTGGTATTTAATGAACATCTGTTACAGTTGCAGTGTAAATATGTCTTGGCCGGGGTGCGATTTATACTTATATTTATACTCCGGAACAACTTATTTGACATCATTTGTTATTTTCACACTTGCAATTGCATTTCATACTCCAGTGAAACTTAAATATGTTTTTTTCTTCTCTATTATGCATTTTTTGGCTGGTGCGACTTATACTCCAGTGTGACTTATAGTGCGGAAAATACAGTACATAGAACTGTAAAAGTCCAGTTATAAATGCTCACCGTTTTTTATTTCAAAAGATACAATTTAAAAGTGGACAGTCAATAATAAGTCCCCATGACAGATAATTGCTGACTTTTATAAAAGATTAAACTGCACGACACAGGGGCACGTGATTGTTTTGTTTCAGCGCTACAGGTAAAAAGCCGTCAGCTACTTCGACTGGTCTGTTGCATGTCTTTTAAAATACAAAAAAGGACAAATATTTTGCATCATTTGTATGGTTATCAGCATTTTAAACATGTTTTTGAGTACCTTTAGTTTAGCATATCATGTTTTAACTTAAAAAAAATAAAGTTTAAAAGTAAAATTACATATTACATTTGGTTCTATGCAGTTTCTCATGGGACTAGCTGACTAGTTTTGGCGCCATCTACTGGCTGCAGAAGGCGTTACAATGCTTTGAGATGGCTTCACTGCCGGGACTGGACAGGAGACATTCAGAACAGGGCGTGTCTGAAGCTCGGAGGCCGGCCCGGGTCTTGACCACACTGAGGCTACGCTCACACTGCAGGTCTTGATGCTCAATTCAGATTTTTTTTCCTCAAGAGGCGGTTCACATTGCAGACAAAATATGACTCAGATCAAGGCAAACAGCCCTGAAGTGTCCGATGTGGAGAAGAACCAGGACAAAGCTCAGGAGTCGTTGTCACATTATGAGACAGACCATCATTTTGTCAGATCGTTGTCACTTTTGTTGTTGCACTTTCTAGCGTTGTTGTTGTGTGGCAGGCGTTTTAAAGGTTTATCCATTCACTTCTCATTTTCTCTAATACAAACAAAAAATCAAAAATGCAGCGCCCGTTTTATTCCAGAACAAAAGTCAGATAAATGCAACTTGCGTGTTCCGACTGCGGTCACTTTGCAAAAGATCAGATTTAGTACCACATACGAAAGAGTCGTGCTGTTCAAAATTACATGAAATAAATCAGATCCAAGTCACATTTGGAGAGTGGACCTGCAGTGTGAACGTAGCCTCAAAGGTGTGCAAAGATGGTACGCTTCTATTAAGTGTCATTATTTAACACAGCAGAAAAGAGGGTGCAAACACGTTTAAATGAGGTTACAGTGCACCCTCTTGCCCTGTAGCCCCGGGCCTGCTCATTAGGGAGAAGACTTTCAGACCAGGAATCATCAAACTAGTGTGAATGAAGCTAAACGCTCCTCCGGCTGTGTTTTTGATGAGGGAACTATGTTAGAACATGGTTAAAAGCTCAAATAAGTTAATGTTGCATATGTGTCCTTTAAGCAAATGTATATAGGAAGCAATTTGGACTTTGTTAAATCCTCAGAAAAAAGAAAGACAGAAAACATAATAAACGATGCTTTGCCTTCATACTGATGCTTGACCGTGTTCCCAATGTCGGCAAACTTGCGATCTTCAAAGATGAGGAAGTTGTGTTTTTCAGCCACCGCTTGTAGTTTCTGACCAATTTCAGTCGTGTAGTCCTTAAAAACACACAAAATAAATATTCTTTTAGTCCGCGTTTGTTTACCCGCTCGCATCTTTCTAAACAAACGTCCTGTCTGACTTAAAGGATGGTTATTGAACAGTCAAGAATGTATTTGAGACAGAATAAACCGTCACCAAAAACACAAAGATCACATTCTTCTGCACCGGGGCCTTTGAATGCGCGTCAGTCCTACCTCGAGTATGTCTATGTGCGTTTTGAACAGGCAGATTTTGGAGCCGAGCGACTCTGCGAGCTCCAGTAACTCCTCGCTGCTGGTGACGTCGGCCGACACGCACAGGTTCGACTGCTTAGCCTCCATGATGGTCAATAACTGCGATGCGAGAGGGTGAATTTCTGAAAAGGAGATGCAATTTTTACAACCAACTTCCGATTTTGATCACACACACACGTGCCCTGAACACGTGCAATACTGATTTAACCATGTGCAATACCGTCATAAGCATGTGCAATACCGTCATAAGCATGTGCAATACCGTCATAAGCATGTGCAATACCGTCATATTCATGTGCAATACTGTCATATTCATGTGCAATACCGTCATAAGCATGTGCAATACCGTCATATGCATGTGCAATACCGTCATATGCATGTGCAATACCGTCATATTCATGTGCAATACCGTCATATTCATGTGCAATACCGTCATATTCATGTGCAATACTGAATTAACCATGTGCAATACTGAATTAACCATGTGCAATACTGAATTAACCATGTGCAATACTGAATTAACCATGTGTAATACCGTCATATCCATGTGTAATACCGTCATAAGCATGTGCAATACCGTCATAAGCATGTGCAATACTGTCATAAGCATGTGCAATACTGTCATAATCATGTGCAATACTGTCATAATCATGTGCAATACTGTCATAATCATGTGCAATACTGTCATATTCATGTGCAATACTGTCATATTCATGTGCAATACTGTCATAAGCATGTGCAATACTATCATATTCATGTGCAATACTGAACTAACCATGTGCAATACTGAACTAACCATGTGCAATACTGTCATATCCATGTGCAATACTGTCATATCCATGTGCAATACTGTCATATCCATGTGCAATACTGTCATATCCATGTGCAATACTGTCATAAGCATGTGCAATACCGTCATAAGCATGTGCAATACCGTCATATTCATGTGCAATACCGTCATATTCATGTGCAATACTGAATTAACCATGTGCAATACTGAATTAACCATGTGCAATACTGAATTAACCATGTGCAATACTGAATTAACCATGTGCAATACTGAATTAACCATGTGCAATACTGAATTAACCATGTGTAATACCGTCATATCCATGTGCAATACCGTCATAAGCATGTGCAATACCGTCATAAGCATGTGCAATACTGTCATAAGCATGTGCAATACTGTCATAAGCATGTGCAATACTGTCATAATCATGTGCAATACTGTCATAATCATGTGCAATACTGTCATATCCATGTGCAATACTGTCATATCCATGTGCAATACTGTCATAAGCATGTGCAATACTGTCATAAGCATGTGCAATACTGTCATAAGCATGTGCAATACTGTCATAAGCATGTGCAATACTGTCAAGCATGTGCAATACTGTCAAGCATGTGCAATACTGTCATAAGCATGTGCAATACTGTCATATTCATGTGCAATCCCGTCATATTCATGTGCAATACGGAATTAACCATGTGCAATACCGTCATATCCATGTGTAATACTGTCATAATCATGTGCAATACTGTCATAATCATGTGCAATACTGTCATAAGCATGTGCAATTACTGTCATCTCACAAGCAATTAAGGCCATATTCATGTGCATACAACTGATGTAAATAAGAGTGTTTTATTTTGTTTACTTACTTACCATTAGTATTAGGCTAGCTATTTTTACTTTATTTTATTTTTATCTTTTTATTTTATTTATCTATTCTCCCCCTCTATTCCCTATTAAGATATGAGGAGTTTTGTTAAAGAGTTTTTTGTTTTGTTCATAAGAGTTCTTCTATTATCTTATCTTAATGAGAGGGATGTTATGAATGATAACTTTGTTACAAAACACTGCATCACACTTATATTACAGGTGGTAAAATAATTTTTTTTTTTTTTTTTTAGAAGCAGCATCGATGTTAAGAAAATGATTCAGAAGCAGGCTTTTAGCTAGAGGGCCGTCTTCCCGTCTTTTGGACGGGGTATCTCGACATGTGGACGGACATTTTCGAGGGCAAGGACGGTGTAATTTTTATTAATTCATTTTAGAAAAATGAATATCATCATTAAATCGGGCCGGGAAGCGTTTGACGATAGTCCGCCGCGGTCCGCGCCATGACAGCTCACTGTTTACAAGTGAAAATTTGAATGCTGCGCGCTGATTGGTCGACAAAGTCTGTGTGCCCGTCTCTGATTGGCTGCCGAGCCGTGGTCTGGAAAATGCCGAAGCTCAGGCGGCGCGAGAGTATGGAAAGTCACTATGACACGAGAGGCATGCGGGCGCTGCCGGGTAGTCGCCTCCCCGTTAAAAGCGCCGCATTATTTTGTAAAAGCATCGAAAAAAGGCGGTGATAAACATATTGGCTCTCCATAGCCTTTCCGCGAGCAAACATTTTTTAAGCCCCCGGTTGGACGGGGTGTTTTCACAACCTAGCTAAAAGCCTGTTCAGAAGCGATGCCGACGTGTCAATAATGGCATTTTAAGTCTGATTGAAGCAGCAGGAACAGCTCATTTAACTAATCGTGTAAACTTTTATTTTGTGTCTGAATCAATGGAAACGGCTGCTACGCACGTAAAAAGCAGCTTTAGTGCAAAACGTGTAGATAAACTGTTGTAACGTGACTCAAAGCTACATGTGCAGTACAATCCTGTCACTGAAACACAAGACACACATAAAACTGCTCACAATATAAAGAAAAAATAAATAAAAAACTTGCCTCTGCAGATTTTACATGAGAAATTTACAGTAAAATGAAGATCAACAAGCATAAAAGACATAGAAAAAGAGTTAGAATAAACCTCGGGCTGCAACTAACGATCATTATTCTGTGCTTTTTTTGTTTAGAAGAACATTTACACAGAACATTACATTTTAAACCAAATACAGGAAATAAATTTGCCAACTAAAGGCTTCAAAATAAAGTATATTATTGATGAAAATTACAAATAGTTTTTTTTGGTGCTAATTTTATTCAATAATTCATCCCTCTTTGTCCAAAACGACAAATTATGTTTAAGAGAAAGCAAGTATTTAAAAAAGTCAACCATCATTTTATTAATCAATCGTTTATAATTGTTCTGAATAATCGATCCATGGAATTATTTCTTTCCACCATCGTCTCAATAACAAAAGCACATACTTGGTAGTTTGGCTCGGTCTGCATATTTCATTTGCTCGATACGTGGCTTCTTGGGAAGAGGAACGCTGTTTCCGTTCTTCTCTTTGGGCCTTTAGGGTAAAACAGACATAACAACATTTAAAAACGATGCAACTTTGCTAATTATTTTACATTTAACATTTACAGCAATAATTTATAGCCCAAATATTTGTTCTTTGTCACTTTTTCTACAAAGAACACCACTATAGTTACAGAAAATGATGAAAATGTGCAACAACTGAAAAGCTAGATTGAATTTTTAAATGTACAAAAATACTCAAAATGTTGCCAACAAACCTCTGAATACCGTATTTTCCTGACTATAAGTCGCACCCTTTTTCATAGTTTTGGCCGGGGCACGACTTATACTTCTATTTATACTTGTATACTTATACTCGTGAGCGACTTATATGTGATATTATTTGTTATTTTCACACTTGCAACCGCATTTCATACTCCAGTGCAACTTATATATGTTTTTTCCTTCTATTATGCATTTTTTGGCTTGTGCGACTTATACTCCAGTGCGACTTATACGTGTTTTTTTCTTCTCTATTATGCATTTTTTGGCTGGTGCAACTTATACTCCAGTGCGACTTATACATGTTTTTTTCTTCTCTTTTATGCATTTTTTTGGCTGGTGCGACTTATACTCCAGTGCGACTTATAGTCCGAAAAATACAGTATTTGTAGTAAACAAGACTGGGTCAATATTGCAACCAAACCTGCCCATTAGCGATACTATTTAAACCTCTTCCCATCTGAATTAAATATATATAAGTAATTACCTAAATGTGCCGTTTTCCTTGATGAACTTGAGGACGTTCTGAGCCGTCTGCGCGTCGATTCGCTCAGCCGCCTGCAGCACGTCCAGCAGCTTGAACATGGAGATTATGGGGTGAAGACGGATTCCCTTGGACGCCAACATCTCCACTCCTCCCTGTTCTCTGTCCATCAAGACTATGGAATCTGACACCTGAAAACACAAAGCACGAGATTAAGGTTAAATTTAATGTTTTTTTAAAGAGCTGCAGAACTGAATGATGTTGAAAATGTTCCCAAGGCTCAAAACCTTTATGACTGAATGGATTGTATTGTTGTTTGTATTGTTGTTGTCCATCTTGTGGACTCTGATCAGGAAATAAAAATTAAATAAATAAATAAATAAAATGTATTATAAACTAAATCAATAGAAATAATAAATACATAATATTAAAAAAAATGGTGGCACTTCTTTTAAATAAATTAAAACATGATATGCTTTTATTAGTTTATATTGTAATTTAATCCATTGTATCTTTGTATATGTTTTGAAAAGCACTTTGAACTGCTTTTATTACAAATTGTGCTATAACAATGTATTTTGATTGATTTGATTTATAACGAGGATGGGTAAGATTGAGAAAGTTCATCCAAGGGACGGTTATTAGACATTTTGGAGATAATATCAGACGTGTCGAGATGGTCTGATAATTACAGTTAATCGTGCAATAAATTAAAAATAGTAATATATTTATCATACCTACTTAAACATAAGGAGCGGTAAAGCTGGAATCTGGAGGACGGTTTTGACACTTCCTCTTCAAAAGCTGAAGCTAAATTAAATACAATTGAGTTTAGGGAGTTTTAATAAAGTTTTAAAAAGTCCAGGGAGAATTAATGTAAAAGTCAAAATTAAATGTTTTGAATTTTATAGACAGTTTTTACTTGTTTTGGAGTAAAAACTGACCCCGATTCATCACAGAATGGTTGATTTGACTGGAAATAATGTGGATTTATTTTTTTATATTTCAACATGCCCGGCAGATTGACCGTTGGCTTTTATCAGCGGGCTCACCTCATGGTAAGAGGGAAACGTATGAATGTAGTGAAGTCATTATTTTGTACCTTAAGTCCCTCTTTGTAGAGCACTTCAGCCGTCTCCAAAATACTGGTCCCACTGGTCACGGTGTCTTCAATGATCAGACAAACATGGCCTTCTTCACAGATTCCCTCCACCATGCGTTTAGTGCCTGCGCAAAACACACAATATTAATCATTAGAGTAATAATAATAATGCATGATTCTTCTTTAACATCTTCCCCGGTGAACGTGCCTGCCATTCTGCACCTACGGCCCCCGTAAACCAGAACAATACCTCATGCATAAATGTAGGACAAAAAAAAAACAGTATTTTTTTTTTTGTCCTATTAAAATGAAAATACAAGTATTTCAATAGGAATTTCCTGAACATCAAAAATACAAACTTGTCAGATACAAACTTGTCAGATGTCTTAGAGGCAAAAGTCTGAACTCTGCTCCAAACCTCCTGCTTTTTCTGACAGAGGATTGACTGTAGACTAGGATTGTCCCAGTATAAAATGTTACGATTATAGTGAGAAGAACATGATTTGACTTGTCACTGAAAACAGGACCAAACAGCTCTACATTCCCTTTGTCAAACTCATTACAGTTCCTCGGTTTGTGAACAAAATGTCACTTTCTGAATGACAAACGTAGGTGACCTGCAGATGACCTCTGGGCTTTTGCCATGGCGACGGGAACGCCTGCAGGAGAGGACAGACTCCTCAGCTCACCACGCCCCGTCTTAGAGGTTCCACATAACTTTAGGTTCATTCCCAGTGAACTCTCTCACAAAATCTCACAATTCCACATGCTCCTCGGGACACCCGTCGTAGTCCTCGGACACCCACCATAGGACACGCACCCCGCAGTCCTCGGACACCCACCATAGGACACGCACCCCGCAGTCCTCGGACACCCACCATAGGACACGCACCCCGCAGTCCTCGGACGGACACGCACCCCGCAGTCCTCGGACGGACACGCACCCCGCAGTCCTCGGACACGCACCCCGCAGTCCTCAGACGGACACGCACCCCGCAGTCCTCAGACGGACACGCACCCCGCAGTCCTCGGACACGCACCCCGCAGTCCTCGGACACGCACCCCGCAGTCCTCAGACACACCCACCATAGTCCTCAGACACACCCACCATAGTCCTCGGACACACCCACCATAGTCCTCGGACACACCCACCATAGTCCTCAGACACCCACCATAGTCCTCAGACACACCCACCGTAGTCCTCGGACACACCCACCATAGTCCTCGGACACCCACCATAGTCCTCAGACACACCCACCATAGTCCTCAGACACACCCACCATGGTCCTCAGACACACCCACCATAGTCCTCGGACACACCCACCATAGTCCTCGGACACCCACCATAGTCCTCAGACACACCCACCGTAGTCCTCGGACACCCACCATAGTCCTCAGACACACCCACCATAGTCCTCAGACACACCCACCATAGTCCTCAGACACACCCACCATGGTCCTCAGACACACCCACCATAGTCCTCGGACACACCCACCATAGTCCTCAGACACACCCACCATAGTCCTCAGACACACCCACCATAGTCCTCGGACACACCCACCATAGTCCTCAGACACACCCACCATAGTCCTCAGACACACCCACCATAGTCCTCGGACACCCACCATAGTCCCACCCACCATAGTCCTCAGACACCCACCATAGTCCTCAGACACACCCACCATAGTCCTCAGACACACCCACCATAGTCCTCAGACACACCCACCATAGTCCCCGGACACACCCACCGTAGTCCTTGGCCTCTTTTCTCCGGATGAGCATGGGCAGCTCGTGTCTGGAGCAGATGATCGTGGCCAGAGGCAGAGCCGTGTACGGGACGCCACACACGGAGTCAAACTGCAGAAGCTCGTCCTGCACCTTCTGGTAAATGAGAGCGGCAACCTGCAGGAAGACCACGCCCAAACAGCAGTGGACAGCAAACATGTTAAAATGCAATATACACCAAGACGACAAGGGCGGCACAATAAAATACAACCGCAAAGGCTGCAATGATCTATAATGGAATTTACTTACTAAATATTCTGTCTTTTAATAGAAAAATCTTACGGTTCCTGCGGTTCAGACCGTTACATGTTCTGAAATGATTTTAGCACTACAGATGTCCCTCAAATGTTAAAGTGATGTGTATAATCTGAACAGAATCCTACTTTTAACACATATGTAGTTATTTTAAAAAGCATAACGTACAATTCCTGACATTGCATGTAGAAGCAAACATCTGGCCTGACTTACACCTTCAATAACAGTGTTTATCCAGCTGCCAACGTTTGTTTTGAGCTGATCATTGCATTTGATTTTGCATTCTGGGTCAAGTTTAAGTTCCTACTACAACTTTGTACTCATATTAACTTATCTGACAGTCAACAGCTGTTAAATGTGTGCAAAAGTCTGCAAAAGAATCCCGATAATGCTCTAGTGTTTCCTCATTTTGATACTTGAGTGCATATACGAGCTGCGGTCTTTAGACCTCATTCCCCAGCGACACGTAGCCTAGATTTAAGTCTCTTTTTCATGGTATTTATTCAAACTTTTGCAGTAAAGTTGCACGCGGCGTGTGCACAGCGGCAGCACGTGTCCTGTACCTGGTTCATGAGCGCCGGGTGCGACACCAAAACCCTCAGATCGATGTAAATAGGTGTCATCATTCCACTTTTGAGTTTATATTCCCCAAACTTCACCGCGTTGACATCGTGCAGCTTCAGGATGAGACCGTCCACACTGTCCATGTTTGCGCTGAGCTTCTGTCCGGGCGGTGAGAGCTGGAGGGGAAAGTTTCTTCTTCTTCTTCTTTCGGGTTTGACGGCAGCTTTGCGTCCAGCACGTCGCGTTACTGCCCCCTGCAGGTGGTTTCAGGTTTCTTCTTCTAACCGGAGTGATTTATTGGCGGTTGGCAAAGAGATTAAAGGCGCATTACCGCCACCAGCTGATAAGAAGTATGAACTGCAACACGTTACTCGCAAATAAATTAATAATAAAACTATTAGGGGAAAAAAAAAATAATAATAAAGTAAATAATAAAGTAAATATCACCATATGCAACATATAATTACTCTAATTAAAATACTTTTTATTCTATTAATCTGTCTCTCAGAAAACATATTAGTACTTTGAAGTTGGCACACTTTGGGTGTTGCTGGAGAAGATCCACTAGATTGAATTTCATTTTAAAGGTCCCATAACATGCTAAATCGACTTTTCAGTGCTTTTAGCCTTCTTACATTGCTATTCGTGCTTCACATATTATGTACCCAGAGTGTTTTTTGATTGATTCCCGCAGTTTTTAGCTATAGTACAGACTATCTCCTTTCCGCGAATCTCCAAACTGACGGGCGGTGTCTACAAGACCGCGTCATAACCCCAGGCACGCGTCACCATCCCCCCTCAACCTGACTCTCAGAAACATGGAGTTATACAGAGACCGTCACCTCGATTCTGGAGCCCAGAAACTAAACTTCCTGTCTCTGCGAAGACTAACATTGTTATTGATCGTCATCATGGTAATTTGTTATTGAAATAAATGAAAAAATATATAATATAATAGGGCTATAATAGCCCTAACCTTAACCCTAACCCCTACTTCGTCTGGTTAAAACTAGTTTATGCCATGGATCTGTATTAGCAAGAGTGTAGCAAACTCATCCCAAAACAAACTAGACTATCTAATCCAGGCATGTCCAAACTAGGGCCCGGTGGCCAAATGCGGCCCTCAAACCAATTTTTGTTGGCCCTCCAGCTTCCTGCTATGTCGGCCCAAACAACAAAAACTAGTACTTTTTACTGTGAAATTGGGAAAATTCAGGCATATTGATGTTATACCAACCGAATATTAATATTGTGTGGAGGCTCATCGCAATTACATCAAATGCAAAATTTCGAATGATTCACTTTGTCATTCAACAAATTCGACATTGTCAAGTGGTTTGTGGCCCTTTTGCCCCGTTTAAGTGTCAAAATGCGGCCCTTGGTGAAAAAAGTTTGGACGCCCCTGATCTAATCTATAAGTTTAAAATGTTTAAACACGAAAAAAAATTAATTGGGTCAAAAAAATCTCTCCAGAATCGGGGTAACGGACTGGGTAAAACCGCATGTCTCTCAGAAAACATATTAGTACTTTGAAGTTGGCACACTTTGGATGTTGCTGGAGAAGATCCACTAGATTGAATTTCATTTTAAGGTTGTTGAGAGTGTCCTTCATTTTGTTTCTTCTTCTTTTCCAGTTCCCTCAAATTAAGATACATATATAGTTCCAAACTGCATCAGATTTGCAAGACTTTCATAAACATTCCTAGTTCTTTCAGTCCTTCCATTATAGTTTGACTCCGAGCTCTATATTTCACATCATGTTGCACACACTGTCACTTACATTCATCACAACCCAGTCAATCCAGTCAAAAGCAATTTATATTTCAAGCAACTATGTCCAAATCTTTTTCTTTTCTTTTTTAAATAATTGTTTCATTGAGAGTACTATGTCCAATTCCACAGGTTAATTCTTCTCTTACTTCTCTTTGCTTCAGTCCTACACAATTTAACATGTACTTTAACCATTTCTTTTACTATTTTTGCAAGTTTATCAGCTCAACTGACATGGGCCTTTCAAACTGGTACAATTAAATGACAACGCACTCTAAACATAAAGATGATTGCTTTTCTATTAAACTACCGCTCTTAGGTATTAACTGCGCCCTCATGTGGCTGTTGGAGCTTGTGGCATTTAAAGAACAAACTTATTGTGATGTACAGTACAAATAAGGATTAGAAAAGAAAAATAACAGTTTGAAAACTTAAAACAATAACCCTCCAAATGATCTTATGTGACCTCAATAAGGCTTGATTAAAAAGTATAACAAGTATATTTTGTTCTGTTTATTAAAAAGGTTCAGTCCACAGTAGTTCAAAGTTTGGCACCAACAATACAAAACAAGTTTAACAATAAAGTGTACACCCCAAATTAGCATTAAACTAATGCTGGATAAACGGGATAAATAAAACAAAGAATAAAAGAAAACATACATTTCTTTTGAAACTTACTCATTTCCAAAACAATGAAAATACTTAATAGTTCATCTTTGGTCAACTTTGGTCTCATTGATTTTTCAGACAATATTCTTTTAAACCAGTAGATGGCAGCAAAACAGATATACTGAAATGGCGAGACGTTTTTAACACTAATTCAAAGGTATCAGTGCTTACTTTCCTCAGAAAATACATTTACAATGACAAATAAAGCCTGTGCTAAACAATATTTTTTTTTAATATTTCATAATCTACTGCCAATCAAACGAAACATTTCACAGGCTCGATAAGGGGAAACATCATGTAAAACTTGACCCATTTACATAGTGGTGTAAATTTAAGGAATGCAGTAGAAAGCAGCAGGTTTTGTGCTTGTGTCACTTTTTGTTTCTCGTACAAAATATCGGCCAAGGCATAAAACCAAAAAAAGGTAAATGAAAAACAGCTGGCGTTGGTGATAAGGCACTTAAAATGTGTGACGGGGGAAAAGAAGGCGAAAGCAAGCTCCGATTTGAACGAAAGCACCGTGAGTTCTCCTTCTTGAAGTGGTTTGGACAGTGTCAGTGGTTAATCGTCACTTCTTTGTCACTTTTTGGACGGACTCTGTGCGTCTGCGAGAAGCTCCGGCCTCAAACATTCGATCGGACAGTGGATGTTCTGCAAAAGAACAGAAAAGCTTGCGTTAATGATCGCACAGATATATGTATATGTTTTTATCATTTCTCCAATCTATATTTCTTAAACTGAGAGTATAATTTCCGCAAACTAGAGGACAATTTTAGAGTCTTCCGGAAAGACGTGTCAAATTAAAGTGCGGGCCACAGACGTGAGGACATTTTGCAGCGATTACCGTATTTTCTGGACTATAAGTCGCATCTTTTTTCATAGTTTTGGCCGGGATGCGACTTATACTTACATTTATACTTATATACTTATACTCCAGAGCGACTTATATGTGATATTATCATTTTTTTCTTCTCTATTATGCATTTTTTGGCTGGTGCGACTTATACTCCAGTGCGACTTATAGTCCGGAAAATACGGAAATCTTATATACTGAAATTCCACCACATTACAGCACATACCATGCACATTTTATACCAGTAGGAGTAACTTTGTTGAAAAAAATGACAAAGGTATTTTGAGCATTAAAACCACCTGTAATTAGGTCCATGCACGACAGTTACTCTTAATGCCAGGCTGTGGAACATGCCCACTTTAAACTCACCAGTTTCCGTAGAGCGTTTTCTCTGTACCGGTCAAAGACGTCTGTGTGAACGGGCTGCAGTAGATCGGCCTCCACGTCTGCGTTCACTCCCGGCCTCCTGCAGTTCTCACAGCGCCAGCCCTGAAAACGGACAATCGTTCAGTGCGTTCAGTGCGTTCAGTGCATTTACACAAACACCGTTCACACAAGCCGACACATTCAACACGGAACGGAGTCGCTTTATTGTCTGTCGTACGCTGGCGAAAATGCGTCTTTGGCTCGCGCAATCACAGACGTCGCAGTAAAAACAACACAGACTACAATAAAAACACATTTAGATAAATCAGAATAGTCCTTTAAGTTCAAGTTCTTTGCAGGCACAAGAGCACAAACAGGCTGAGAACTGTTGGGGCCCACGACCTGATGTTAAAGGACCCAAAGATGGAAGCAGCTGCACAACTCTGCTTAGTCTGGCTTTGTTACTGGACGTTAAGAGACCGAACCAGATGGTATCGAATAGGCGTGTGCCAAAGTATCAAAATATCGTGATGCTACATTTGGTGATACAGTATCGATATCATGGGCTGCTGTTTCGATATATAACACCATGAGTCATTTTTTGGTATAATTTCCAGGATGATTTTGCGGCCGCGCTTCAATTGTGTTGCTTGATTAACGAAAGGAAACTTGTTGTTGTGGAAAAAAAATCGACATTTTCACAGTTCTGATGATTAAAATGTGTGTATTTCATTTTGATTTTGTGCATGTCGTGGTTTAACAAAGAAAAATGTGTTTAAAATGTATTGGGTTCTTTACAAAATAGTGATATATCGTAGAACATCACGAGCAATATATCGATTATCGCAAAATCGTGTTATTATCTTAACGTGACGTGTATCTCGTGGAATCGTGAGGGACTCTGTGATTCCCAGCCATAATATCAAACGTCAGTACGATCGCAATTAGGAACTGACAGACCCTTGTTAAAATACAGTCTCCAACTCGAACGCTCTTGCAAGAAAAGCCATTGCCGTTTTTTACTATATTTTCCGTAGATGCATTAAACGCGATCATTAAGCGCGAAAGTCGTATCCAAAACCGTTCCCAAATGTTCGCATGAGTTCACGCTGCTCGGGTCATTCTGCGTCATGAGAAGGGGTCACACCTGCTGCCCTCCGTAGCACGTGCATGTGCAGATAGCGCCCAGATACTCCTTCTGCCACTGGTTTCCCACTTGGTACATCTTTCCGTCGTCGTAACACGTCGACTCATCTGGAAAAATCACCGAAAAATAGCGTTATGACACTTTAAAAACAATCTAGAATGACAAAAAATGAATATCCCGGGTGTCTCGATAACGATATTTGGTTTATTAGGGTATTTATTTGTTACCTTATTATACATTGTACATTTAATTTCATAATATACTTCACATATTCAACAGAAATGTGTTCGAACAGGTTTTTAAACGTATTCTCTGTGTGCAGTGGGCTCCGGCTTATCACCAACTACAAGCCCAAAGCCCCCCACGCTGCAGACGACTGGAGACAGTAATGAGACAAATGCAAAATGTCTGTGAAAATTGACCTAAAACTGCAGAAATATCCTCTTTTAATCCTTATTTCTTTATTTATTTCTTTATTCTCCTTCCTGAGGCGTCGGCGGTGTGTTTTGTACGTACGCGGTTCACATTTGAATTCTCCTTTTCCGTTGCCCAGACAAGTGCAGCGCATCATGTGTCCGTTCTCGGCGTGACGGTCCCATTTCTCTCCGATGCGGTAGTTATTTCCACTGTCGTGACACCACTCTGAGAAAGAAAGAAAGAAAGAAAGAAAAGAACGGACAGAAGAGACAAGAGACGAGACAAAACACGAACACACACGAGGAGATCACAGAGGACAAGAAAGTCATTGGTTGTAAGTATGATGTACATTTCTTTTTACAGACATTCTATTTTCAACAACAAAACAAAGGCAACGCTGCTAAATCAATCTTACATATATAATTATCTTGAAACAATTAGTAATCATCATTAGTAGGAGTTATTGTTGTAAATGAGCTCACGTTAACATGGGCAGGCTGCATTATTTTGATTATTTTACAGATTCCATGCCATCCCATGTTAATTATTGTGAATATAAAAGCATTAAAACGCATTCAGGAATTCATTGTAGTATTTATATCATAAAAATATTACAATAACATAATAATAATAACGCTTTACTTGTTACTTTATTGTTTTATTGGCTTCAATTTAGATATAAACCAATGTGTGCGCCAATTCCGAATCATGAAAACGTCTATAAATTCCACATTCCCATAGAATTACAGTGCGTCTAATTCTATGTCCTGGGCAAAGCATGCTGGGTAAAGGGTCGGCACTCACTGGAGGAGTCACATTTGAAGTGGCCGCTGCCCAGGCCGATGCAGCTGCACCACAGTTTGAAACCCGTCTCCGACATGCGCTCCCACTCGGACCCCACGTCGTGATACGTGTGGGTGAAGGTGTCGTAGCACGTGTCCTGAGGGCCGCTGGTCAGGGGCCGGTCCCCTGGGACTGAAGGGACAAGGGAAATGTCTGGTGAAGTGACCGGTTGGACTACTCGGTGAGCTAAAAGGTAAGCTAACATGAATATATTTAAAATGTCGCTAAAAATAAATACATTCACATTTCATCCCAGAATAGCACATTCTTTAGGTTTATGTTTATTTGACTTCCTGTTTGTAATTGATGACACAGGACGTTACCCAGCAACCACTGGGCCAAAACATCCTCCCTCTTTTGTTTTGCATTTTTGTACTTCATTTATAGAATTCTGTCGCCTCAAGTTATGTATGAAACGCCTAATTTCATGTGATGTCTTAATTTTGTGTTGTGTGTATAAACAAACATCTCATCATCTATTGTTACAATTTGTTTTCTATATTAAACATATAAAAACATATGAGAGCAACTTTATTTTGTTGAATTCATGTTTAGAGGGTAAAAAAAGTTGCTTCTTTTGTGTAAATTCTGCATAAACCTTGGATAGAACGAGTGTCCCTGGTGTGATGTCACTTCCTGTTATTTCCCACAGATGTATTTAAATGTTCTCCATAAATAGCCACTCGATTGGTGTAAAACTATCATTTATATTTACAACAGGGTTAAATACAACAAATAATCCTGTGGTAGGCAGCTACGCACCCTGTAACAATGTATGTATTGACAGTACATTATGATATTTG
>NW_027315768.1:28789919-28819919 GCF_026437365.1 Eucyclogobius newberryi
ACATACCAGACACTTACCACAGTTCTGTCTGTGCCTCATGTAGCTGAAGGTGTTAGCGTTAGCATACGTCATGTAGCTGAAGGTGTTAGCGTTAGCATACGTCATGTAGCTGAAGGTGTTAGCGTTAGCATACGTACACCTATTCACCATGTTCTCTCATCTGTTATTATTTTAAACTGCATTTACAGATGAAATGTCTGTTGTTGGTCTTGAAATAAATGTCCCCTAAAAATGCGACTTATACTCCAGTGCGACTTATAAATGTTTTTTTCTTCTCTACTATGCATATTTTGGCTGGTGCGACTTATAAAAAATGACAAAAACAGCCGGATAAAAACAGTTACTTACATTTAGGTCAATTTTTTTGAACGATAGATTCAACTTAAACCACGTCATTTTGCTTCTAAAAATTGTCACGATTATTATTTTTGGTTCTAACGATTACCTTGTCTTTACCTCCACGACGAGGCGCGTTTATATTACAAACAACAAACTTTGATTTCTGTCCGTACCGGTGACGCTGTACGACCGCGAGTCCGCTCCGATGGTTTTCTGGATGGGAGTGAACGAGGAGGAGGAGGAGGTCGGTGTCACGTCGATGAAGAACCCGGAGACGGTGTCGGTTTTGGAGCGCCAGGTCAGCGTGATGGTCGAGTCGTTCACGTCGGAGATGCGCACGCGACGGGGCGGGCTGATGTCTGCAGGTTCAAATAATCAGAGACAAGCGTAGTTACACATAAGATCGGTTATGATTGTGCAAATGTTTAAGTCAATATAAGACAAAAGTGTTTATATTTGTTTTGTTAAATTATTATAGGAGACTAGGAGCACTTTAAGGTCTGTGGCTGATGTTTAGAATTAAAGTAGTAAAAATTGTTTCATGTAGAAATGTAATGATGCAGAATATAGTAAAAAATGTTGTCAATGTATATTAAAAATTCCAAGTCAACTGGATTATTTAATGAATTATCTTAGATCTTAGCATGTTACGGTATCTTGTGCATCTGGACTTTATATATTATGCTATTTTTTTTATCATAGTTTGAACATGGATGTTGACCAATCCAGTATTTTTCAACATTTTCTTGCGCAGCAGCACTTTTTTGTTTTTTTTTGTTGAAAATACACCATGCACCAAAAAGTTTTGAATAATTTCTTGCAATAGCAGTTGTTCTTGTTCCTTTTCCGACTCAGAAGTTTCCCCAGGACACTCCAAATGTAGTGCAATCAAATAACAGTGCAATAAGTTAATGATAACTAAAGGCTGAGTAGTGCTGACTATTCAGACTTTGTAAATTTTTAAGCTCCAAATGAACGTTTGACTCACTCTCCACAGTGGTGACTTCTCCTTGGACTGCTCGGCTGGTCAGAGAGTCTTTCAGAGCGTAAACATGGACTTCATAAGTGGTTGCAATCTATAACAAAAGAGAATTAAGCAAATCAGCATCTTAAAGGACAACTATTATGCATTATTTGTATTGTTATCATCCTTTAAACATGCTCTTGAGAACTTATTTGATATATATAGTCATATTTTAGAACTTTTTTTTAACATAACAAACAAAATTACATTTGAATCTCTGCTGTTTGCCCCTGGGACTAACTGAGGTTTGGCGCCCTCTACTGGCTGCAGAGGGAATTGCACGGTTAGTCCCATAGGAAACAGCAGAGATCCAAGTTGACCGTTTACCATGAGTCCAGAGACGTGCGCTTGCGTCGCGTCCGGGGCGAGATTCAGCTCTTTGGTAGGTCCACTTTTGTTTTTTGGGTTGACCACTACACGGTACCCGGTCAGCCCGCTGAGTCCACTGAGCCTGTTCTCCTGCCCCGTCCCGGACCAGCTCATGGTGAAGGAGGTGGGTCCCACGAGGGAGAACTGGAGGTTTGTGGGGGGAGAGATGGCTAAGAAGGGTAAAGAAATAGTACAATTTAACTAAAGTACAGACAAAAGCAACACCTGTTAAGGGCAAAATCCAGGACAAACCCAATGTTCAACTAGGTCTGGGCTAAATCTCATCTAAAAAGTCTATAATGTGACTAAATAAGGAACGAAAACAGGACTTAACCAGGAGATAACCATGACGGACCTAGGGACTAAACTCGGAAGTAAATAAGGTCTAAAGCATGGAATAAACTAAATCTGCACCAGGAATAAACCAAAACCAAATTAGAGATTAAACCAGGACTGAACCATCACTACAACGGAATAAACCAGGACTAAAGACACAGATAAAACAGGGACTAAACCAAGAACCCTGACAATAGCAGGACTAAACCAAGGACTAAACAATGAAGTCAAAGTTGACCAAACCATGGACAGAACCAAGACTAAATCAGGAACTAAATAAGGACTAAACAATGGACTAAATCAGGGATTTATCAGGTACGAAACCAGGTCCAAACAAAGGCTAAACCAAGACTAAACAAGGTACTAAACCATGGATCACACCAAGACTGAACCAGGGACTAAACAAGGAACTAAATCAGGACAACGCCAGAGACCAAACACGGCACTAAAATAGGCCTAAATCCGGATTAAGATCAAGTCTAAGGTAAAAACTGACTAAAAAACCCTCTCAACTCAACAAAAGCACAGGTTTGACTCACGTGTGGCCTGCACTCCGATCACTGGGGTGCTCTCCGTGTCGTCATGCAGAGCGATCACTTTGACCGTGTACTCTGTGCCCGGCTGAAGTCCGTAGATCACAGCGGACCCGGCGTCTCCTCTCGGGGCGGGGTACAGCTCTCGCTCCCCCTCCTCAGAACTGGTGTACAACACTCTGTAGGAGGTGACGATGCCCTCGGGACTGTCCCAGGTGATGCGCAGGGACGTGGAGTCCACGTCAGAGAAGCTCAAATCTTTAGGAAGATCCAGCTCTGGGAAAAAAAGGGAGAATACTTTGTAAATCTAATTGTTGTTTTTCTTATTTTGCAGTGAATTTACAGCAGAATTTTATTATTATTTTCATTCATATAGGGTTACTGTCACTTTAACCATATTGAATCACCCACTGCACTGTTCACTTTCTGCTCTACATATGTAAATTCAAGTGTAAATGTTGTGTACATAGTAAGCCTTTTTTCATCTTTTTTTTTAATCTTTTATTGTTATCCTATAGCAGATTTAAATTGTTTCTCTTTTTGACTTATATAGGTTGTTTTATCATTTTTCATTGTTTTATGTTGCACCAAATCACCAAAGCAAGTTCCTATGGTTGTGAAATCCGTTCATTAACAATAAACATTTCTTATTTTGATTACAGATTATAATCACTTGCAGATCTGAGCAATTTGGGAAAAATATTGAATAGCAATTTTTCCAGACAAACATTGTGATCGCGTTTAGATTTGCAATTTGTGTTTTAATCATCAGATTCTGTTCAAAGTTTACATTTTAAATTTGTCCGGGTAAATTTAGAGACTGAAGACATCACAACAGATCTTAACTACAGGACTAGCAGTTTTTAAGTAGAATAATGTACAATTACTATTATTATGTAAAATTGTGACTAAGATTCAAATACAAGCCACATGCGACTCTTGTCCTGGTTTAGTCCCTGGTTTAGTCCCTGGTTTAGTCCCTGGTTTATTAGTCCCTGGTTTAGTCCCTGGTTTAGTCCCTGGTTTAGTCCTGGTTTAGTCCTGGTTTAGTCCTGGTTTAGTCCCTGGTTTAGTCCCTGGTTTAGTCCTGGTTTAGTCCCTGGTTTAGTCCCTGGTTTAGTCCTGGTTTAGTCCCTGGTTTAGTCCCTGGTTTAGTCCCTGGTTTAGTCCTAGTTTAGTCCTGGTTTAGTCCTGGTTTAGTCCCTGGTTTAGTCCTGGTTTAGTCCTGATGTAGACTTGCTTTGGTCCTGGTCTAATCAAATCTAAACCTGACTAAACAAAGTCTACATGACGACTAAAATGGGCTCAATTTAGGACCAGACAATGTGAACAAACCCATGGTCTATATTCCAGGTTTAGTGCATTTACTTGCGATACATTAACCTTTATTCATATTTACCTTCCTAATTGAGTGAAAGTATTTAAACAGGTTTGTCACTGTTAAAAGCTTAGTTAAACTCACCGGTTACGGCCTTCACCTCCACAGGGGAGCTCTCTCCGTCTTGTCCCAGGGCAGACACACTGACCACATACTCTGAAGCAGGCATCAGCCCATGGAAGGTCATCTCTGTCTGGTCTAGGAAAAGAAGACAATGACCAAATATTACAATTCACCAAAATATACCTCCTAATGCAGGGTAGTATAGGATTATTAGCTGATCTGGAGTGTCTAACGTCTTCTTTATCATGAGAGAAAGAGTCAGACTGTTACACATTCAAAATCAAACGTTATCTATTGTTTTATCTAATATTTATTACTACATGGCTAAATATGGCGATCAGCACATCCATTTTAAAAGTGTCGGCCGCAAAAATCCATATTGGTCGTGCCATAATTCCATTCAACAAAAATCTCTACAATGTGTTGCATAAAATAGCAGTTGCTCTCATCGGATAGTGTCAGACTCCCTGAAGAATTGTCTTTATTACGTGTTAATTATTTACACAGAAATGGACTTTCTGATGTGCCAGTCTTAGATGATGGACTGTTCCAAACTAAAGGTGAAGACAACAATCCCTAAGAAATATATGTGGAAAATAGGAAAGAAACAAATGATTATTTTGCTTATCAATGACGGTAATAGAGATGATTCGTTTGGTTGATCTATTAATCGTTTAGAATGCAATATATCAGATGTTTACTCCATTTGACACAGATAAATCTTAAGTGGCGCCACATCCTGATGGATCATATATTATAGACAACATGGGTTTTGAATTAGTAGACGATTATTTACCTCAAAGTAATTTATTTGCATTTAATCGATTCACTTGTTTCTGCCCAAGTGGGAAAAATATCTGTCCCTTTGATAAACTTATTCGTCCAAAAACATATCTACCAAAGCCTATTATGTGTTTGAACTGTAAATATTATGCAAAGTCGCCTGACCTGGAGCGACCACTTCAGTGAAGGTGGGGCCCTGTCCGTTGCGTGGGACCCCCGTGACTCTGTATCCTTTGATGGGGCCCCGGGCCGGGCTCCACCTGACCGTAACGCTGTTGTCGTTCACCTCCTTCACCTCCATGTCCGAGGGGGAACCCACTCCTTCAAGCACAAGGACATAATCACGTTAAAATCAAACTGTGACGAACCAACAAGAGAGTAAGAGAGAAAATGTGAGAAAAGAAGATGGATTCTGTGACAATAAAATAACACAGAATCCATATAATAATAATCATCATCATCATCATACCAAACATGCTAACAACCATCATAATAACGTAAAAACAAACAAACATACATAGACATAGAGACGACAACAACAAGAACAACAAGAACAACAACACACACACAAATATATATAAGTCGCACCAGAGTATAAGTCAAAAATGCATATTAAAGAAGAAAAAAGGTAGAAATAAAGAGTTAATTTATCATTTCCATAGCGAATGTGAGTGATTTATCATTTAGTGTTGTAGTAACGTAAAAATCAATTATCAAAAGGTGAAAGACAATAACACAACAATGTAAAATACGGAATAAAAAATTCAATAAATCCTATAAATGTCTATATTTATATTTATTTCAGGGTGACCAAGAATATGTAAATAAGTATATATTTTACACGTTACAAGTTACTTAGGGCTGCAACGATTTATCAACTACAAAACGAAATAATCATAGTCGTATTTTGATGATCGTAATAGTTGTCTGGACTTGACAGACTGTAAAAAAGGACAAAAAAGGACAAAAAACAAGGAACTAAATCAGGACAGAGACAAAACGCGGGACTAAAATAGGCCTAAATCCGGATTAAGATCAAAAACTGACTAAAAAACCCTCTCAACTCAACAAAAGCACAGGTTTGACTCACGTGTGGCCTGCACTCCGATCACTGGGGTGCTCTCCGTGTCGTCATGCAGAGCGATCACTTTGACCGTGTACTCTGTGCCCGGCTGAAGTCCGTAGATCACAGCGGACCCGGCGTCTCCTCTCGGGGCGGGGTACAGCTCTCGCTCCCCCTCCTCAGAACTGGTGTACAACACTCTGTAGGAGGTGACGATGCCCTCGGGACTGTCCCAGGTGATGCGCAGGGACGTGGAGTCCACGTCAGAGAAGCTCAAATCTTTAGGACGAGCGAGGTCTGGGGGAAAAAAGAGAAAACGGGAGTAAATATTTTGTAATTTTCAATTTTTTTTTTCAATTTAGTTTCAAAGTTAGTACACTTCTGTTTAGAATTGCTCTGGAAGCGTTCACACTTCCTCGTTTGTCGGCCTTTAGTCGGACTAAACTCAAAACTAAACCTGGACTAGAACAGGACTGAACAAGGACAAATTAAGTCCAAATCAAGCCTAAAACGAGCTCAAATTAGGACCAAACAAGAACAAACATGAGCTCAGTAAAGTACCTGAAATTTGTATTATTCGACCAGAGTTAGCCGGAGAGTTTAATCCACCAGCTCTCTTCACGCAGTCATCATCGTGTCATGTAGAATGTATAGAATGAAGAGTTTTGTCTGTGTTTTTACTATTTTGGACGAACAGAACACGTCTTAAGTCGACTACAGCCAAATGTTAAGTCCTGATGTTGACTTTGATCCCGTTCCAGTCTTGTTTTAGTCATGTTCTAGTCCAGGTTTAGGTCCAGGTTCACTCATATTTTTAGACAGTTTTATACAGCAATGTTAGCCATAGTTCACTTTTATCATCCAAATTGGTTTTAGGTCATTAAAAACAGAATTTGGCTTAGTTAAACTCACCGGTTAAGGCGTTCACCTCCAGAGGGGAGCTCTCTCCGTCTTGTCCCAGGGCAGACACACTGACCACATACTCTGAAGCAGGCATCAGCCCATGGAAGGTAATCTCTGTTTGGTCTAGGAAAAGAAGACAAATATTCAGATTATATGACCAAATATGATCATAAACCAAAATATACTTAATCTACTGTGTAAGACTATAGGAAAATTGTCTAGCGTGTCCTTATAAGACATGGGAGAACGAGTGCCAGACAAAATCAATGATAACTGTTGCTTTATTCCCAATTAACAATCTATTATTACACCAAATATGCAGTTATATCATCTACCAGCACATCCAACCTCGTTTTCATATTATACATGAAGTAGCAGCAGTTGCTTTTATAGTTTCAGACTCCCTTAATATTTATTTTCCTGATGAATATTCCAGTTATTGACACTGACATTCACCAGCTTAAAGTCGATATTAAAGGTTCTAATGTATTTCTAATTGTGACTTAGTTTTATGGTATAGCACCTGTGGTAAATATTTATCACAGTTTTACTTCTGTTAAGTTTCTGTTTGTGAAGACATTTTTAAAAATAAGTGATTAAAATGGCTCCAAAACTGAAACCCTCTGTGATGTCATCAATGTGCGACGTGCCGTTGAAAACACAGACAATTCACACGTAACTGACACACTTTTCGGACAGTTTAAACGATCATTCAACTAAATACAGGTGTCATATGGTTTTATTGTTTGTCAAATCATAACTGATGTGTAATTTATATGGATTTTGGCTGTTGTTTACAGTATGGTTGCTAGGTAACAGAATTACCTCTACCTATGTCACATGAGCTGATCATGTCCGACCAGGAAGTACAATTATACACTTATTTATAACTTATAAAAATGGTCAAACTGGGGACAAAAAGGTAAAATATTTAGTAAAATCTGAAATATAATTGTGTTCACTGTCGTTTGCTCTTAACTAAACACGAAAAGTTAAAAGTCGCCTGACCTGGAGCGACCACTTCAGTGAAGGTGGGGCCCTGTCCGTTGCGTGGGACCCCCGTGACTCTGTATCCTTTGATGGGGCCCCGGGCCGGGCTCCACCTGACCGTAACGCTGTTGTCGTTCACCTCCTTCACCTCCATGTCCGAGGGGGAACCCACTCCTTCAAGCACAAGGACATAATCATGTTAAAATCAAACTGTGACGAACCAACAAGAGAGTAAAAAAGGTAGATCCTTCGGAAATAAAATCATACTCAAACAGAAATAGTTGTAGGCAAAAAGAGAAGCTAATTAGATCAGGTTTATTAATTGAAAATATTAAACGTTTAAAGAAAAAGCAGATTTTTCTATTGTTGTCTCAAAATGTAATGTGTTTTGTAGTAAATGTTGTCACTATTTGCATGATTTTTGACATAAATATAATCAAAAAAGGAAAATATAATGGTAATAATTGACTATATTGCACAAGTAACCCATTTATTTGCCTAAAACATGAGTTAAGAGGTACTTATAGTGTGAGACAATACAATTTTGCTAAAATAAAGTAAAACCTACGAAATATGTACAATAATGCACAAACAAATCCCATCTTAAAAATCCCAACTATACAGTACTTCACCAAGAAAAACTACATCGAGTGGAGAAAGTACATGTTTTTAGACGCACACAAGTCAAGTCGAGGTTAGTAATATTCTGCTGTGTGTTTTACCGGTCTTGTGTGTGACGTAGATGGGCGTGGAGGAGGCGGGGCTGTCTCCTCGTCCCGTCACGGCGTAAATGGTGACGGTGTAGTCAGTGCCCGGGTTCAGATTGTTGATGGTGGCCATGGACTGAGAACCAGGAACCGTGAACTCTTTGGGGTTACTGTGGCCACCTGCCAAACAAAACACAGCTCAGACTTTATTTCTGTGAATTCTCAAATAAAGGACTTTAAAGGAAATAAAAGGATCTTTGTAAAGAATTTGAATGTCCTTTGGTCATTTAGTAAGTGGCAGATACAATTCAGTCTCATGTTTTCTATAATTACAGATTTGTCACAAGATGATTTTGAGATGTATTTTCAAAATTATTACTGTATTAGATCATTTTTTTTCATTTAAAACTGTATATTTTAGTGAAATTAGGTGAGATAACACAATAAACCACTAAAACACATGCAAATACATTGAATTTTAATTGATTTTTTATTAATTTTACTGGTTTACCACTTGAAATTATTACAGATGTCTATTTCATTTTACTGTGGGGGTCCTGATTCGGTTGGATGGTAAGTTTGGGGGTCCCAGCCTGACAACTTTGGGAACCTCTGTCTCAGTTTACCAATTTTTTTTTAATCAGTCGAGAAGCTTTTTTTTTTTAACATTATAAGGATTTATTTACACAACAGTAGAATGGGGAAAGAATGGATTGAGTTTTTCTGAGTTTTAGGAGCAATCGAAAAGTCCAATTACCGTATTCTCTTGCTGTTTGATACGACTTATCTGTGTAATTAGTAGTTTTGCATGACATTTTAATAGTTTTTTTACCTTTTGCCAGTGCTTTTCCCTCTGTTTTGCATGTCTTTAGGCAACCAAGTATTTCCTCCGTACAATGAGGGTTCGACGTCTCAGTTTTCTCTTGTTCTTTTTCACAATTTCACTCATACCTTATAACAATTCACATTTTTATCTACAATGAAACTATATTTTACCTTATTGTCTCTATCTGGGCTCAAAACCATGCACAATCTTTCCTTTTAAAGTCAGTTTTATAATAATTATTTTTTGTTTATATTCATTTTTATTGTGATTTCAATCCATCTTTATCATGTTTCACAAATAATAAACTTGCCTTATAGTGATATACCCGTTCATAACTACAGACATTGACATTTCAAAAACCCTCACCAGTTTCTCCATGTGTGATCCTGTAGTACCGCACGGTGACAGGGGGGGCGTCCCAGCGCACGGTGATGCTTGTCGGACTCGAATCCAGAACTTTCAGGTCTGTCGGAGCGTCAGAGACTGCAGAGAAAGAGGAGGATGCACTAGTAAAACCAGGATATCGGTTCAAAGACACTGGGTCAGTGTCATATCTAAATGAATGTACCAGAACGTCTCATACAGTTTGAGTTTGAGTCTCTGTGGTGCCTTAAAGAATACACGATGGTTAAAAAACAGAATTGGACCCATTTTGTTATACCGTATTTTACGGACTGTCAGTCATAGTTTTGGCCGGGGTGCGACTTATACTTATATTTATACTTATAAACTTGTACGTATACTCTGGAGCGACTTATATGTGATATTATTTGTTATTTTCACATTTGCAACCGCATTTCATTCTCCAGTGCGACTTATATATGTTTTTTGTCTTCTCTATTATGCATTTTTTGGCTGCGACTTATACTCCAGTGCGACTTATATATGTTTTTTTCTTCTCTATTATGTATTTTTGGGCTGCGACTTATACTCCGGTGAGACTTATAGTTATAAAATAGGGTGTTTTAAGGAAATAAATGTTATTTTCAGTCCCTGCTCTCTGCACATATTGAAACTCAAAATGTTGTATCGTTGCATCCCTAAAAATCACCACTAAACTGCATATAAAATTGAAAAATAAATGTCGTTTTTTGTTGTTTTTAGAGCAGTACAATGTATTTAATTACCACATTTATTCATTTTTAAGTGAACTAATATTTTCTCGACTCGTTTAGAACCGCTTACTTGTCTTCTGCTTGTCGCTGATGGGAACGCTCTCGCGGACGCCGTTAACTGCCGTGATGTTGACGATGTATTCGGTGTCTGGGGCCAGCCCGGTGACGGTGTAGTGGTTCCGGGACGGGGGCAGTCTCTCCTCCTTGGTGCGCCCTCCGGTGGACATTTGGTAGCGGATTCTGTAGCCCGTGATCCTGCTCTGAGGCGGCAGCCAGTGGATGGTGAAGGCGGTGGTGTAGATCTCAGAGAAACGCAGGCCCACGGGAGAGTCCAACGCTGAGGAAAGAGGAGACGTTACATCAATTATTGTGATGTTACTATTACTATTTGACAATAAAAATAATCTCAGCCATAGTTTGATAATCGTACAACAGGTACCTGAAGATAGACTCTACTTATCGTGATGAAATGTTACAAATTTAGCCCATTTTAGTCCTGATGTGGATGTGTTTGGCCCTGTTCAAGTCCTTGTTTAGTCCTGATCTAGCACTGGTTTAGTTTAGGGTTTATTCCTGGTTTAATCCTAGTTTTGATGTGAAAAAGAGTGAAAACAGCTTCAAACGATGCAAAAAGTAATGTTTTATAGCAAAAAAAGTGGCATTGTTACATCAAATACATGTTTTTTTTAATAATACTTTAAGTATTCTTTATCTAGAAGCCTTCAGTCACCATATGTCTGCCTTTATTTGGCTAAAAATGTATTTAAAAAGTTTAATCAAAGCTCTAAATGTAATTTCAGAGCATTTTCATCTGAACAGACTAAATGACTAAATGGTGACGAGAAAGTTACAGGTACAAGATCATTTTCATCATGTAAAAAAATGGTTGTCAAAACATTACAACGTATTCAAAGGGCAAAATGGCAGTTTGACCACAGACTTCCCCACAGACTCCACCACAGACTTCACCACAGACTCCACCACAGACTCCACCACAGACTCCACCACAGACTCCACCACAGACTCCACCACAGACTCCACCACAGACTCCACCACAGACTTCACCACAGACTTCACCACAGACTCCACCACAGACTTCACCACAGACTTCACCACAGACTTCACCACAGACTCCACCACAGACTTCACCACAGACTTCACCACAGACTTCACCACAGACTCCACCACAGACTCCACCACAGACTCCACCACAGACTCCACCACAGACTCCACCACAGACTCCACCACAGACTTCACCACAGACTCCACCACAGACTCCACCACAGACTTCACCACAGACTCCACCACAGACTCCACCACAGACTCCACCACAGACTTCACCACAGACTTCACCACAGACTTCACCACAGACTTCACCACAGACTTCACCACAGACTCCACCACAGACTCCACCACAGACTTCACCACAGACTTCACCACAGACTTCACCACAGACTTCACCACAGACTCCACCACAGACTCCACCACAGACTCCACCACAGACTTCACCACAGACTCCACCACAGACTCCACCACAGACTCCACCACAGACCTCCCCACACCAACACATTCGTTCATCAGCTTCGCCGTTAAGACTCACCCGTTTTCATGGTTCCGACCACGGGCGAGCTCTCCCTCTGCTCGTAGACGCACACCACGCTGACCAGATACTCCGTGTTTGGCAGCAGATCTACGGACAACAACGCGTACGTACAATATAACACCGGATACTCTCGGATACTGCAGTTACGTGGAGTAAACCGCGTGTGCACTCACGCCTCAGCACGACACTATTCTCCGTTCCCCCGACGCTGGTCTCGGTGTTGTCGTCTTCGTCGTCGATGGGGTGATACCTACGAACAAAGAGGCAAAGGTGTATTTATTTATTCAGCACCGTCATCCATGATAAGTTAGAGAATAATACGGCTTCATACCTGATTAAGTAGCTGTTAATGTCGGATTTATTTGGCACGTGAGGGGCGACCCACGAGGCTTGAAGCGTGTTCGGTCCAGATTGTCCAAAAGTCAAACCAGTCGGCGCTGGCACGGCTATAAACAAACAAAAAATACATAAATTCAGATTGCAATGTAAATGTGTATGTATGTAATGTAAAGTAAGGTCTAGAGCAGGGGTGGGCAATTATTTTCCTCCGAGGGCCATATTCGAATCCAGGCAAGTAGCGGAGGGCCCATCGATCATTGGTGTGAAAAAATAAATTAAAATAAATAAAATATCAAATAAAATATCACTTTTCTGTCAGATATAGGCTATTGAATATATTATTTAATTTATTTCACGTCATATTTATTAGGATACAAGTGCAGACAGATGCCTGAGGGCAAAAAAGGAAAATATTGTTTTTTTTAATATTACATGCCATAAGGCGGGCCAGATTATAAAGACAAACGGGCCACATGTGGCCCGCGGGCCTTAGTTTGCCCACCCCTGGTCTAAAGTCTAAGTTAAGTGTTTGGATTGGATAAGACAAACGTTCATATTGCATATTTCCCTTTGTCTGTGTGCGACGGAGAAGATTTACTGTTTAAAGTTTTATTCTCGTCTTTACACGTCAGGGAACAAGTCAAACTGAGCCCTGTTGCTACGATGAAAACGCTCCGACCGAAACCAGATGTGGAACACGTGGAGACAGGCATGACTGAACTGTTAAGCGGACGACGCAGCGTGACGCACACTTACGACAACAGGCTTAACGGGCAGCGGTTGACAGAGCTGCTCAGAGTTAACGCCGAGCAGATTTGATTGTGCGACTTAAGGACTTTCCCACACATGAAGCTTGTTATGAAGGGAATCAGATTGTACAAGTACTTAAGGGGTAAATGCTGCTAAAATGGGGTTTATTGGATTGAGCGTTGTTGCTGTAAAATCCTCTGCGTACTTTCCTCTGTGGGGCAAGTCTTACAAAAGGAATGAAGTAAGTGTATGATTAAATTACATCAGTGATAAACCCGGGCAATAGGTTTTCTTATTACTTAGTCACAAAACAGAATAATAACTGTATGTTTTAGATACAACAACTGGTATCATCTTTTTATGGCTTTACAATTCGTCTCTCTTTCTCTTTAAATGGTGTTTTGAATCAATTAACAATCAATAATACATTTTTATGGAAGTACAAATAATAAAAAGACTGACTTGAGTTTAAATCACAACAAATTCAAACACATTCATTTTCTACCGCTTGTTCCCTTTCGGGGTCGCGGGTGACTGGAGCCTATCCCAGTGACTTTGGGCCATAGGCGAGGTACATCCTGGACAGAGGCCAACTCGTCGCAGGGTTAACACAGAGACATTACAGACAGTTCACTCACACGTTCATTCACTTGGACCAATTTAGAGTCACCAATGTTGCCTAACACATGCATGTCTTTGGAGGAGGAGAACATGCAGACTCCACCCAGAGAGATCATGTGATGTTGGTCTGGTCCGGGATTCGAACCCTTGATCTCCTTCTTGGGAGGCAAGAGCGCTAACCGCCTTTGCCACCGATTCAAACAGCACAAAAAAAACGTATAGATTCGCAGGTTAAAAAACGACCTGCTTCCCATACTTACATACTGTATTTGTAAAGGTGCACTATGTAACTTTTCTTTATCCTGGAGCGCTCGCTGGTAGAAAAGTCTTCAAAGATAATGAGCGAGATCGACAATGACATTGGCGTGGCAGTTTAGAATAGATAACTACCTTCACAACCTTTTCCACACAGATTTACCAAGGTATTTTTCGAGCAATAAAATCCCCCGTAATGGAATCAGTGCATTATAGAAGAGTTTAACGCCAACTGTGGAACATTCCAGGCAAAGAAATGACATCTCCAGGGAGACGGGCAGGTGGCCAACCCTCCGCCTCCGCCACGCGACAGACTTTCAGCTCGACGATCGTAACTCGGACAGAAAAGAGCGCATCAAACCCCCGCGTCACTCACACGTCTGCTGCGTCAGCGTGGTGGGCTCGCTCTCCCCGTGCTCCGTCACCGTGATCACGCTGATGTCGTAGTCGATGCCCGGCTCCAGCCCGCGGACGGTGTAGAACCCGGCGCTCGGCTGCACCGTGTCCTCGAATATGGGCAGGCTCTCTCCCGCCGCCACCACCGTGATCCTGTAGCCGGTGACGGACGTGACGTTGTGCGGCGACCAGCGCAGGCTAATGGTCGTGTCCCCGACGTCATCGAAGGACAGGTCGGTCAACTGTGGCACTTCTGGTTACGGGTGGGGGAGGAAAAACGACACGCAAAACATACAGAGAGGAGCAGAAGAAGAGAGATAGAAGCAGGTTAGGACGAGTGTTAAAAACTTTCAGTAGCGTGCGATTGTAAGACACTATTGGAAGAACAAATGCTTTGCCCATGACATAAAATTTATGAGTCAGTCAATGCATCACAAGCATTGAGGACTGTAAAGATATGGGTAGCATTAGCTTAGCGCGCTAGCACAGCGGTTCTCAAATGGTCCGATTAAAAGACTCAGTTTCAAGCGTCATCAGTGTGTTGAAAAGGTTTGGTCGGTGTTTTATGTCCAAATCCATGATGTATTAAAGGTTCAAAAATCACAGAGAGGCTTTGATTTTGTCTTCAATGTACTTTAATGTACATTTTACTTTTTATTTTTACCCAAAATGTTGTTTTATCTTGTAAAGAGGCACCAATTTCTCAAATTGAGCCTCTGTTTATGCTAACGTTTTATCAAATCCACTCCAATGCAGCACATAGTAATGTTCTATATTCTTAAAACACTCTTTTTCCACAGTTTATTCGATTATTTTGTATTATTATGTCACTACAACCTTTATGGCATGGTTGCAATTGGCCCATTTTTTTCTCAAGACCATTTGAAAACCACAAATATATAATCCTACTTTTGTTGCGTACCAAACGTTAGCGCAACAAAGAGCAAGTTGTTACTAAAATACAGAACGTTAATAAGCTTTAGTGCTTTAAATGTTACGTTATTTCAATTGACAAACACTTTATACACACACAACACAGAATTCTAGCTTCGACCTACACTGTCGCCCATGACCTTTACCTCTTCATTAAATGTTCGTCACAAACACAAACGCTTTTGCCTGAACGTTGCCTCACCGGGTGTAATGGTGGTGTAGACGGGGGCGCTCTCCAGATCGTCTTTCACCGTGACCACGCTGACGTTGTACTCGATGCCTGGGCTGAGGTTATCCAGAGTGCACGAAGTCTGCCCGGCCTTGACGAACTCCTCCACACTGTTCCCCTGCTGGCTGTTTGTGGGAGTGCACATCACCCTGTAGCCGGTTATGTCTGCGAGAAGAAGGCACGTTTTACAGTCTGTCGGGACAAGTATGTGTTAGATAATGTCGTGTACGCGGCGCTGTCACGATATCGAATGGAATGGTGTTATGAGTATTGTGAGAAAGAACATCACGATTAGTCATGATTATTGAGACAAAACAACAGTGAAATCTCTCATTTTCTCTCATTTTCTCTCATTCCCGTTGTCTAAAATGTTGCTGTTTGTGACCAGTTTTACGAAATTGAACTTGACATGACAATATAAAGTTAAATTTGACAAAAACATTCTTATAAAAACAGTTATTTACATTTAGGTCATTTTTTCTAACTATATATTCTACAAAAAAGATGTAATTTTGCTTCTAAAATTGTCACAATGATAGTTTTTTGGTTCTTACGATTATATTGTTACCTAAATAGTCACGATTATCGATTAAATGAATAATCTTGACACTCCTACCTGTATGCGCTGACGTTTGATTTATTTTAACACTGGAGTACAATTGTTTTTAAAGGTATAGAATATTCTGGACTTTCATTTTAGTGCAGGGAAGCAATTTAAAAGTTTTTAAATTGCACTCATTATTTAATGGAGCTTAACAGTGACTTCGCAAAAACTTGGTGTCCGGAAGTAAATTTTCCATTCATTTTTCCCGTGGACTTTCCGTAAAAAAATCAGCAACGTTGTAACCCATCATTTCATCTATTTAAAGTCTATTTCTGAAACTTCATGAGCCACTAAGGTATTAAAACACTCACACATAGACATAAAAGCTTCCTCTTCTTTTTCCGCACAACCAGTCAATAAAAGAATATTACTAAACACTTTTAAACAAATCATCTTCTTAATTGAATCGACCAAAGTACCAAGAGATCCTAACAACTATACAGTGTTGAAACTATCCATACAACTCTAAAAACACGACTTTTTAAATGTTTTTGATGGAGTCCGGGTCCAGACCTGGTGCTTCGGTGCTGCTCCACTGCACCGTGACCTCTCCTGACCCTGGTTTGGACTCCAGGTTCAAGTCAGTGGGAGGAGACAGAGCTGTGGGAGGACAAGCCAAATCAGCATCAGATCAAACACCTCACACCTGAGTTTTCATTTCCCTTACGTGTGATAACTCGTTTGGTGACGGGCGTGCCCTGCTCCTCTCCGTTGATCACCGGCTGGACGCTGTAGGTGTACTCCACTCCAGGAGTCAGGCCGGAGATGTAGATGCTTCCGGAGTCAGAGGTCACGTCCCGAGGCGCCTCTCCTCCCTGACTGGTGCGCACCGTCAACTGAAATGTGATGGGACAAGAGACGTTTAGAGAGGAGACAGAGAGAAGAGGTGAAAGAGGGCGAAAGGAAGGGAAGTAAAGATAAAGAAGTGTGAGCGAGGAGAAGAGTAGATCGATCCAGAGAGAAGAGATGAGGAGGGTAAAAGGAAGGGAAGTAAAGTAAAGAAATATGAGCGAGAGAGAGGGAGAGAGAGAGAGAGAGCAAGAGAGAGAAGAGATGAGGAGGGTAAAAGGAAGGGAAGTAAAGTAAAGAAATATGAGAGAGAGAGAGGGAGAGAGAGAGAGAGAGAGAGAGAGAGAGAAGAGATGAGGAGGGTAAAAGGAAGGGAAGTAAAGTAAAGAAATATGAGCGAGAGAGAGGGAGAGAGAGAGATAGAGAGAAGAGATGAGGAGGGTAAAAGGAAGGGAAGTAAAGTAAAGAAATATGAGAGAGAGAGAGGGAGAGAGAGAGAGAGAGAGAAGAGATGAAAGAGGGTAAAAGGAAGGGAAGTAAAGTAAAGAAATATGAGAGAGAAAGGGGGAGGAAGAAGAGTAGATAGAGAGAGAGAGAGAAAGAAGAGAGAGAGAGAGAGAGAGAGAGAGAGAGAGAGAGAGAGAGAGAGAGAGAGAGAGAGAGAGAGAGAGAGATGTAGGAGTGAAAGGAAGAGAAAAGGGAAATAAAGATAAATAATTATGAGAAAGGGGTTTAAGGGGGGAGAAAGATGAGTAGAAAGAGAGAGAGAGAGAGAGAGAGAGAGGGAAATAAAGATCAAGACATATGAGAGAAAGCAGCTACTTAGGGGCTCAAAGCCACCCAAGGGTCCCCAGGAGAACCTACAAACTTATTACAAACTAAGAAAACATGTTGCCTGCTGGAGGGCCCCTTCTATACTTTTCTTGGACCTGGTGTTCTTAGCAGGGCTGTAGTCGACTAAAGAAATATTCTTGGTCAACTAAAAACACGGCTGATTAGTCGACTAAAAGGGGGCGTGGCAAAAGCGATCAAAATTATGAATAATCTTCATGTATCTGACCCAAACGTCACTCAAGCATCTACAACTGCACAGGAGCTCAAGCAAAACACACTATTTATACAGAAAAGTACTTGAGTATGTTATAGGAATATATAAGTTAGATTAAACTCATGATTCAGCCAAACTCACTCCATATATTATATTTTTGCTGTCGTCCCACAAAAACGTAAATAAATAATTAGTCAACTAATACAAATTTTGTCCAGCTAAACCGATATCGACCGATTAATCGACTAAACGACAAGACGATTACAGCAGAGTTCTTACACCTTCCTATCTCTTTTTCGTACGCACAGTATTTTTATTTGGTGTTGGTAGTACAAATATAGTTCGTGGATGTGATTACAGCTGTACGCAGATAATCCAACTCCAGCAGCAGTGAAATGACGAGGGCCCCTGGCAACTTTAACTTCGGGCCCCCTGAAGGCTTGATCCGGCCCTGCATGGATCCATAAACAATCCTCACAGAGTAAATGAGGCTCACCTTGTACCCGACGCGTGGAACTGGAGTCCAGGAGACCACGATGGAAGTGTCAGTGACATCGGTGCTGAACACGGGAGCGTTGCCCATCGCCGGAGCTACAGACGCAAAGAGAAACAAATATATACATTACATTTATTATGGCAATCGATAAGTCTAGCGATTATTCTTTCGATCAGCCGATTAGTTGTTTAGAACGCGAAGCAATTTTATCCAGATGAAGCTGAATATAATGAGGAGGTGGAGATATTTTCAATGGGTGTTTTCATTAAAAACATTTTTTTTAGTTGATTTCTGCTCTTTCTGGGTGATAAACCTCTTCTGTCAGACAACGGCATGTTTTGGAGTCTGGGTATCGACCAGTTAACGATTTTTCCAATACTGTATTTTCTGAACTATAATTCGCAGCAGCCAAAAAATGCATAATAGACAAGAAAAAAACATATATAAGTTGCACTGGAGTATGAAATGCAGTTGCAAGTGTGAAAATAACAAATAATATCACATATAAGTTGCTCCGGAAGTATAAGTATATAAGTATAAGTATATAAGTATAAGTCGCACCCCGGCCAAAACTATGAAAAAAGTCCGGAAAATACGATACTTAATTCCATGACAACTATTTCGATACTCGATTTGTTGCAATTAATCGATGAACTTGTTGCAGCGTCATTACATTCACATCCAACATCGAATCTAAACAGCACCGTATCAAAGTCAAGTAGATTTTAGTTTGTCTTTTTACAAGGCACATGACATTGAACTGAAAATATACAGTACATAAAACATTGTGTGCGTTCAAAAGAGCCAAAACATTATTTCTTATTATTTAAATACTGTACAACTTTTTTTATACCAGAAAATGTAGAAAATACATTTTGATTAAAGGACTATTTACAATTATTGACATTTCTCCCTCTACGTGATTTACTGAGATCAAAACGAGAAATTAACCGACTTTGAAAGATACATTACATATTTATAAAATAAATAAAAAATAAAAACAGAAGACATCTAATTCCTTTCTCGATTGTAGTAAATGTATATATAAGTGGAGTATAGTAAAGTCTGTTGGCTCTCTCTGACATATATTAGAAAACCTTTGCTTTAAAATACTTGCAGGCTGGTTACAAAAGTACTTCACTTCATACACTTACTCAAGTATCAGTGCCATGATGCTTACAGAATAAAAAAATGAGAAACTAATCAGATTTTAGTCGAGCTTCAGTCATATCTAATTGTCTCTACAGAAAAGGCAACAGAGTTTGAACTTTGGAGAAAGAAACCGGGCTATTTTCAACGTGAAACAGCCGCCATCAAAACTCCTCCTCGTTTACGATCCCGACATCAACACTGACCACCGCTTTTACCCCGTTTCCATAAACCATGACCGGACGGGACGATGATGAATGACACTCACTGGTGGTGAAGACGGCGGCCTCTCCTTGACTCAGCGTGTTGTCGATCTCCGAGTGCAGCGTGGCGGTGTACTCCGTGTCGGGCTTCAGGTTGAGGAGCGTGTACTGCGTCAGGCGAGCCGGGAGCTTGAGCTGTTTGGGGGTCGAGCCCTCCAGGGTGAGGAACAGGCGGTACCCGGTGACTCTGGCCCGGGGCGCGAACCACAGCATCACCGCGCTGCCCTCTGTGACGTTCTGGAAGTGGATGTCCGTCGGGGCATCTGGCTCTGAAGAGAGAGAGAGAATTATAAAAGAGATTAGAATTGTTTTTCTATTGCACACATATTTTAGAGATGATTTAATGCATCTTCTTTCTCACAGAGGAGAAATGTACCGCTGTAATCCACTAAAACAGTCAATATAATGTCAAATATTCATGAACGTGCGACTAACTACGCTCATGGTTCAACTCCAGCACCTTTTGGCACAGCAAGAATAGGTTTTTGCAAATACAGTAGCAACAAACGCTGCTATATCTGAACAGAGACGGGAGTATAATTTAATGAAATGTTATGTTTATTGACGATTTGCATGAAAACGACAGTGAAAACCTTTGCTTTTGTTCTTCTGAAGCCTAAAACGTATCGATATCGTGACCCACGCGTCAAATAATGAGAAAACTGCACCGTTGCATTCCTCTTCCATTTTAGTATTTGCTTAATTTAGAGGATATTTTCTCTACATTTTTTTATATTTGGGTAATTTCTGTGTTAAAATGACTGTGGCAATGGTGTAGTCCTGTTCAAGACCTGGTTTAGGCCCAGTTTAGACCTGAGATTGTCCCGTTATCGACCTGGTTTAACCCTGAAAGCCAAAAACACAAGTGGAAATCGCAAGAAAGTGTGCGAATATTTACTAAAGAAGATGGAATTGAAGTAAAAATATCAATAGAAATAACACAACAATGAAAGGTGAAGTCTGAACTCAAGATTAAGAATTTGACTATAAACATGTTGCATTATTATCATCAGTGTCATGTCACTTTAATAGGAATTTTGTCTGTCATTTTTGTCCTTTTTTCCAGATTGTGGCTTCATTAGAATAAATGCATTTGTAATCTAAAAGTCACTCTCTTACTATCTGACCTGGTCCTAGGTCTAAAAACAAAGCCGTGGTATTTACTTGTGAATTGCTCTCCGACCAGAGGCAGGCTCTCCTCCCCGTTGTTGATGGAGTAGACGTTGAATCGATAGTGAGTTCCCGGTTCCAGGTGAGTGACTTCGATGTAGGAGTTTTGGCTCACGGGGAGGGTCATCTCCGTCTGGGGCGTCCCGGACTCATCCACGGGGACGACGGTGACTCTGTAGCCCGAAACATCCGCTGCCGGGCCGGTCCAGGTCAGAACGATCTTCTTATCGGAGACCTCGAAGAACTGCAGCTCTGAGGGAGATTCCACTTCATCTGAAAGCGAGAAAAAGGGTTTTTGTTTCACATTGGGTTTGACAGCATTGATTACAAATAAATGAATTGAATAAAATCTATAAAACCATGAATGGGAATTGCTTTGTTAATTACAAACATTTACAGATTTGTTATTAATCAGTACTGTTAAAATTGACCTTTGTTTTTGCTGCTAAAAGCCAATTTCAACGCTTTTTGGACACAATTTTTCAGGTTTTGTCTTTGTTTTCATATCTATTTACTTTGAAAATTCTCACTGAAGACATTAAAACTATCTCTGAACACATATTGAACATATTTAACATAAAAGTGTGAAAATATCCACCCTTTGCTTTGCACATTTTTGGCAAAAAACACTGAATGAGTCAAAGTTGCGTCCAAACTTTTAACTGTTAGTGTAAATACCATTATTTTTACAGTTTAAGGGAGAAAAGATACACAATAGATCAAAAATGTGAATTGCTTATCCATTGTTTTCCTATTTTTTTATTGGTGTAGCTTAAAAATAATATTTTTAATATTTATTTTTACATTACCCACAGTCATTTTTTTTTTTTACATAAACACTGTAGCATGAAGATTCACAAGACAATATAAGACTACATGTTTTTATTAATATTTTATTTTATTATTATGATGTATTTATTTTTAATGAATTATTTATTTTTTATTATTTTTATTATCATTACCGTGTGTTTATATAGCGCTTTTACACCTTCAAGCGCTTTAATATTTCACACTGATACAATTCTATTACCCAAACTATCACCTAGATGACTTTATTAACTGGTTTGTCACAAAATATGGTCCATAAATGAACTCTTAAATGCTCTGGAAACATATTTAACTTCAGACGCTTGCCTCCCGCGCACAGTGAGGCCCACTGCAGCCGTCAGCCCTGCTTTCTGTCTATTATCACAGTCTGTGGACGCTCGTCAGCCGGTGGCAGCAACAACAAACTCCTGCCTGTCCAAAGATGGCTCCAATCTGCTCCGAACTGGGTCAGGAGCCCTGGTTCCATCTCCGACCGTCCAAACAAATGCGCCTAAATGTGTAGCATGTGTCGACCGGGCCCCGGCGGCGAGACGGACCTGGCAGACGCTTCAGCTTTTCACGTAAAGTCGAGCGGAGCAGCTGTGAACCCGATGACTTCACTTTTCCGTCTTCCAGCGTCTTCCAGCGTCTTCCGCTGTGGAGGCCAAAGTGCGGAGCCGTTTCCACAACACAAACTGGTCTGAGTTTCGTCATCGTGACCCAGTTTTCCGGGACAATGGTCAGTTTGAGAAGTCACTGTCCCGCAACTTTGATAATGCATATATTTTTATATACAGTGTTCAATGGATTAGGGAAGCTTACAAGCTTCAGATTTAATACTTTTTTTTTTATATTATTGCTAACTTTTACAAAATAACAATGGAAACACTTTAGTTTATGGACCACATTAATGGCAAACTAGTAGTAAAAGTCCAAATAGTGGCTTATTTACTTATTTGTTAGTATTTGTAAAGTACATGTTAATTCCGTTTTTCCATTGATGCTTTTAATTACTATTTATTAATATTATAAGTAACATTATGCTTTTGTACATGCATTTATAATGTATATGTAATAATAATAAAGACAAAGTGCAACTAACAATTACTTCCACTGTACAATGAGACTTTTTGAAAAACTTTTTGAATATTGCTGATTGAAATTTAAGTGTATAGTTTATTTTCTTATTATTTATCATCTATTTATCTTTTTGACATTTTTATTTAATATTGCTACTGTCTTTGTTATTAAAAAAAAAAGAGTTATAAGTATGTGTTTTAGAGTCTGTACAGTCCAAATAACAATTATGATGATCAAAATGCGACTAACATCTTTAATCTAAAGTATCTAAAGTAAAATATTACCAAATGCATTTCACACGTTTTAAAAAATATATAAAGTAGCTTCACATTTGTTGGTTTCCCAAACGTTGTCCTGTGACTTTCTAGTGTCTATTTAAAGAGACCCTGCTCAAACAATCTTAAATAGATGCAAATGCGGTACAAAAATCAATCCATAAACCCTATGCATATGTTTGTATCTATTCATAAACGTTCATTTGCCGGTTTTCTGGTGTTTTTTGTACCTGGCAGCGGGTCTCCGGCCGTGTTGACCTGCACGAACACCGGCTCGCTCTCCAGACTGTCCTCCACGGCGTAGATGCTGATGTTGTAGAGCATCCCGGGTCGGAGGTCGCCCAGGGTCACGGAGGTGGCGGTGTCCGGGAGTGTCAGCTCGGTGCTCCCGCCCTCCACCGACGGCGTGTAGACGACCCGGTAACCTGCGGGACACGGTCAGACGAGAGCTGAAGCGGGCGGGGCAATTACACAAACAGCTTCTTCTTTGAATCGTGGGTAAATACAGTGTAACCGTGACGACTTGAACGCACTACAATTCAAGCATTTTGAAGCTTAAGATGCAATAAGAGTGTCAGATTTGTGCAAGAAAAACCCAACATTACTGTTCAATTAGAACCGAAGGAACAGAAAAATAATAAGTCAAAATGATAAATACATTGGCTTTTGAGAAGGTTTCTACAAATCTTACTGGCGAGTTCTATTAAACGCTCTGAGGTTGTAATACTGGTGTAGGAATGACACGATTGTTCGGGTAATCCTCACAATATTACAAAAATAAAAGACTAAAATTTTTTGACATTTTTCAAACTTTTTTGAAATTTTTGAACTAAATTAAGCCTCTTTTTTTAGTTCAATTAAAAGAAATGTGATGATTTTAGAAGCAAAATTAAGTTTGTTCTGCCTCAAATAAGTAAACCTAAATGTAAAAAGCTTTTTTTATCCTGCTGTTTACGTCACATTGATCATTCAGAAAGATTGATTTGATAAAGCAGGTCACATACTGAGGAGCGGTAATGTCTTAAGACGACAAGAAGGAAAGAAAATGGTGGATTTTATTGTCGTTTTGGTCGTGGCGTTAATAATCGTTTGTTCTCGCAATAATCGTCACACTGACATTTGAAATCGTGACATCAAAATCCAACTTCTCACCTCAGAGCACCAAATGAACTCAGCATTAAAACATACAAAAATCCAATGTCAATCACAGACATACCAGTGATGGGAGCGAGAGGCTTGTCCCAGCTGATGACAATAGACGTCTCCTCAACTTGATCCACTTCATGGTCGACGGGGGCGTCAGGAGCTGGGAAAAGTCAAGTTTGGAAGATGTTTAGTGACTTTGTGTGAATGCCAGTGGCCTGCGCGCGAGAAAGATCCATGAAAACACCAATACACAGCAGAGAAATGTGTCCATTCACCGGTGGTTTGCGACGTGGTGAGGATGAGGTTGTCTTCTCCGCCGTCCGTGACCTCGTAAACGTTGACCGTGTATTTCCTCCCGGGGAGAAGCTCGTTGATGTTCACCGAGGTGGCAGTGTGCGGCAGGTCTGAGCGGGAAAGACGACGCAACGTGCTCAGCAAAAACGTGAGTGTACAAGAACGCTCCATAAGAACTAAGCCTGGATCACACTCGAGCTACACCGAGCCTGAACACAGAGTAAATCCTCACAAAACCAGCACTGACTTACAGCTAAACCAGGGCTAAACCACAGCTAAACCAGGGCTAAACCACAGCTAAACCAGGGCTAAACCACAGCTAAACCAGGGCTAAACCACAGCTAAACCAGGGCTAAACCAGCACTGACTTACATCTAAACCAGGGCTAAACCACAGCTAAACCAGGGCTAAACCAGCACTGACTTACATCTAAACCAGGGCTAAACCACAGCTAAACCAGGGCTAAACCACAGCTAAACCAGGGCTAAACCACAGCTAAACCAGGGCTAAACCACAACTAAACCAGGTCTAAACCAGCACTGACTTACATCTAAACCAGGGCTAAACCAGGGCGAAACCAGGGCGAAACCACAGCTAAACCAGGGCTAAACCACAAATAAACCAGCACAAACTTACAACTAAACCAGGGCTAAACCACAACTAAACCAGGACCAACACCAAACCTAGGCTACAACTTGACTTTATATCAGTGTTTCTCATTTTAAAAGCAGGTGAAGTTGAATGGTTTGGGAATTTTTAAACATTGTAAATTTTTCCTGGTCTTGGAATGCAGTTGTACTGATTGTGATTTGACGGCAGAAATGCACAGAACTAGTCCGGCGGTTTAAAAAAAACGCGGAGCAGATTCTAAGATCAAAGATCGAGAAAATGTCAGTGATCGAGGAGATTCAGAACGGAGTGTTTTTGACACTCGGTGAGAGAGGACTTTCTAACCAGGAGTCATCAAACTAGTGGGAATGAAGCTAAATACAACTCCAGGTATGTTTTTTGACAAGGGAACAAGGTTAAAACATGGTTAAAAGCTAAAAAAAAAAAGTAAATTTAATATATACAATAATCTACAATAACATTAAAATAAGGTTTCTTAGTAAACTATTAATCACAAAGCATTAATATTAGTAGTTAGAGTGATTTCTTTATGCACTTTCTGTATAAAAAGCATTTGTAGATGGCTTATAATGCCTTCTAAAACATACCTGTTAATAAACCATGTACAAAAATGTTTAGGAGCATTAATAAACTGCTTTTTAAACTATGTTCAAGTACCAATAGCCAACAGTTTACTAAGAAACCTTGTTATGTACTATTCTACGACAGTAAACAGCTTTATTAAGGTCAAAAACACAGCTTTAGATCACTGCAGAAACGTTACCGAGCACAATGGGCTGCCCCGTGCTCTGTCCCTGTTCGTTGAGCTCGTACTCCACCCTGAACCCCGAAACCGTGTCGGAGGCCGAGACCCAGGAGATGACGAAGCTGCTGGAGGTGATTTCCGTGACCGACTCCGAAATGTCCACGACGGCCGGAGGGGGGGTGGTCTCTCCGTGGGCCGTGGCCACTAAACGAAACAAACGCAAAAGAAAATAATAAAAAAAAGAGCAGGCGGGGGAAATAAATAACAGCCGACGGACACTTCCTGTCTCTGAGAAAAGAACACTGGAGGGAGAAAAGTTCATAAAGTGCATTGGGAGGTCTGTGTAATGTGTACTGACTTGTGTGCACAGGCTTTCCATTAATCAGATAGTTACACATTGAAGGCAAAAGTTATTTTAAAATGACTATAAATTTGGTATTACTGGCTGAGTAAATGTTCTAAAAAAAAAAAAAAAGGACTATTGTGTGATCCAAAAACTGTATGGCCTCAAAAATGATGACATTTCCCACTGATTCTAAGCCAACTTAACTTGAAATAGTAAAAAATAAACAACAAATCTGCCGTGGGATTTTGATTTGACATAGAGTATATCAGGAAAATATAGTTTTTTTAATTTTATTTTTTATAAATTTGCAAAGAATTTTAACAACCTTCTTTCACGTTGTCATTATATGGTAGTCTTTGTAGAATTTTTGAGATGAATAATGAATTTAATGTTTTTTTATTTTATTTTATTGAATACTTTTTTGGGAATTTGGCTGTAACATAACAAAATGGGGGGAAATGTGAATGCTTTCTGGATGCACTATAAGAAGCCATTTGAAACACGTGAAAAACATCTTTAAACTAGTTCAAAAATGTTGGTAGTAAATAAATCTAGTAAAAAAAACTGAATTTAACATCGATTCTGATTCCAAGTAGATTGAGCTGAGTCTTTTGTGCCGTTCAGGCCCATATAAAAAGAAAACCGCATTTTCCGGACTATAAGTCGCCTTTTTTCATAGTTTTGGTGCGACTTATACTCCAGAGTGACTTATATGTGATATTATTAGTTATTTCACACTGACAACCACAAGAGGGCGCTCTAGGCTCTAAGCGACACAGAAGAAGAATCAGCACTTCCTCTTCCTCTGGAGTTTGTGGAGTTGTTTAGAAGTGACACAGAGGAAGAAGAATTCAATGGATTTAGTGATTTGGGGTAAAACTGATGCTTTGGTAAACTTGTTAGCATGTTCTTTATGCTATAGTTATCTGAATAACTGTTCATATGTTACGTTAACATACCAGACACTTACCACAGTTCTGTCTGTGCCTCATGTAGCTGATGGTGTTAGCGTTAGCATACGTACACCTATTCACCACATTATTATTTTGCGTTTCCCCAAAAATGTGACTTATACTCCTTATATATGTTTTTATCTTGTCTATTATGCATTTTTTGGCTGGTGCGACTTATACTCCAGTGCGACTTATAGTCCGGAAAATACGGTATGCACAAGCGCTGATTCCCCCATATCTTGTCCTGACAAACACCGAAATAAACGCCACAATCACACGGTTACATCATCCGTCCGACACTCACGCGAGCCGTAGGTGGTGGTGAAGTCGAATCTCGTGAGCTCGCGGCGTCCGAAGCGCAGCACGCTGACCAGCTGCCCTTCGTACGTGAGGCCGGGCTTCAGACCAGAGATGGTGTACGAGTTCAGATGGCCCGGGATGATCACCTCCCTCCAGGGGTTGTGGCTGTTTTTCTGTTCCAAGACATCACAAACGAGGAGATTTAAACTGATATACACGAAAACATCATTGTGTACCTTTTTATTTGTGTGTATTGTGATTTTCATGCAGATTTTCTCGTTCATGAAACCATTTTGAATTACTTTTGTGTACTTAATAGCGCTCTAAAAATAAACTTGCATTGCCTAATCCGGATTTATAAAACTGGTACTTTTTTGATGCAATTTTGTGGTTGTTTTTTTGTCACATACAGTTATAAAAATGTTCTTTATGCTATAGTTATCTGAATAACTGTTAATGTTACGTTCACATACCAGACACTTACCACAGTTCTGTCTGTGCCTCATGTAGCTGAAGGTGTTAGCATTAGCATACGTCATGTAGATGAAGGTGTTAGCGTTAGCATACGTCATGTAGCTGAAGGTGTTGGCGTTAGCATACGTCATGTAGCTGAAGGTGTTAGCGTTAGCATACGTCATGTAGCTGAAGGTGTTGGCGTTAGCATACGTCATGTAGCTGAAGGTGTTAGCGTTAGCATACGTCATGTAGCTGAAGGTGTTAGCGTTAGCATACGTCATGTAGCTGAAGGTGTTAGCGTTAGCATACGTCATGTAGCTGAAGGTGTTAGCGTTAGCATACGTCATGTAGCTGAAGGTGTTGGCGTTAGCATACGTCATGTAGCTGAAGGTGTTAGCGTCAGCATATGTCATGTAGCTGAAGGTGTTAGCGTTAGCATACGTCATGTAGCTGAAGGTGTTAGCGTCAGCATACGTCATGTAGCTGAAGGTGTTAGCGTCAGCATATGTCATGTAGCTGAAGGTGTTAGCGTTAGCATACGTCATGTAGCTGAAGGTGTTAGCGTCAGCATACGTCATGTAGCGAAGGTCTTATCGTTAGCATACGTCATGTAGCTGAAGGTGTTAGCGTCAGCATACGTCATGTAGCTGAAGGTGTTAGCGTCAGCATACGTCATGTAGCTGAAGGTGTTAGCGTCAGCATACGTCATGTAGCTGAAGGTGTTAGCGTCAGCATACGTCATGTAGCTGAAGGTGTTAGCGTTAGCATACGTCATGTAGCTGAAGGTGTTAGCGTTAGCATACGTCATGTAGCTGAAGGTGTTAGCGTTAGCATACGTCATGTAGCTGAAGGTGTTAGCGTTAGCATACGTCATGTAGCTGAAGGTGTTAGCGTTAGCATACGTCATGTAGCTGAAGGTGTTAGCGTTAGCATACGTACACCTATTCACCATGTTCTCTCATCTCTTATTACTTTAAACTGCATTTCAAGATGAAATGTCTGTTCTTGGTCAAATTCAACTTAAATACGTTAGATGCTGCAGCTTAATCTGTGTCGAGAGAAACAAATTGCTCCTGGTTTCCGAACTTGGTCCCTAAATGTTGTTTTTGCAGCGTCTTCTTTGAGAGTTTGGCTGTGGCTACTCACGGCTCTCCACTTGAGGACGTATTGTGTGATGTGGGCAGAGGCGGGAGCGTTCCACTGGATGGGGTGAGAGTTGGGCTGATTTCCAGACTCGGTGATGATGACTTGCACAGGACGAGTACCACCTGGGACGGACGGAAAAGGACAAACGGGGGGGGGGGGGGGGTGAGGTCTGATAATCCAAGGACACATGAAGGGGTGAAGAAAATGCATCCGCTATTATTCGAGCGATGGTGTGAAACTGGTGTGAAACTGGTTTGACTGGCGCCGTTTTTTAAAGCCGGAACGTTTGAACGCAGTGCAACTTTAGAAAGTGGATCAATCCTTCTGGCTTTTCTACTTTGGGGTCACTACAGACAATAATCGATACTAAAACTAGGGTTGAGACTTGATTGAACAAAAAAATGGACAGTTTCTGAACAGTTGCTCTCTCTCAGCACTAGTTGAAGGCCCAGAGGTGGGACCAAATCCTTGTTTTGAAAGTCAAAAACAAAGAAAGAGAAGCTTATCTTCTTTATTCTTTGTTTAAATGTAAACTCTGTCTTCTTAGTCTGAATGGTTTTGTGTTTTGTGTGCGGTCAAGTCTTTCCCTTTGTAAAAGAGGTCTTGATCTCAATGGGTTCTAAACTGGTTAAATAAAGGTTATACATAAAGAAACTGAAGTAAGAGTCAAGCCTCAAGTCAAATACAGACAAGTCCAAGTTGAGTCCAAGTCCTCTGCTTTGAGAGTCAAGTGCTTTCAAGTCCTTGT
>NW_027315768.1:28824919-28877419 GCF_026437365.1 Eucyclogobius newberryi
ATATAAAAGTCAATTCACTGGTCAAAAATGACAGCTTTTGAGGTGAAATCAAGGCAATAAGTGACAATTATCCATCGGTTTTGGAACAATGAGGAATTAGCACCATTGCCACAGTCGACTGACTATTTAAAACTGTAGAGTACATCATATTGCTTATACCGGGACGCTAAAACCCACAAATACTCAACAAAGTGCATGATATATATACAAAATTACTCAAATCTCAACAAAATCTATTGGAATAAGTCAACAGTAATAAATCAATGCCGCAGACTCTCAAGTTGATGTTAAGATACATTGTAAAACGGTAAAAATAAATCGCTTTTTAGTGAATATACCGGCTCGTACGTCGAACAAAAGCTGGTCCGGACACGTTACGCTGGAGCGAGAAGCCCTCCCAGACTTAAACATCGATTCTCCTGCGCTGGAACGTGTTTGGGTTTAACATGAGCGACGCACAAAGGCCCCGCAGGGGATTTGTTCAGCTGAAACAACATGGTGGAGACTTTGCCCCATGCAGGCAGGAACAAAGAGCCGGCGGGGGGAGAGGAAATCGCACCCCGGCCCATCTCAATCTGCCCCGCATCAAAGTCAACGTTCTCACTGCCACGTTTGGGGAAAAGGCTCGTTTCATTTGGGGCCATTAAGCCGTCAGTCACTGGTGTTGGAACGGCCTTTGAATACACATCAACGCAATGAAAACAATTACACGTCATTCAAAGCAAATCTGAAGCAAATGAAGGCTAAAAATGTACTAGAACTGTTTATTTCGGTGGTAATTTAAAGGGATGACTTGACAGCACATTAAATGAAGGTGAAATAACAGCTACAATAGCAATAAAATGTTATATAACCGGCTTTAAGTGTCCGGAAAAGCGCTATATAAATCAAATGTATTATTGTTAAAGTTTGTATTGTAGATTTGAAGGTAGCACAATGTTCCTATCGAGTAAAGTGTAAGAGTGTCAAGGTTATTATTAGGTTAATCGATATTCATGATTATTCAGGTCACAATATAAGTATTTTTAGTTCAATCTGTCGTCCAAAAATAGACCTGAATGTAAAGAATATCTTATCTTATCTGGGTGTTTTTATAGTGTTTTTATCAAATTTAACTTTATTTATGTCCCGAAAGCTTCAGGAATAGTAACATGTTAAACTATAGGAATTAAATAAAATCATATATGTCACTGTTGTCTCAATAATCATGAATAATTGTTAAATCGTTGTGTTTTTTTCCCTCATAATAATTATGGCGCTAAAATTGTGACATGTAATGAAAATAATAATAATTGTAGGCAGCAACAGTGAGTGATTTCAGTTATTTTCTCCAGCAAAACTATGTATAAAGTACTGTTTTATCAGGCAGTTTAAGTGCAAATATTACGTTTTCATTCTGAAAGTCGGATCGTATAAAATCATGATAATAATCATAATAGTAATTGCAGGGTCTCACAATACACGTAACATCAAAATTCTATATCTTAGCATCCCGTTCTGTATAAAGATCTGATAGAACCCTTGGAAAAGAGGTCTCGCCCGGTTAAATAAAGGTCAATTGATATAATAGAATCAAAAAGTGTTAATTACCGATTCAAAAAAGGCTCTGCAATAATATTTCTGCACTACTTTTACAGCTCCGAGCACATTTTAGCACACAGAATATACATATACATCCACATAATCCCAACCTTACTGTACATACACATGCATTTATGACTCAAATTATTAATAAAAGTTAATTATTGCATCTTTGACACAGAAAATCCTCATCACCCCACCAACAAGAAGCTCTGCGCTCGACTCCTTCGGGTGTGACGGGCGCTCACCTGGGTACGACTGCTGGGGCTCACAGCTCAGCTCGCCGACGCCGTTGCCGTAGCAATAGCACTTGTACATGATGCCGTGGATGACCTTGTCCCAGGACTCTCCGATCTGATAGAACGCTCTGGTCTCCGGCTCCTGGCACTGGTCTGAGAGGAGAGCCACAGTCAGCGCCACAGATCCACGTGTGGAGCAGGTGACGGAGGTTTTTCTGACACGAAATGCGATTACATTTGCTATTTACCGTATTTTCCGGACTATAAGTTGCACCTTTTTTCATAGTTTATACTTATACTTATACTCCGGAGCGACTTATATGTGATATTATTCGTTAATTTCACACTGACAACCACAAGAGGGCGCTCTAGGCTCTAAGCGACGCAGAAGAAGAATCTGCACTTCCTCTTCCTCTGGAGTTTGTGGAGTTGTTTAGAAGTGACACAGAGGAAGAAGAATTCAATGGATTTAGTGATTTGGGGTAAAACTGATGCTTTGCTAAACTTGTTAGCATGTTCTTTATGCTATAGTTATCTGAATAACTGTTCATATGTTACGTTAAAGAAAATATTCCCCAGAAATGTGATTTATATGTGTTATTTCATGTATTTCAGAACATGTTTGTACAGATTTAAACTACAGTTGGTAGTTTTTGTGCAGAAAATGACAGGATATTTCGATTGCAGCGTTGATTCAATCGCGATTCATTTTGCACAGTAGAAGCACCGTTTTTAATCACTATTACATAATACATATACTGTCAAACCCATCTGCCTTTATTTTGATATTGTTTGAATTGCGTACGAAATGTTTGATCATCAATTTGACTTAAATACGGTGTAGATAAATGCCTAGTTTTCCCCAGTTTAGCAATTTTGGTGACGTTTATCATTTCACTTCCTGGTTGAACATAAGCAGCAGATGTGACAAATGAGGTTTTAAAAAATGTTCTACAATGAAATAAAACCTAAAGTGAAGCTATAGTTTTGGATGAAATTTTGTGTTTAAACGAACTAAATAGAGGGATTTTCAAAACATTTTTTTACAGCACTTCTTCCTGTCATTCATAACGTTTCTTGACTGATGTAAAGCTGGTAAATATTACACACTGGCACCATTCGGCCAGACAACGTAATAATAAGGAGAAAAAAACATGAAAACTTGCACTTTCCATAAATCTGATGTGTTTGGACTAGATTTGAGGGAATGCAGTTCTACGCAGTTATATTTGTTTAGTACGTGAAGGCGAGCTCACCGATGGCGTCGCACTTCCAGCGGCCGCGCCCTTCTCCGAAACAGGTGCAGTTCATCTTGTATCCCTCCTCGTGTTGTTTGGTGAATGCCTGGGTCACCTCGTAGGTCAGGCCGTCCACGATGCACTGGTCTGTGACAGAAAAGAGACAAAACTGTGAAGATCCTGTTTAGTTTAGACGCACAACGAGAAATGCGTGGGATTCTTGTGTTTGTTCAGCAGGTTTTTAGTCCTTTTTCTCCAGAACATGTGTATAATTCGTGCTAACCTGACAGGAGCCATGTCACAATATTAAATCTGAGTGAATATTGTGAGATAAAACATCAGGATTTGATGATTAGTCACGATTATTATTGAGACTGTGACTAAACAACAGCAAAAACACTCATTTTCTTTCATCCGCATCGTCTAACATGTCACTATTCCTCAAGTTTGTGTCAAAAACAGACAAATAAAATAAAGTACTTTACATCTGAGTCTATTTTTTGGGCTGTATATTGACAAAAAAAACGTAATTTTGCATCTAAAATTTTCACGATTATCATTTTTTAATATTGTGTACCTGAATAATTACAATGATCGATTAACCGCATCATCCTGACATCACTGCCTGACAGTAAAAAGGCTCTGGGTGCAGCAAAGGTATTTTATCATAATAATAACATTGATAAGTGGTGTGATTTCGCATGTGTTGATGGAACAAAAGACGTAGAGGAATAAGCGTTTTACACCGACGCATTTGGGACGCATTAAATCCTCTTTTCTGCAAGTGGAAACTCAACGATGACTTGCAGGTGCGTCTTAAAGCCCTGTAAAGCGCCATTGTACCACATGACCTTTCGACCTTTGGCGTAAAGAATGTCAATGCTAGTCTTTAATTAGCGTTTCACCAGCCATAGACCGATGACAGCGAGCAGCCTTCTTTCTCATTCTGGATTCTCGGTCATTCTCGCATTCACAAATCATAATTTCTGATGGCACGCAGGGAATATACACGGTTTTTGAAAGGAATAACGTAACAGAAAAGTTTTTTTTGTTTATGTACACGGTTAAATAACAAAATTAAATCAAATAAAACCAATGTTCACCCAGATAGAAGATAGAATAGTAGATTGACGAAAGAATTCAAGGTTTAATTATAATTTTGTGTTTCCCAAAACACATTATTAAAGTTGATTTTGTGTTTTTCACTTGTTTTCATTTGACATTATCTACTTTATTTTTTTTTACTGTACAAATATCTCAACTTTAACGTAAAGTATAGCTTGCTTTAATTTATTTTTATATTGGTTTTCTTTTCAGATCCGTATTAAACATTATTCCACACTGATGGAAGCATTTGTTTTAGGTAAATGGCGGGTAGAAGTGCATACGAGTGTCGGGTCAGTTACTCATGTCCGTCTTTAGCCGACGCCTCCTCCATCTACCTTTTATCTGCGAGTAGGCCACGCAGCTCCACTCCCCTCGGCCGTTCCCCACACACGTGCACCGCATCATGTGTCCCAGGACGTCGTGGCGCTTGTCCCACTGGTCGCCCACTCGGTACATCACCCCTTCTGTCGAGGTGCAGACTTCTTCATGAGCTGAGACAGGAAAGAGAGAAGGCAACAGAGTAAGACATCTGTCCAGTCACATTGTGGTCACAGGCTTGTTTAAGTAGAAGTGATGGAAGCAGTGGAAGTAGTAAAAGTAGTACCGTAATATCCGGACAATAAGTTTCACCTTTTTTCATAGTTTTGGCCGGGGTGTGACTTATACTTATATTTATATACTTATATGCAACTTATATGTGATATTATTTGTTATTTTCACACTTGCAACTGCATTTCATACTCCAGTGCGACTTATATATGTTTTTTTTCTTCTCTATTATGCATTTTTGGCTGGTGCGACATATACTCCAGTGCGACTTATAGTCCGGAGAATACGGTAATAGTTGTACAGTAATAGTAGGGTAAGGGTAACTATTACTTGAAGTGATGGTAATTTAGTAATAATCTGTTGTAAAAGCAATAGTAGAGTTGTCAAGAGTATCAAAAATCAGATACTAATCAATACTAAAACTAGTATCAAAGAAAGAAAGAAAGAAAGAAAGAAAGAAAGAAAGCACTCTTATTCTTTATTTTGTGTCGAAAATGATATTGTCATGATTATTATTGTGGTATCGAGCCTATTCTTTAGTGTAGGAATCATGTTTAAAACAAAAAGTATTAGCGATTTTTAATGTTGCCGTACAACTTCCGGATAAGAAACGAATTAGGCCACATCACTGTTTTTTACACTGTTATTAGCAAATATATAAGTCACAAATAATAACAACATCGCAAGAGCACAAGTCAAAATGAAAGATTGTGTACATCAACAGAGCTTTAAGTTCACATGTTCAAAAAGGAGTTATTTATTCCCACTCCCTTTCCTAGTTACAACTTTAAATGTTCAGTTTCCTGCAATGTTGTATAGATATGTCCAAAGCTCAGAGTCCAAAGGTAAAACTACTTTTGGGCAATCATCTTTCACTGAACAAGGAACCAAACAATGCAACTCTTTATCTGTAAAACTGAAGCGAGAAACAAACTGTGTCCTTTTCATACGAGAATTCAAAAAGGTCTGATGTGTAACCTGTTTTTTAATGTGTTTTTTGTATTGTATTTCATAGTGTGTGGGTTATGTATAAGTGTGAGACATGAGCTCATGAAACATACTTTTCCCTATCAAATAAACCTAAATAGAAAATATTCGCAGTAACAGTATTTATGGTTACATCAGGCTTTGTACTGGTTTTGCAGAAGTCACAGTGGCAATCGCAGTATTAGAAAGACTGACTGTAGTGCAGATATATAGTGTGTGGTATTATACTGTATCTATTGTAGAAGTCATCGTAACAACAGTAGATATAAGCAGTAAACTCACGGCGTCAGCACTGTATATGTGGTCATAGTGGTCGTAACAATTGTACGTGCAGTAATTGTCGTTCAGAAGCGGAAATCAAGTGTCTTCTCTTTGCAATTACCGGATCTAGTCTACAATTACTGAACACAGCACCGGGGCCCAGCGGAAACTTCCTGAATGGAACGTCACAAACAAGACAAAACAAGAAGAAACACGTCCCATTTGGAAAGAACGGTGAGGACTTTACCCTTTCTTACTTTTTATTGTCATTACAGTGCTGTCCTCATGTATATCCAGTTGGTTTGCAAATATCACAAACTCCGTAATGGAAAGTTGGACAATTTCACGGAGCAATGGTTACGTTTAATGGTCGTCATTATAGGGGATCTAACAGTATTCTCGGTGCAATCTCGGTACGACATTTTCACAATTGGCGTCTCAAGTTACAGCGTTTATTGCGATGTTTTCAAGATGCTAACTTTTAGATATGCTACGTTTTAGTATGGATCATTGATGTCCGGTTCCAAAAAAACTGCGCACTGAAATGGAGCTCAGGATCGTGGTCTATGAAGTTTTCTCTTGTTTTGCCGCTTTTTCATCAAAACAATGCATTCAAGCAAAGGAGTTTTGACATAATCGTGACCAACCATGATATTATCGTGAGACTTTTGGGCGACGCTCCATATTTGGGTTATTTTAAATCCCTGTTTCATTATAGGTATATTTGAGGGCGTTCGGACTTTAGTCGTTCAGTCGATCAAACTGTCGATTGTGTTTTAGTCAATTAAAATTCTTATTTGTGGACTAATTATTTTATTTTTGGATGGTGAGGGTTTATATGAGGCGACAGTGTAACGGAGTGAGCTAGCTGAAGGTTCGGGAGCTGGTAATGAGTTTAATCTTTCACATAAATTCACGAGGGCCTGTTTAATCGATCATTCGGTTGATGTCTTAGTCACCAGCATTTGTACAATTCGAACAATTATTTAATTTTGAGTAATTGGGGGCAACAGAAAGGAAAAGATCTGGAATTAGTTAGCTGAAGATTTAGAAGTGAATTGTGAGTTGTTTCCATCTAGTTTTCTGTATGTTTTTGCAAACATTCTTGTGTAATTGCAGTCTTTTGAGTGCAGTTTGGGTCAATAACGTGGTCAAATCAAAAAGATACTGAAAAGCAGTGGCATGCACCAAGGGCAATTAAGGCAAGCGGTGATTGACCAATAAAATCTAAAATTACGGTGTGTCACAACTATATTTAAATTGTTCAGAAATATATCAAAATAAGCCTGTTTTCCCCTCACTTGTGCTGCTGAAGCTTGGCTGGAAGTGACTGTGTCTTTTAGTGACCTCTACAGGCCATTGGGCATTACTGCGGGAAGCTTGATTCTTCTTCTCCTGCAGCGTTCAGAGGCCCGTTCATGCACCGCACGTTACTGCTGAAAATGTTTGAGAGCTTTTAACAGTTTTGTGCCACTGTCTCATTTAGTTCAGGGGTCCCCAACCATCGGGTCGAGGCCCAAAACCGGGCCGTGGGCCATCTGCTACTTGGCCCCAGAGGCGAAAGTAATATATTAAAATGTAATTAATTTTCATTTTTATAGGCTATTACCCTGTGTTTTACTATCAAGTATCAGTAATAAGACAATTAGAACATATTTAGAACAAGGCTTTGTGCACATTTTACGCTGTTGTCACTGGCCACGCCCCTTCAACCTGTCACTGAAAAAAAATAATAACTCTGATTGTACCGGCCCTTACGAGAAATTGCAATTTCTTTAAGTTTCCTATAAATTATTTGTGAAATAAGCCAAACATCATTTCATCTACAAACTCATGCTGAAGATTTGGTCGCACACCACATTTGGGAAACAAAGCTACTCATGTTAAACCCATTTAAACCTGGCCCCGAAATCCCCAACGACATTGTATAGACTGTCCCTGAAATTGAGTCCCCAGCATAAAGTCTGTGTCATTCACAGGCATCGCCGCAATAAATCTCAAAGTAATGACTGCGTTTCCTTCGAATGGGGGACATAAATTATACGGCGACGAAATTCAAACTCTATTCCACGGGGTCGGTCTGTTTTTGCAGGTACAGAGGCAGACGGAGCAGAAAGACTGTCCCGGACACATCTGTTAAACTCGACAGAGAAGAGGACGAGGGAGAGAGAGAGGAGAGATGGCGCCACAACATATGGGACGTTTGACTTGAACTCGCTGTGGCTGCGCAGTGACTTTTGGGACGGCAGCAGCGAATGGCCATTTAAGTGTGAGAATCTGTCCGAAAGCTTTGGGGCGGCGCTGTTTTTATTATTACAGCAGAAAGATCAGACTTATACACAGAATAAATGTATTTTTAAAACTTTTTTGTAAGCCTTGTTGCAATCCTGTCTGACCGTTACCTCCACGATGGTAATGAGCATCGAATATACCAGAGTCTGAGCTAATGTGGCTAAATGTGACGTACGCAGACTTGTTTTGAAGATGTACAGTACACATTTTGCATATTAAGTGTATTGTTTAAAGGTCCCATAACATGCAAAATCGACTTTTCAGAGCTTTTAACCTTCTTACATTGCTATTTGTGCTTCATATATGTACCCAGAGTGCTTTTTTGATTGATTCCCGCAGTTTTTAGCTATATTACAGACTATCTCCTTTCCTCCAATCTCCAAACTGACGGGGGGTGGGGCAAGACCGCGTCATAATAACAGGCACGCGTCATCATCTCTACTATGTCATATGCAAGTCAAACCAGGAAGTACAACATAAAATTTACAAAAATGGTCAAAACTGGGGACAAATAGTTAGTAAAATCTTAAATATAATCACGTATAGTCTGTCATATGGTCTTTTTAAGGGTCATTACAAGATTAGAGAGCCTTCACTATCCGGCTGCTCTAATTGGCTGCCGTAAAGTTGTTGGAGCATCACAGTTTGAGGTAAAACACTGGCAACAGAGATTTATTTGTGGAGAGGCAAAATCTGCGCTCTGGTCTTTTTTTTTTTTTTTTTTTGCATTCTTCTCGTGTCATTTACAATAGATTTGAATTCAGAGTGAAACATTATGACCCATAAAACTTGCACAATGACAACGATACAGTCGCACGAGCGTAAACGCAACAACGCCGCAAGGATTACTGTCTAGTATTACGTATGGGGCTGAATAAAGTGTAAAAATACTACTGTTCCATGATCCACGTGTCGATGCATGAATTACTGTCTGAGCTGTCATATGACGGCGGTACAAAAGCAAAGTATCCATTCCCGTTGCAGCTGGATAACGTGTTACAGTCGATGGACAAAGCAGATGGGGTTTCTGCGTCAGACTCTTAATACTACCAGAGCCTCTCGCGGGCCTGGCATGGATTATGTTTATTGGTCTGCGATTCAGTTATTGGAGTCTGCCGGTGCTTAACTCACTGTTCCTGCACTCACTGTGGCTCACGGCGGCTCTGGGGCTCTTTACATATTCAAATGTTCTTAAAGACAGAATGCTCTTTGATCAAGTGAGATTCAATTTAAAAGGGTTGATTTTGTTGCTGGTTTATTCAAAGACTGGAGGCGTTTGGGATCGACTCAGGAAATGCAATCCACATTTATTTATCTTTTTAGTTATTGAATTAAAGACAAGCCTCTAATATGAGAAGAAAAATGGAAAAATTACTAAATGTTTCCTAATTTAATATGACTGACTGCAACGTAACTAGATATATTTCTTTACTTTTGATATGTTAGGTTAAAGGTTATTCTGTTTAATTGTATAAATTAGTCTCTCTTAGACAAACACGTTTATTTGGTTTGACAGTAGTTTTGATATTATATATAATGTTGCGAAAATAAATGTGTTTTAAATACTTTTATGCTCAGAATTGAGGTATTTGGGACTCTAATCTTCACCGTTTGGCCATTGACACAATTACCAATGCGGATTTTCCATTTATTTTGTTTCCGTTAAGATTAATTGCCGCTTGAGAGACAGAACAGCAACTTTCACACACAAGAAAGAAACAATGAGGTAACTGTGACCTCTGCTGATAAAGTGGTGAATCTAAACGGGATTATCTGGAGCGTGTCAACAAGTTAAGGACCTTTCACTGATGTCGTTCTCTGAGCTAGTGTAAGATAGGAAAGGTCTTTTTAAGATTTAGATGCTGTTTGACTTAGAATTTGCCAAAGTAATTATGTCAACGGAAATATAAATTGTCTCACAACGTTGCAGCAAATATAGTAAATATTCTCGATTTCTAAAGAAGACAGTGTTTTATTTTTGAACAAATAAAGTGTATGAACCAAATTAATCTTTCAACACCAATGTTTTTTAGCGTATACTTGAAATGTATATGTTTTTTTATATTTTATTGCAGGAAACTATTGTAAATCCTGATGATAGACAAAAAAAAGTAACAATACAACTGTTTCATTGTTTGAAGTATAATAAAATCAAGCACATGTGACAAATTAATTTCCTGTTACAGATCAAAAAAGTTCAAATTCTTTAGTATTTTCCTTTCTTTTCAAAATTAAAAACATAGAATAACAAAGACAAACAGGAAAATGCCAGAGAGAACAAATCAAGGCATCCAAAGAAAAGAAATAAAAGAGATAAAAGTTCAAATTCAATGTTTGTCTTTGCATTTAGAAACGCAAACTGTTTTTTTTTTCTTTTTTAAATGGTCACTACTCACCGGCCATGGGGCAGAATCCAAATCTCTGCTCGGCGTCATAGTCGGTGGTCGTGCCGCACCACTTCATCCCGTCCCTCCGGCCGTCCGAGGTACAATCCGAGTAGTTCAGTCCGTTGTAAATGTACGGGAACTGACACAGGGCGCCGTTGGAGTTTCCCCCCCTGGTTTTCACGATGGCTGATGGGACCAAACAACAAAGACTCAAAGTGAATCATTTGTCGAATGTGGCAAGATCGAAATTGGTTGAATGTTATTACTAAAGGTATTACTGTCAAAAACTGTAAAACCATTCTGATGTATGTATTTTCTTAGATTTTCGTAGATTAGGGCGAGTTCAAACTGATCCAAACTAAAACAATCATTCATTTATACTTAGAAGTGGCCACTATTTTGGGACTTAAATGTTGTACTTTTCATGCCATCATTTTATTTATGTTTTGTCATTGTGCTTTTATTATTATTTATTACAATTATTACTATTATATCGACTTTTATTTATTTTTTTACTCTCTGGTCCTTGTATTATGTTTGTATATTTAAAAAACTGAGAAAAGATTAGATTGTCAGATTATTGTATTGTCCTTGTACAAGAAACAGCAACATATTTACAAAGAAATATCAATAAAATGGTGAATCGGTTGTATTGTAATCTATTAAATCACTCTCTATCAAGTCACCTGAACCTGAACATTGCTTATAATGAGTTAAAAAACGGTTAAAAAAGTTAAAAAACTTAACGTGGAGGAAAAAAGGAGCTGTTTAAACATAAAAAAATGTTCAAACTTGCATTGAAATCCCTCTAAACAAGGGTATTAAGTGATATTTTTGCAAATTTTGGGCTAATTTTACAGCCTCTTTACATCTGCCAGATATTTAAACCTATTATATTAGACACGACTTGTATTTCTGTGGCAGATACGGATTTTTGTCAATATCGCTTACATATTACCTTCAATTAAACCAATATCAACACGTTATATTAAATAGCACCAGCCACACAAGCCTTTAATCTCAACAGATATAAAGTACTCTCTGCTTGTAGTGGATGGAAGTGTTTCTCACCGTTTTGCTCGGTGCAGAAGGAGTGTTTTTGTTCGGCCTCGTAGTCGGAGGCGGTGGAGCACCAGAGCTGTCCGTCACTGCGTCCGTCCGAGGTGCAGGAGTGGTACGTCTTCCCTTTGTAGACGAAGGGGAAAACGCAGGGCTTTCCCCCGGAGTTACCGCCGTAGACCGGAGCGGGTCCGTCTGCACAAAGACAATACACATGAGAGATACTTTACAATCGACACGTTCACGGACAAGACATGAATGGACTGGGATTATTTAGGCAACATTAAGTAAGCCTAACTGGGAAAACAATAAGTAGATCATAATGCAAAGCAAATTTTGGTTTATACATGGTAAGTTGGGAAATCAAACTAGGTATAAAGTTGGATACATTTATGGTTTTAGAACAACATTTCAATTATAAAGCATATTTTGACATTGGGGAATAGTGTTTATGGTGGTCATACTTAGATCATAAAACAATAATGTGCTGAGAAAATACCTTTTTATAACAAAGACAGTGGCAAAAATATCAAAAAAGAACCATACATTTCCTATTTTGATCAAAAATACGCTTTTTTAGTCAATATTCTCCATCTAAAAGCCTCTAGTCACCATATTTCAAATTTTAATTAGTCTTAATATACAGCAGAAATAACTGTTAGACTTGTCAATTGCTAAAATACTGTTTTGTTGCAGCCTTAAATAATGTACAGACATGAACTTAATCTGTCTAATGTATGGCTGAAATGGATGCAGTTAATAGAAAGAGTGAATGAAGCATATTTACCCCATTGTTCACAGCTGATGCCTTTGCCGAGACAAGTGCAGAGCATCTGTTTGGTTCCCTGGCTCTTGATCCATCGCTGGCCGATAAAATAGAAGAGCCCGGCGTCCGACCTGCAGGGCCCCTCCTGAGGAAGCTCGGGGACCGTCGGCTGGTAGAGCACGGGCTGGATGTTTGTGATCACACGAGAGCCGGTGCCTGAGAAGAAACAATGTCTACTTTTAACAACATTTGACATCAACCGTGGTCGAGTATGGATTAGACCGGTCCTTCTCGGTCGGTGGTACACATTTTTAGAGTTTAACTGATTCATATTTTAGTCCTCCTTTGGGTCAATCCATATTAAGATAAGATAACCTTTATTTAGAGAGTCATTCTGGTGAGAACAGATGACACTTCTGATTCCACGATGGGACACTCCTGGACAAATAGGGGGTTTACACCGACCTCTGTATTCATGTGGTGGTCATTTGAGTCCTTAACTGGTGCCAGTGTAGTCCTATTACGTATAAACCCGGGTTAGATCTGGTGCTACTCAAGTCAAATGCTTTCTTTGGCGATACACTGCATTAGACAGGGTCAAGTTGTCTAATATTTACTGAAACTTTATACTTTTTAAACTGAAACTGAAACTTCCCTGTTTCTTGTCATGTTCAAATATGGACACTGCTCAAAACCACTGCACTTAAAGAGTAAAAACGAAGCAATACAATTTCAGAAACTGCAAATTAATACACATTTTAAAAGAAGTAGATAAAGAAGTAACTAAAGTGCATTTGTAATAACTCTGCTCGTGACAGAGACAAAAAAATATCTTCCAAAACGTGTATATTTATGTGAAAATCAGAACGTTTTCAATGCAAACTAAGCTCAGTTCAGTAAATTCAGTGGAATTTAAAGCTAATTAAAGAGGAATAACACTATTGTAACAGCCTAAAGTATAAGTACTGTTTGTTTTCTGTGTGGAGCTCATTTATCCTCGTCCAAGTCAGCCTCAGTCCTATCAATCCCTTTGCCCTAATTCTCTGCGTCTCTCACGGGGTCAGGACTCGGAGGACACGTCTCTCTCACATCAACACCTCGGAGCCGGGGGCCGTTTTATCTCTGCCCCCCCGACACCCGCTGCCTCTGCTCTTTGTCCCCGCGGCCTCGCTACAGGCTGGAGGAGGCCCGGGGCCCGCGTCACTTCTCACCCAGGCCGGTGGTGTGAAGCGAGGCGTGTCTCTCGCACTTCCACTCGCCCCGCCCGTTCCCCGTGCACAGGCACTGCAGCAGGTTCCCCCTCGCGTCCGTCTTGCTCCAGGTGTCTCCGATGCGGTAAGACGACAGGGTGTCCTGGTCGTTGCAGCGGTCTGGGAAAAACAACACGCAACCGCATTTTTAGCCAATTTTTACCAATTGCGTGACCGTGTCAACAGTGGCTTTGATTACAGATGATTTAAACAACGTGTAGGGACATTTACACGGACAAGAACCAGTTCATTTTAACAGTCTGATACCCCGACTGTTGCATTTAGAAGAAAAAGTACAATGAATTTGAAAACTACTCGACATTTTCTCTTTCGTTGTCGTCTTTACCGCATTAGTTTGTCTTTTCTTGCACAATTAAGCTGGTAAAAAGAGTGAACTAGCAGAAAGAAACCAGATTACGCACATCGCTAACAGTTTACATGTTATTTTAATCATCACAAAACTCCAGAAGTCAGATAATGATCAGATTTTTGATGTGCATGTAAACGTCGGTTCTGGGTGATCTGATTACTTTCCGATTGTTCAAACCAGACCAAATGTCGACAAGGACAATTATGCAACTACAAAAAAACAATGCGGTAAAGACAAACATGAAAGAGAAACTGTTAAAGACTTAAAGAGTTATTTAAAATCCACAACACAAAAGTTACTCTAAAATCCTCCATTTTGACACATGTTTTTGATGATCAGAATTCAGCTCGAGCCTGTTAACATACAACATCTAATTATTGGGTTATCTGATTACTCTAGTTGTCTATTCTGGCCATGTCAATGTACCAGATGCTGCTATAGGTTTAGTCATAGAAAAGAGCTTTACTTAGGGAGGGCATCTGCCTTAAACTACACATTACTTGCCAATAACATGAATAGATATCTAAAGTACTGCATACAATAACAGTACCATAGTTCATTTTTAGATGGCAATTCATACAAACGGAGCAGCATGAAGCAACGCGCTGTATTCTTCTAGTGCCAGTCCCATGCGCGCATAAGGGAGGGCATCTGGTGTAAAAGTGTCATACAGTACTCCACCGCACTCTATTGACTAACTAATGTTGACTCTATAAAAGAAACAGCGTGGAGAGTTATCGAAATATGCAAATCAAAGTGACTGTGGAGGTTTTTTCCTGTATAAATAAACGAGTGTCACCCATGAGTGACCCATGAGTGTCACCCATGAGTGTCTCCCATGAGTGTCTCCCATGAGTATCACCCATGAGTGTCACCCATGAGTGTCTCCCATGAGTGTCACCCATGAGTGTCACCCATGAGTGTCTCCCATGAGTGTCTCCCATGAGTGTCACCCATGAGTGTCTCCCATGAGTGTCTCCCATGAGTGTCACCCATGAGTGTCACCCATGAGTGTCACCCATGAGTGTCTCCCATGAGTGTCACCCATGAGTGTCACCCATGAGTGTCTCCCATGAGTGTCACCCATGAGTGTCACCCATGAGTGTCTCCCATGAGTGTCACCCATGAGTGTCACCCATGAGTGTCACCCATGAGTGTCTCCCATGAGTGTCACCCATGAGTGTCACCCATGAGTGTCACCCATGAGTGTCTCCCATGAGTGTCACCCATGAGTGTCACCCATGAGTGTCACCCATGAGTGTCACCCATGAGTGTCACCCATGAGTGTCTCCCATGAGTGTCACCCATGAGTGTCACCCATGAGTGTCTCCCATGAGTGTCTCCCATGAGTGTCACCCATGAGTGTCCCATGAGTGTCCCATGAGTGTCTCCCATGAGTGTCTCCCATGAGTGTCTCCCATGAGTGTCACCCATGAGTGTCACCCATGAGTGTCTCCCATGAGTGTCACCCATGAGTGTCTCCCATGAGTGTCACCCATGAGTGTCACCCATGAGTGTCTCCCATGAGTGTCTCCCATGAGTGTCTCCCATGAGTGTCACCCATGAGTGTCACCCATGAGTGTCTCCCATTAGTGTCACCCATGAGTGTCACCCATGAGTGTCTCCCATGAGTGTCTCCCATGAGTGTCTCCCATGAGTGTCACCCATGAGTGTCACCCATGAGTGTCACCCATGAGTGTCTCCCATGAGTGTCTCCCATGAGTGTCTCCCATGAGTGTCACCCATGAGTGTCACCCATGAGTGTCACCCATGAGTGTCACCCATGAGTGTCTCCCATGAGTGTCTCCCATGAGTGTCACCCATGAGTGCTGACGAGTCTGGATCAAAGTGCCTCTGACAGGTTGGACCACTCATTGAACTAAAATGCAGTTAAGATAAATGTATTCATTATTTCATCCCAGAATAGCTTATTTTATAGGTTTGTGTTTTTACTTCCTGGTTGTAATTGATGACATCACACTTAGTCAAAATACATCCAATGTCACTTTTTCTTTTTTTGCTTATAAAACTACATGAATGTGACTTTATTTTGTTGAATTCATGTTTCGAGTTTAAAAAAAGTTTGTTTCTTTTGTTTAAACTCTGCACAAACTTTGATCTGTCCCTGGCGTAAAACGATCATTTATATTCACGACAGGTATAAACGCACCAAATAAAGTCAAAATTAGACCATCATAAAAACCAAGTCACACGCCCTTTAACTTTTTCCAAGGCTTTCTAAAATACTCCTTGTACATCTCATACTCACCTCATTATGACCATGTAACACCCAAATAACGATGTTCTTTGTACGTTTGATGATTAGTAAAAGTCACCAAACAACAATGCAACAGGTTATTGATGTAAAACAGCACAATCAAACATGTGTCGCGGCCTTTGTTTTGCTTTTTGTTGATTCCCCGGGCAACCAGCTGTTCCCCATTCCACTCGAGCCCGCTCTTTTTTGTTAATGTGAGATGATTTAGCGCTTTCCCCAGGCCTCCCAGTGTTTCTGCATGTGCGTGTCAAGTGATCGAGGCAGTTCCATCAAGGACAAATGGCTGTAATTGGGAACACAGCATTTCCTCCCGAGAATCTCCAACTATGAAAAGAATGACACTGCCCCGGGACATGCGGCGGTAACGGGCTCATTATGAGAAAAGTGAGGCTAAGACACGGACAACGACAACACAAGGTTTATGGATTTATGTGCAAGAGAATCAAAGAAAAGCTTACGAAAATGACATTAATAAACTCAAACACACAAAACACTGTGTAATCCAAAAACTGATATCCAATCGAACCAATAATACTACATAAGTTGATGATTCCTCAGACATTTTCAGATGTTGGACAAACATGGGTCGCCAGATACTCAATGTTCTGGTGTTTTTGTAAATACAAGTCACAGAATAGTGTTAGTAATAGACTTGTCGTTGAATAAAGACATTATTGGTTGACTAAAACATGTTCTGCTGTGATCGATTCTAAAACTAAAAATGGGGCGTGGCAAAAGCTCTCAAAGTTTTCACTGTGTATCTGACCTAAACTGCACTCAAATACTTGAATGAGTATTGTAGAAAACTATAAACAGACAAAAGTACTAGGAAACTATATGTTTATATGAAGAAAGATTTAATAAATACCCAAAAATACCAATTCTTCAGCTAATTTACTCCATAACTTCTGTCTCATATCAATATTGATCGTCTAAATAAAAGGACTAGTCACCTAATATAAATGTATGTTGACTAAGATTACATCGACTACTAAATGACTAAAGTATTACCGCCCTACTTAATAATAGATAAAGCAGGGATATTTAAACTACAGCCCTGGAGCCAAATGAGGCCTTCAAACATTGTATTTTGTCTCTCAGTGCTGCTGAAATGGTCCAAATGATCATAGATACTACAAATGACTTTAAATTTAAACGATTCTTCCACTTTAAACCTATAAGACATCGAATAGCACTGAGATACAGAGCTAAAACGTGTTCTAAGCCTTATTAAAGGTCAAGTATCTCTGTCAAAGCTGTGTCAAATGCCTCTCTCTGAACTACTCACTCGATCACTTTGAATAAATATAAAAGTTTGGAGACGCCTGGCATAAAGGAGCACAACTTTGCACAACATGTCGACCGTTGAGTGTAGTTATAGGGCTATTTTACTACTTTAGGGTCGGCTCAGGTGCAGAAAAGCTGTGCAAAAAGTGTAATTAAATCATCTTTTTGGGCTTACTTCTGGAGGTGCATGTGATTCGCCCACTGCCTTCTCCCATGCAAGTGCAGTCCACCACCATCCAGCCCTGGTACGGCTTCTCCCACGTTTCTCCCACGACATAGGACGTCCCGGCACTGTTGTCATAGCAACGCTCAGCTGCAGAAAGCAAACATTTAGTATATTATTGAGCAAAGATCTCACATAGTAATATCAAGTAATCTGATGTTTGACTTTTGTTTGTTGACATTTGTTCACACGTTTGGTCCTGGTTTGGTCCTGCTTTTGTCCTTGTTCGGTCCTAGTTTGGTCCTGCTTTTGTCGTTGTTTGGTCCTGGTTTGGCCCTGGTTTGGTTCTGGTTTTGTCCTAGTTTGGTCCTAGTTTGGTCCTGGTTTTGTCCTGCTTTTGTCCTTGTTTGGTCCTGGTTCGAGCCCTGTTTGGTCCTAGTTTGGTCCTAGTTTGGTCCTGGTTTTGTCCTGCTTTTGTCCTTGTTTGGTCCTGCTTTTGTCCTGCTTTTGTCCTTTTGTTCGGTCCTGGTTCGGTCCTGGTTCGGTCCTAGTTTGGTCCTAGTTTGGTCCTAGTTTGGTCCTGGTTTTGTCCTGCTTTTGTCCTTGTTTGGTCCTAGTTTGGTCCTGCTTTTGTCCTGCTTTTGTCCTGCTTTTGTCCTTGTTTGGTCCTGGTTTGGCCCTAGTTTGGCCCTGGTTTGGTTCTGGTTTTGTCCTAGTTTTGTCCTAGTTTGGTCCTGGTTTGGTCCTGGTTTGGTCCTGCTTTTGTCCTTGTTTGGTCCTGGTTTGGTCCTGCTTTTGTCCTTGTTTGGTCCTGGTTTGGTCCTTGTTTGGTCCTGGTTTGGTCCTGGTTTGGTCCTGGTTCGAGCCCTGTTTGGTCCTGGCATTGACTAGATCTGGTCCTGGTTTAGTCTTGGTTAGCGATGTCAAGATTATTAGGTTAATCGAGACTCAAATGCAAACAACTTTTTGTATCTGGCTGTTTTTGTCTTATTTAACTTTATTTTGTCATTCAGAAAGTTCAGCTTCATAAAGCCAGTCAAAAACGTGAGGAATAGTAACGTGTTAAAATAAAAGATTCCACTGTTATAATCGCAACACTAAAATGTGATATCGTGACATATTTAGTCTTGGTCTAGTCCAGGCTTTTCCTCCAGGTTTAGTCATCTCAATTTACTCAATTTAGAGCTTCAATGTATAAGATTGAGTTTAACATTGACCATGGATTTATTATTGGTCACTAAAATCTCGATAATCACCACGATTATTGCAGATTGTATATTGTTCTTTTTACATACACTTACAAAACCACAAAACCAGACCATGCATTTCCACTTGAAGGTAACCACTCACCAACCGGTTTGCAGGTCCATTCCCCTTTCCCATTCCCCAGACAGACGCACTCCAGCATGTAGCCCCCGGTTTCGTGCGGCCGTCTCCAGGTGTCCCCGATCTTGTAAGAAGCCCCGCCCTCGTGGCAGCGATCTGGGCAATAAAAGAAAGGCCAGTGTTTACGTCTGGTCGGAGCGAACGCGCAAACGAAAGGAAAACACGGCGCTCAGACCCCTGCGCCATTATCTAACCGCGCGGCTAAACGCTAACAGCTGCAGGGGCGAGCGCTGGTGCGAATCAGCTGAGGAGAGGATGCAACCAGGGCTCACAAATGGAGGCGCAATTTCACGTTCTACTCCGGGTTTAGTCCTCATTTGCGCCGTGCTTGATTAAAGGTGGACTGTGTAACTTTACGGCTAGTGTTTGTCGTGTTTTTCTGTGTATTTGTAGCTGTTGAAACGTCTGAAATTTGATAAATGCAAGATAGATGGATGAGGTTAATGCCGTACTGTGGAACATTCCAGGCAAAGCAATAACAGCAGTACGAGCAGTTGGCGGATTCTCCACCAGAAAAGTTACATGGTGCACTTTACATCAGGGTTACATGTATTGAACCTGATTGTATTTACATTTTTACTAAACATTTTGCATGTTTTCTCCCAATTTGACAATTTTGAAAAGTATTTTTACTTCCTGGGTAGGTAATTCCACAACTGTTACCTAGTCATAAGGCGCTGGTACAGCTGGCAGCCCGGTGTAAACGCTCTCTCTTCTTTCTCACACTTATTGTGCTTTATCTCCTATATTATATAGTTAGTATATTTTTTCTATTTTACTGTACGATAGGGACACGCGCTGGAACAGTTTTTTAATTCAACTGTTTTTGACTTTTTTCGGCTGGATTTGAGCGTTTTTCGTTGCGTTCGTCGTGTTGTTGTGACGTGAGCTAGCTCCGAGCGAGCCCACCAGCCCCCCCCCCCGCGCCCTCCGGCCGCGCTAAAGTACGGCGTGTCGTCGGTACACGTTTATATACACGTTTATATGAAAGAGGAACTTCACGAACGATCGGGACACGCACTGGAATCGCTTTAAATTAACTTGTTTTGACTTTATTCGGCTGGATTGAGTGTTTTCGTCGTGTCGTGGCGATGTGTCTTGGCTCTGAGTCCCCCGGCTCCGGCCCCGCCCCCCGGCTCCGGCCCCGCCCCCCGGCTCCGGCCCCGCCCCCCGGCCGGCGTCGTACCGCGTTTCCACAAAGGAGGAACTCATGAAACTGCGGAGAACAGTCGTCTTACCCGGAGATCGTCACGTTATCCCGTCGCAATACTGACCTAACCTAAAACTGATGTGCAATTCTGTCGTATGTGCAATTACTGTGAAATTCATGTGCAATCTATGTGCTGTCTTGACACATATTCATGTGCAATTACTGTCGTGATCACATGCAATGGTATTTATTTATTTATTAATTTGTCTATGGGAGTTTTTATTTATTTATAGGAGATCTTCTACTGAGAGTGTTTTTCAGACTTCCTATAAGTGATCTGTTCTTCTGTATCTACCTCTGGATCTACCTGCGTTGCACCAATGAAATTTCCCCATGTGGGACAATAAAGGAATATCTTATCTTATCTTATCTTAGCAACCATACAGTAAACAAGAGCCAAAACCCATTTTATCTACACAATAGTTACGTTTGACAAATAATAACACCTGACAACACCATTATTTTGTTTGTTGATTGTTTAAACTGTCAGAAAAATGTGTTATTTTTGCCTCTAAATTGTCTTTTGGATGTAATGTCGCTCATTGATGACATCACAGAGGGGAATCAGTTTTAGAACTCTGCAGCGCTACTTCCTGTAATTTTAAAGTTTTATTTTTCACTTTTTTCTTCACAAACTGCAATTTGACGAATGTAAAACTATAATATACATTTATCACAGAGAATACACTACCAAACAAAGTAATAATTAGAAAAACATGTCATATGCACTTTAAGTTCTGGTTAAGTCTTGGTTTAATCCTTAAATTTAGTTTTGTATCTCAGTGAATTTAACTTTAGTTCTGAATTATCTGGAATAAAAATTTGGCTTAAATTTAGGCTTTAATTTCTTAATTTTTCGCTTTAATTTAGGGTTTGACCTGGTTTGGACCAGATTTACTCCTGGTTCAGACCTGATTTACTTATGATTCAAACCCGACTTCCACATGGTTCAAACCCGATTTACTCGCGGTTTAAACCTGGTATTACCCTAATCTAGTTCTAGGTCTGAGCCTGATTAACTGCTCATCAGGTGCAACGTTTTATCCAAAAGAAGAACAATCAAAAATGTAATTCTTTTGGACAGAGAATAACATTTTTGCACCAAATCTTTAACATAATGTAAAGGGTTTAGAATAAGGGGTGAACTCACTGGCGATGGTGCAGCTGATCTTGCCCCTTCCGGACCCGATGCAGGTACAGTCCCAGATCATGTTGTCCTTGGGTCTCTCGTACGTTTCCCCAACAGTGTAGGAGCGCTGGTTGATCTTGTCAAAGCACGTTTCTTCTTCTGATAAGGAAACAGAAAGAGCATTTACCACACAAATCCCCATAGAAAACCAGTGATTGTGTTTAGTAAAGACGGTTAAAGTGATCATTTCTGACATTTTAACAGTAATCGTGTCAGTAACTGTGTCTTAAAGAGCCACTTGTATCAATAAAAGCTGAAATGGTTTAATCTACGAACTACTATACCCATATTTACGTGTATTTGTACTTTTCCTCAACCCAGTAAAACAAAATCGAAATTAAAACATAAACGTGCATCTTATACTGTATTATAGTCGGGATGCAACAATTAATCAGAATAATCACAACTAGTCAACTATTTAAACTTTGAACCAAAATACATTTAAAATTTGAACCACATAGAAATATCAAGTAATCTGTTTGTTGATATTTGTTCACAAGTTTGGTCCTAGTTTAGTCCTGGTTTGGTCCTAGTTTAGTCCTGGTTTGGTCCTAGTTTAGTCCTGGTTTGGTCCTGGTTTGGTCCTGGTTTGGTCCTGGTTTGGTCCTAGTTTAGTCCTGGTTTGGTCCTAGTTTGGTCCTGGTTTGGTCCTGGTTTGGTCCTGGTTTGGTCCTGGTTTGGTCCTGGTTTGGCCCTGGTTTAGTCCTGGTTTGGTCCTGGTTTGGTCCTGGTTTGGTCCTGGTTTGGTCCTGGTTTGGTCCTAGTTTAGTCCTGGTTTGGTCCTAGTTTGGTCCTGGTTTGGTCCTGGTTTGGTCCTGGTTTGGTCCTAGTTTGGTCCTGGTTTGGTTGTAGTTTGAGCCCTATTTAGTCCTGGCATAGACTAGATCACGTCTTGTTCTGCTCCTGGTTTAGTCTTGGTTAGGGATGTCAGGATTATTAGGTTAATCGATAATCGTGATTATTCAGGTAACAATACAATCGTGACCATTTCAGAAGCAAAATTGGGTAATAGTCTAAAAAAATAGACTTAAAGGCGCAATGGACGATTTTTTGGTGATTTGAGAACGCAGGTGGAAGTGCTCATGCCACTCCCCCGTGTGGACTAATACAACACACACGTGCGTTTGTTTATTAGCGCAACGGATCGCATCGCATCTCTCGTCTCCTGTAGATTTCTGTCCACTTCTGAGTCAGCTCGAACTGTCTTTCTCCGTCTTCATTTTGCCCCGTACACTGAGGGAACTATATTATGATAGATCAATGCGCTTAGACACGCGGAAACGTGGGACGAGTCGCACGAGGCTGCAGGTGAGCGATAGGTGCGTTTTATGATTGACACGTGGCAGGACTAATCGGCAGTCCACGCCACGAGGAAACAAGACTCAGATTTGGGTCAAAAAAATCATCCATTCAACCTTTAAATGCAAACATCTTTTTTTATCTGGCTGTTTTTGTCATATTTAACTTTATTTTGTCATTCAGAAAGAAAAACAAAATAATCATCAGTTGCCGCACTATTCCAAGACAATAAAAGTAGATTATAACGAAAGTCAAAGAACAAATGGTCAACAAATGGTCCAAGCCAAAATCATGTATCAGAACCACACGTGTAAAAACTATCCCATGATGCAAATGGCACATATCTAACACGTTGTGTACTCACCATCTGGTTTACTCGTGCATTTAATTCCAGCGACTCCTTGGCAAGTGCACACCAAAGTGCTGCCCAGGTACGGTCGCTCCCACTGGTCGTTGACGCCATAAAAGTGACCGTTCTCTTCGCATCCATCTGACCACAGAGGGGAACGTAATTAAAAGTCAAGAGTTGTAGATCTCACGAAGCAACTCTTGTCATGCTGGCATCCCAAACGCACCAAACAAACGACAAGATTGTTCTGTTTACACGGCTGCAAAGCGACGAGTCTAAGAATAGTGGTGTCTTAGATGTAGCTGCGTCCACCAAACACACACACAGCGGGACGAAAAGATACCAGGAATAAACATTGTGGGAGTGAGCGCGGGAGGGCGACTTCACCCATGTCTGCCAAATCGAGATTGGGACGTGTTAACTCGACTTCAAAGGGCCACGAGCCAGAGCTGTAAATCAATTGAACCGAGCGGAGAGCGGGGAACACTTGTACTTTCACACGGCATTTGTCCGTGTCTAATTTAAAAGACTTTACACGCCGCCTCGTGGATGACTGTAAGAGGAGTGTTGCGTTCATGGCGGCGATGGGGAAAGAAACTCTTTCTTCTCAGTAAATCGACAATGGACATCAACGTTCGAAGCATTTATCGAACTATTTGTGTGATGTTGGTGCAAAGTGTTGTTTATAGTCACTGAAGTGCAATAAAAGGAAAACAGAGTAGCTTGTACTTCTACTACTACTACTACATCGACCTGTACTAAAACAAACCCTTTAGCTCACTGTACTTTACTTCAGTTGTTTTTGCAGTTTGCACTTTTACTATGCACTACGTTTGTGAGAGGGTATCTTTATTTTCTATGTTTGTACAATTGTAGCAGGATATTGTATGTAATATTTCTGTTTGCTCAATGCTGGGGCTTGAACTCGAACCCTGTACTATAAAACTGTACCTTTTAGATGGGTAAAGTGATCATTTTGGACATTTTAACAGTGATCATCCAAGACAAATGAACCAACTGCGTCTTAAAGAGCCATTTGTGTCAATAAAAGCTGAAATGGTTGAATCTACTCACTACTATACCCATATTTACATGGGTAAATGTACTTTTCATGTGGGTTGAGGGGCTATTTTTAGCACGTTCATGCTAAAATCCTGCCTTAAGGGGTCGAGTTCAAGCCCCAGCACTGAGCAAACAGAAATATTACATACTATTCCCTGAAGAAAACTTCGAATTGCTGAAATGTTGACCAAAGACAACCACAATTCTTATTAAAATCAGCAAAAATATTAACATAAACGTTTATTTGAGTCAATTATTTCATGTGGTACTTTTGCTTTTACTTAGTTTTGCTCCTGCGTGTGTACTTTTACTTCAGTAACAAAAGTAGAGTATTTCTTCCAACCACTTACTGCGATTAAGTCTAAAACCAGACTCAAACCCATGGCTTTAACATCGCAGTGTAAACTTTCTAAGCACTTTGCTACTGAGGGACGAGAAATAGTCTCACCAGTCCATATGGAAATAGTACTCGGGTATAAGTAAAAACCCATCAGAAAATACTCAAATATGCCTTAAAATCTGTTCTCGTAAAATATCTGTACTTTTTTAACAAAGTACATGATGTTTTGCACACAAAGGCAAGATGAGCTACTTCTGAATGCACTATGGACCAATCAGAGCACACGTCGTTTCATTTGCATAAAGTGCTCCCAGCTCCAATCCACATCCACTTCTGATCCCACACGACTTGACTCTGCAAATAGGTGGACGTTTCCTGATCAATCAACAAAGACCCGAGTAATTGACCTCCTGCTGGTCGAAGGTGTCGGGTCAGAGCGAAAACGAAAATGAAATTGAAGCTTTTTAGTGGCATCAAAATTAGGTCTAAAAGATGAGTAAACCAGGTCTAATCAAGGACTAAACCAAGTCAAGACAGGATCAAATCAATGCTCAAGCAGTTTAGGACACAATTTATCCACCTAAATAAACTTACATTGCTTGTTATAAGTTACATTTACATCCAACACTCGGTCTAAAAGAAGACCAGGTCCAAACCAGGTCTAAACCAAGTCTAACCCAGGTCTAAACCAGGTCCAAACCAGGTCTAAACCCAGGTCTAAATCAAGTCTAACCCAGGTCTAAACCAGGTCTAAATCAAGTCTAAACCAGGTCTTATTCTTAGATAGGCTCAAACCATGGTATTTGTACTTTGTTTCTACTTAAAACCTTACTTTTTTTTTTACTTGTTAGAAGTAACATTTACATCTAAACTTGGTCTAAAAGAAGACTAAACCAGGTCTGAACCAGGTCTGAACCAGGCCTAAACCAGGCCTAAACCAGGACTAAACCAGGACTAAACCAGGTCTGAACCAGGACTGAACCAGGACTAAACCAGGTCTGAACCAGGTCTGAACCAGGCCTAAACCAGGACTAAACCAGGACTAAACCAGGACTAAACCAGGTCTGAACCAGGACTGAACCAGGACTAAACCAGGTCTAAACCAGGACTGAACCAGGACTAAACCAGGTCTAAACCAGGTCTAAACCAGGACTGAACCAGGACTAAACCAGGACTAAACCAGGACTAAACCAGGTCTAAACCAGGACTAAGCCAGGTCAAAACCAGGACTAAACCAGGTCTAAACCAGGTCTAAACCAGGTCTAAACCAGGACTAAGCCAGGACTAAACCAGGTCTAAACCAGGTCTAAACCAGGTCTAAACCAGGTCTAAACCAGGACTAAGCCAGGTCAAAACCAGGACTAAACCAGGTCTAAACCAGGTCTAAACCAGGACTAAGCCAGGTCAAAACCAGGTCTAAACCAGGTCTAAGCCAGGTCAAAACCAGGACTAAACCAGGTCTAAACCAGGTCTAAACCAGGTCTAAACCAGGACTAAACCAGGTCTAAACCAGGTCAAAACCAGGACTGAACCAGGACTGAACCAGGACTAAACCAGGTCTTAGTCTTAGATAGGCTCAAACCATGGCAGTTGTATTCTTTTCTACCTAAATAACCTTACTTTGCTTGTTATACGTTACATTTCCATCTAAAACTCAGTCTAAAAGAAGACTAAACCAGGACTAAACCAGGTCCAAACCAGGTCTTAGTCTTAGACAGAAACACACCATGGCAGTAGCACTTTTCTCTACCCACATAACCTTGCTCGGCTCGGTATAAGTTACAGTTACATCCAGCTCGTACCTTGAGACACGGAGGAGACGTGATGCTGTTGCGCTTGTCGCCTGCTTTTGTGCGTCCTTTTGGGCAGACAGTGGACCGCGCTGCCGATGCACAGCGCCACCAGCACCCGAGCCACGGTGCTGCTGGACATCGCAAACAAACAAACAAACAAACAAACAAACAAAAAAATGAACAAATAAACCACGCACTAAAATAAAAAAAAACCGGACCAAACAGCCGCGCGTGTCCGATGTAAAGTCGCGGCGCACGGACTGGAGCAGCGTCCCCGGAGCTGTTGGAGATACAGCTGTTCCTTCTCCCGGTCCCGTCTGCAGGTCTGTCCCGGGGAGGGGGCAGTGATTTATCTGGGCACGGCGAGCGCGCACGAGGGGAGGGGAGGGGAGGGAGGGGAGGGAGGAGAGGGGATGGAGGGAGGGGAGGGAGGAGAGGGGATGGAGGGAGGGGAGGGAGGAGAGGGGATGGAGGGAGGGGAGGGAGGAGAGGGGATGGAGGGAGGGGAGGGAGGAGAGGGGATGGAGGGAGGGGAGGGAGGAGAGGGGATGGAGGGAGGGGAGGGGAGGGAGGAGACCGGACTGCGCGATCAGCCCACCCGGGGGAGAAAGAGGTAGGACCACAGACTCTCCCCAAACAAAGGAAGGAAGACAGGAGGGAAAAAGACTTCTCTGAATGAATGATCAGGCTTGCTTGGGTTGGCATAGCTCCTGTTGCCATGTGAGCAGCAGAAAGTTTGACTCTAAATCACAACTAAGTTCAAATGTGTCAAGGCAAATTATGGGGGGAATTGCTCTGGTGGGACACGGACCCCACTTTAGTTCTAAAGAGTTGTTTTTTTGATTAGTTTTGATTTGATTTTATATATTGCATGTTGTTTTTAATTTGTTTATATTTTTTTATTTGGTTTGTACGTATCTTATTTTGTTTATTTTGTTTATTTTGTTTATTTTATTTTATTTTATTTATTTTATTTATTTTATTTATTTTATTTATTTTATTTATTTATTTTATTTATTTTATTTATTTTATTTACTTTATTTATTTTATTTACTTTATTTTATTTTGATTTAATTTAATTTTTTCATCTTTTATGTTTCCATTTTTATTTGTATCATATTTTATTTGTGCTTGTTTTGTACTTGGAGACTTTGTGTTGGTAAAATGTGCTGTACAAATAAAGTTGGATTGGATTGATATCCAGTATTTTACTTCATTTATACATTTTTTGCTGTTTCTTGAGTAATTTTATCGTTGAATCTACGGTGGCAATGGTTTATTTCTTCTTAAAACCTGGTCAAGCCCCAATAGAGACCTAATAATTAGACCTGAAAAAGTCGTTTTATGCAGTAGACTTGATTTAACCCAAAGCAAAGTCTTTTATTTGAAAGTTCTTGGCGTAAAAAGTTTAAGAACCACAGTTATAGGGGACTGTTTGTGACTAATCTTCGCTCATTGATTGTTCTGCTCATTAACTTTATGATAGTCTCTTGTCAATCAACCTTGCAAATTAAATCATCTATTCTCTACAAAGACATTAAGACCAGGGGTGTCCAAACTATGGCCCTGGGACCAGTTTTGTCCTTAAGCTTCCTGTTAAATTGGCCAAAATGGGGATTGGCAGTACTTTTTATTGCACATTTAAGTAAGACTATTTCTATCATCAAAACCTAAACAAACATTGCGTTGTGATGCAAACCATAATTAAAGGCACGGCCTCTCTCCACTCACAATTGACCACCGTGGCTCTCTTCTTGGTACACGTTTCCAAGCAACCTTCTGAAAAAAAAAGAGAAGAAAACTAAATGACACTTCATCACATCCAAATTGGAACTAAACTTGGACTAAACCATGACAATTGGAAGACTAGAACAGGAGCAGACAAACCATCAGCACAAAACCAAAGTGTCAACGCAATCAATCACAATCAGGGGTGCAACACAAAGCAGTTATTACTAAGATACCATGTTTTCTGGACTATAAGTCGCACTGGAGTATAAGTCGCACCAGCCAAAAAATGCATAATAGAGAAGAAAAAACATATATAAGTCGCACCGGAGTATGAAATGCAGTTGCAAGTGTGAAAATAACAAATAATATCACATATAAGTCGCTCCGGAGTATAAGTATATAAGTATAAATATAAGTATAAGTCGCCCCCCGGGCAAAACGATGAAAAAATGTGCGACTTATAGTCCGGAAAATACGGTATAAACTGTGATCAAAGAGAGGTCGTGATGAGAGACTTTGGCCAGGTTCAATTTGAAGACTTTTATTGCTTTTCTTCTGCCACACGTTGGCCCCAGAATCTCCTCTCATCGCACGGCTCTCGCCCGCCTGGATGTGTCGCACGGTCCGACTCCCGCTCGAGGAGTGAACTGCAGAACTGGGTCACATGGCGTCAGCGTCTGGACAGTCTCCAGCCGCAGCGTAACGTTTCGGGGTCTGGAAACTCTTTTCGGCGTCCCGGGCCCTTTTTTTTTCATTCCGCTGATTGTTTTTGCGATACAATCTGACCGGCGTAATGCGAGTGGAGTGGCCACCGTTTCACTTTCGCTCGCCCCGGTCCCTAACAACCACGTCGGCGCTGCTTGTGCAGTCCGCGGCAGCCATTAATGCTCTCCCATGTGGCAAGGTCATTACCGAGTTTCGGATTACCACTGGCAGCGATTACGACTCCTGTACGGTTTGATTTAGGCGGACTGTTTCCCCTCCAAATTAATTGTTAGCGCGAGTCAATCAAGCTAACGAGGTTCTAACTAGCGCTGTGGCCTTTCTGTCTGTGGATTTATGTATTTTTGCTTTCAGCGTCTTCCTTTTTTGTTCTTTTTTCCGCTCCCTTGCAGTTCCAGTAACCTCCTCGAGCTCATTTGTCTTCCTAATGGACTTGTTTGTCGGACAGTGATGCCACACAGGAGGAGGCGAGGTGACGAGGTCGGCTGATAAAACGCTCAGAGCTGAAAAATGCTTAATTTCTCCGCTCGAGTTGCTTTCAGACGGAGCGTGCGTTGGACAGTAACGGCTCTTTGGTCGAAACGTGTCAGATGTGAGGAATCTCAGTTGAAACGATGTCATTTTATGGTTCAACCACAATCTGTCGGGTTCACCTTGCGTTTTTTTACAGGTTTAGAAGTGCAACAGACAACAGTGCGATCACAACCAAAGCACAGACTACACAGCAATCTCACATCGTATTCTCAAAGTGATTTCCTTCTGGTCCAACTTGTTCCACGTTGTTGGATCGCTTCTTTAACTCGTTTTTTGTTTTTCCTCATTTTCTGTTTTTAAGTTGTGTACAGCACTTTGGTCTCTATAAATAAAGTTGGATTGGAATATTTTGGTTTTGTCGTTTGGCAATGTCATTACTGGTTCAATCACCTGTAAGTAAGACAAGCGCTTCTTCTTCTTCTTCTTCTTCTTCTTCTTCTTCTTCTTCTTCTTCTTCTTCTTCTTCTTCTTCTTCTTCTTCTTCTTCTTCTTCTTCTTCTTCTTCTTCTTCTTCTTCTTCTTCTTCTTCTTCTTCTTCTTCTTCTTCTTCTTCTTCTTCTTCTTCTTCTTCTTCTTCTTCTTCTTCTTCTTCTTCTTCTTCTTCTTCTTCTTCTTCTTCTTCTTCTTCTTCTTCTTCTTCTTCTTCTTCTTCTTCTTCTTCTTCTTCTTCTTCTTCTTCTTCTTCTTCTTCTTCTTCTTCTTCTTCTTCTTCTTCTTCTTCTTCTTCTTCTTCTTCTTCTTCTTCTTCTTCTTCTTCTTCTTCTTCTTCTTCTTCTTCTTCTTCTTCTTCTTCTTCTTCTTCTTCTTCTTCTTCTTCTTCTTCTTCTTCTTCTTCTTCTTCTTCTTCTTCTTCTTCTTCTTCTCCTCCTTCTCCTTCTCCTTCTCCTTCTCCTTCTCCTTCTCCTTCTCCTTCTCCTTCTTCTTCTTCTTCTTCTGTTGGTATACAAGTATTACATTACCTCCACCTACTGTAGTTGTACGTCTTAGACTTTATTTTTTAGACTTTATTCTTTAGACTTTATTCTTTAGGCTTCTATTCTTTATTCTTTAGACTTTAGACAACACCCCAACCAAAAACACCCCCCAGCTTTGTACCATAAAGTGCATTAAATCACTTTTTTGGTGCCTACCTGCTTGTGTCTATAGAAAAACATGCATTCCATCTGTGAAGGGCTTGCCACGCCAACGATCCGACCTGTAACTTGGCGTCACCCGCTTGTTTCATACTGTAAGTTCAACACCCTATTGCGGAACAGTCCAAGGAACGCCACAACAACATCTCCACGGAGACACCCCGAAAAGTTCTTTGTGGACAAGTATGTACATTAAACACGCATCTTCAACACTTATAGGGTCATTTTCTACAAACAAAACAAGATTCACGTGTATTAAACATTACACAAAGGCAAAACGTCTCATTATGTCTTCTAGCGAGCACACGGCACACCTTTCATTTATGATTTACATGTTTAGTTTGGCAGAGGAGAAGCGTCATGTTTTCCTCGTGAAGTAACCGTCTCGTAAATCTGACACGTTGACACATCACCTTTTTAAGCGCCACTTTCAGACACGTCTTTGAATCTGCCTTTGACTCGTGTCAGAAGGGCCTGGAGTTTGTCTTTGTCACCCGGTTGTTCGTTTGTAGGTCTAAACATCCCCTTTGCGGTTGTCCAAACCTGGGCTACTGCTTCGCTGTGATGAGCTCCAATGACTCTGAAGCAGGAAATCCCATCTTAGAGCGATTATGGATCCACTGTCGAGCTCATTTAACCACTGCGTATTAACGTGAAGCGCTCTTTCGGTCGCAGAATTAGCTTTTAAAGTGGGAATTGTACGTGGAAAGCGAGAGATTTCGGTGGTTTATGGTTGAATTTTGCTTTCACTGTACAATTGTGTTTAGTAGAAACGTTGGAGAGCTCAGACCTCCACAAAGGCACAAAATGTCACAGTAGAAAAGATGTCATTGTTAATCACATATGGACTAGAATAAAGAATATTGCCTCTGATGATTTCATTCTTGTGGGTGGTAATGTTGGCACAATGTGAAATGTGAAATAATTAAGCTCAATTGTTTGATAATATATACCTTCATTTACTATTGACCTCTGACCTCTTCTGTCTAACCCTAACCCATTTGACTAGATATTATAGACTAAAAACTGTCTAAAAACTTGCAATAATTACATACAGAGAAGTGAATGTGAACTGGACTAAAGCTGGACTAAAACTGGACTAAAACTGGACTAAAACTGGACTAAAGCTGGACTAAAGCTGGACTAAAACTGTACTAAAACTGTACTAAAACTGGACTAAAGCTGGACTCAAACTGGACTCAAACTGGACTAAAACTGGACTAAAACTGGACTAAAGCTGGACCAAAACTGGACTAAAACTGGACTTAAACTGGACTTAAACTGGACTAAAGCAGAACTAAAGCTGTACTAAAACTGGAATAAAACTGGACTAAAGCAGAACTAAAGCTGTACTAAAACTGTACTAAAGCTGGACTAAAGCTGGACTAAAACTGGACGAAAGCTGGAATAAAACTGTACTAAAACTGGACTAAAGCTGGACTAAAACTGGACGAAAGCTGGAATAAAACTGGACTAAAACTGGACTCAAACTGGACTAAAACTGGACTAAAACTGGACGAAAGCTCCACTAAAGCTGGAATAAAACTGGACTAAAACTGGACTCAAACTGGACAAAAGCTGGACAAAAGCTGGACTAAAGATGAACTAAAGATGGACTAAAGTTGGACTAAACCAGGACTAAACCTGACGTCGGTTGGTCACTGGAGCCAGAGGGAGAGAAGATCTGCTTCATTGGAGTTAATTAACGACCTTTAACACAGACCAAGGATTTGATGTTGAGGACGTTGGAGATTTCAAAACAAAGTCATGTTCATTCAAGCGAACCTGAGTGGAGTTTCAGACAAACGGTTGTATTCTCATGATGACGAGGGTGACGGAAATTACCCAAGAAAATTTCAGTTGAAGCCAAAAAATGCATATGAACAATCCACAATGACAAGGCAAGACAGTGATGTAGGAAGAGATGAGACGTTTGGACTTATAATATGTTTATCGAGGCTGTGTTGTTTGGGCGAGGGAAAGACAATGATAGATTTAAAACACACATAATTAGGCCCCAATTTAGGTCCCCGATTTGCTTCTCCCCGACTTTGGGAAGGTGTGACCCGAGTTTGCATCCTCGCAAGCGATTTTTAAGCTGCTGCGCTCTTCTTGTTTGTGGTGTCAGCGCGACGTTTGTGTTACGATAACCGCCGCAACAGCCGACCAGAGCGTCAGGAGCAGATTCCTCATTTCCACCTGTCCGGGTGTTATAGGTTAAAGGATCAGACAGTCCCTCACCCTCACACAAAGGCCTCTTGAATGCGTTGAGCACTTGTCCGGCGTGCGGAGTGCTTGTGGACGAGGAAGCGTGTACATAACAGTTTGTTGTGGCAACTTTGGGCTGCTTTTAAGTGGCATCAATGACTTGCCGCTGTACACGTTTTCTTGAAGTAGCCAAGTTTTTAGTTTAATACGCTGTTTTTCATGACTAACTAACAGCGGCGATAGGCGACGGCGGCGATAGGCGACGGCGGCGATAGGCGACGGCGGCGATAGGCGACGGCGGCGATAGGCGTCGGCGGCGATAGGCGTCGGCGGCGATAGGCATCGGCGGCGATAGGCGACGGCGGCGATAGGCGACGGCGGCGATAGGCGACGGCGGCGATAGGCGACGGCGGCGATAGGCGACGGCGGCGATAGGCGTCGGCGGCGATAGGCGTCGGCGGCGATAGGCATCGGCGGCGATAGGCGTCGGCGGCGATAGGCATCGGCGGCGATAGGCGACGGCGGCGATAGGCGACGGCGGCGATAGGCGACGGCGGCGATAGGCGACGGCGGCGACGGCGGCGATAGGCGACGGCGGCGATAGGCGACGGCGGCGATAGGCGACGGCGGCGATAGGCGTCGGCGGCGATAGGCGTCGGCGGCGATAGGCGTCGGCGGCGATAGGCGACGGCGGCGATAGGCGACGGCGGCGATAGGCGACGGCGGCGATAGGCGACGGCGGCGACGGCGGCGATAGGCGACGGCGGCGATAGGCGACGGCGGCGATAGGCGACGGCGGCGATAGGCGACGGCGGCGATAGGCAACAACGTACGGGGAAGTCTTCAAAATGGCGACATCTTAAAAAACATTATTTAACGTTATTTAAAACAAACGTTGTTTTGGACTTAATATGATCTAACTCTATATTATTATTATTATTATGTTTTTTGGTTGAAAAATATCAAAAAACAAAGAAAAACAAATAAGTCACGTGACTAAAAACCATGAAAAAAGTTGAACTGCAGCGTTCTCAGCCATGTGACCGAAATGACACCCAGTCCACAACACGTCGCTATTAATACAATTTTATCATTGTTTAAACATCAGAAAGTGAGAAAAAGTAGATCCTCACACGTCATAGATTACGCTGCATGAACCAGTGATGCTGCTGCATGTAAACACAACATCGATTCCTGTATCGCCAATTTTCTCCGGCAAATTAGTGTTTTGAGTCACGTTTTTGACTTGCATAAAATTACAAGCGCAATGATGTGATCTTTTTTTTCTTTTCCTTTTTCAAATCTAACTTTACTCTGTGCAGCAAATGGCTCCGTTATCTCGTACCGTGCAGTGCAGGGTTTGCGCTCGCAGCATCGTGAGCTTTAAACTCTCATCTCCTCAAGTCTGCTCCTTTTGTCTCATATTTATAAATCATTTAAGACTCAAAAAATCCCGTGCTCTTAAGAAATACATCAAAACGAGAATCGAGGTCACAGCTGCAAATCCCCTTCCTCGACTAAATGACCTGCATTTCTCGCCCAAAACGACTCCTCCGCTGAACAATCGCGTACATTCATTCCCGTAGCGTCTCGGTATTCAATGCACGCGTTTCATTTTGCATTCTTCTTGTGATGGACCGTGTGTGTCTGTAGAAGTGAAATCGTGGGAAATTGATATCTGAACATTTGCACAAAGGCCAAAGTGTTGAAATATCGCTAACATTTGGTGTGGGGGGATTTGCAACTTCTCAACTTCGTCCAAGTTTCTGTTGCATAACTCTCCCCAAAAGAGGGCCAAGTATGACGTACCGTTTCTGCTGTATTGAAAGAAGATTCTGTTAACTGTACTTTGCATGAAAGTGAAAGAGTTTGTAGTGATACTTTCGAGATATTTGAGCTAAAAACAGCAAAAGGAGAAGAACAGATTTGAGTAAGAGACTTTTTTCCCAGCATCCTGGTTTTGTGTGTGTCCACGGAAACACCATATCCTGATTTCTTTTTTTACTATTTTATTTTTCATCAGAACATAAAACATACACAAACTTAACAGCATTTATTACACCAGAAGAGGGGGTAAAAAAAAAAAAAAAAGAACAAAAAAAAAAGCAAAACAAATGATACAGGAAATAGAAAATAATAATAACAATAATAACAATAATAATAACTAGACTTGGTGAGGCTTAAGTTTTCGGAGCAAAAGTTGAGAATAAGGGCGTGGCATCAGAAAAAAGGGGGGAAATAATAAATAAATAAAAAGACATTTCATTGGTACACGTATCCATTCATAAATGCTCATATCCTGATTTCAATAACCTGCTTATGACGGTAGCCTGGTTATGAGAAATCGGATTATTCTCCAGAGTACTGTGACACGTCGACACAGTATCAACACTGTATCCGGAGTACTGTGACACGTCGACACAGTATCAACACTGTATCCGGAGTACTGTGACACGTCAACACAGTATCCGGAGTACTGTGACACGTCAACACAGTATCCGGAGTACTGTGACACGTCGACACAGTATCAACACTGTATCCGGAGTACTGTGACACGTCAACACAGTATCCGGAGTACTGTGACACGTCAACACAGTATCCGGAGTACTGTGACACGTCAACACAGTATCAACACAGTATCCGGAGTACTGTGACACGTCAACACAGTATCCGGAGTACTGTGACACGTCAACACAGTATCAACACAGTATCCGGAGTACTGTGACACGTCAACACAGTATCAACACAGTATCCAGAGTACTGTGACACGTCAACACAGTATCAACACAGTATCCGGAGTACTGTGACACGTCAACACAGTATCCGGAGTACTGTGACACGTCGACATAGTATCCGGAGTACTGTGACACGTCGACACAGTATCCGGAGTACTGTGACACGTCGACACAGTATCCGGAGTACTGTCGACACAGTATCCGGAGTACTGTGACACGTCGACACAGTATCCGGAGTACTGTGACACGTCGACACAGTATCCGGAGTACTGTGACACGTCGACACAGTATCCGGAGTACTGTGACACGTCGACACAGTATCCGGAGTACTGTGACACGTCGACACAGTATCCGGAGTACTGTGACACGTCGACACAGTATCCGGAGTACTGTGACACGTCGACACAGTATCCGGAGTACTGTGACACGTCGACACAGTATCCGGAGTACTGTGACACGTCGACACAGTATCCGGAGTACTGTGACACGTCGACACAGTATCCGGAGTACTGTGACACGTCGACACAGTATCCGGAGTACTGTGACACGTCGATACAGTATCCGGAGTACTGTGACACGTCGACACAGTATCCGGAGTACTGTGACACGTCGACACAGTATCCGGAGTACTGTGACACGTCGACACAGTATCCGGAGTACTGTGACACGTCGACACAGTATCCGCAGTACTGTGACACGTCGACACAGTATCCGGAGTACTGTGACACGTCGACACAGTATCCGCAGTACTGTGACACGTCGACACAGTATCCGGAGTACTGTGACACGTCGACACAGTATCCGGAGTACTGTGACACGTCGACACAGTATCCGGAGTACTGTGACACGTCTACACAGTATCCGGAGTACTGTGACACGTCGACACAGTATCCGGAGTACTGTGACACGTCTACACAGTATCCGGAGTACTGTGACACGTCGACACAGTATCCGGAGTACTGTGACACGTCGACACAGTATCCGGAGTACTGTGACACGTCGACACAGTATCCGGAGTACTGTGACACGTCGACACAGTATCCGGAGTACTGTGACACGTCGACACAGTATCCGGAGTACTGTGACACGTCGACACAGTATCCGGAGTACTGTGACACGTCGACACAGTATCCGGAGTACTGTGACACGTCGACACAGTATCCGGAGTACTGTGACACGTCGACACAGTATCCGGAGTACTGTGACACGTCGACACAGTATCCGGAGTACTGTGACACGTCGACACAGTATCCGGAGTACTGTGACACGTCGATACAGTATCCGGAGTACTGTGACACGTCGACACAGTATCCTGAGTACTGTGACACGTCGACACAGTATCCGGAGTACTGTGACACGTCGACACAGTATCCGGAGTACTGTGACACGTCGACACAGTATCCGCAGTACTGTGACACGTCGACACAGTATCCGGAGTACTGTGACACGTCTACACAGTATCCGGAGTACTGTGACACGTCGACACAGTATCCGGAGTACTGTGACACGTCGACACAGTATCCGGAGTACTGTGACACGTCTACACAGTATCCGGAGTACTGTGACACGTCTACACAGTATCCGGAGTACTGTGACACGTCGACACAGTATCCGGAGTACTGTGACACGTCTACACAGTATCCGGAGTACTGTGACACGTCGACACAGTATCCGGAGTACTGTGACACGTCGACACAGTATCCGGAGTACTGTGACACGTCTACACAGTATCCGGAGTACTGTGACACGTCGACACAGTATCCGGAGTACTGTGACACGTCTACACAGTATCCGGAGTACTGTGACACGTCGACACAGTATCCGGAGTACTGTGACACGTCGACACAGTATCCGGAGTACTGTGACACGTCGACACAGTATCCGGAGTACTGTGACACGTCGACACAGTATCCGGAGTACTGTGACACGTCGACACAGTATCCGGAGTACTGTGACACGTCGACACAGTATCCGGAGTACTGTGACACGTCGACACAGTATCCTGAGTACTGTGACACGTCAACACAGTATCAACACAGTATCCGGAGTACTGTGACACGTCGACACGTCGTCAAAGTTTTTTTTAGATTTGTATAATTTTATCATCATTTCAGTTGTCTACTGTACAATACATTTATCTTTGAGCAGCTAACTAACTTCTGCGGCGGCCTGGGCTGCTCTCAGACTGAACTGACCCTGTGGGACTCATTTTTCCACGGTTAAAAACGTACCGTATTTTCCGGACTATAAGTTGCACTGGAGTATAAGTCGCACCAGCCAAAAAATGCATAATAGAGAAGAAAAAACATATATAAGTCGCACTGGAGTATGAAATGCGGTTGCAAGTGTGAAAATAACAAATAATGTCACATTTAAGTCACTCCGGAGTATAAGTATATAAGTATAAATATAAGTCGCACCCCGGCCAAAACTATGAAAAAAGACTTATAGTCCGGAAAATACGGTATGTCCTGAAGTTGCGATTGCGCTTTGCAGCCTCCTGTTCTCATTTAAATGTATCTTGTGTGCTAAAAAGCCGTAAGTTAGCAAAGTTGCTAGCATGTTTATCTCCTCGCCATATCTGTGCCATTGTTGCCATAGTTACCAGAATATTCAGATACATCATCTCTGATATTCAGATACCTCTCTCTGAGCGCATGTAAACACTATATCCAGAATACTGTCATAACCGGGTTATTCGTGCGCATGTAAACATAGTCAATGAACATTTTCTACCATAAACATTTTCATTTCCCACACATGCTTTTTTTTGGGTGCGCAAAGGTTTTTCTTGTGTGTGTGTGTTTGCTTTATCACATCTTCACAAATTAAGTGTAGTTCTCTAGAAACGCGCCAGAGTTTGCGTTAATCAGCTCACAAAGATCATAAAATCTATGACGTAATCCCTCAGGTGCATTTCTCTGTGAGGCTGGACTATAACTTTTGGTACAAGGTTTAGCCTGTTGATTTGCTGAAAAACGATCCAAACTCGCTTTCTATGAGCCGAGAAAGTGAAACAATCCACTCATTTTGTCGGGAAAAACACGGCATCAGACACAGGTGTAATCAGAAGCCATGTAATCTAGCACCGTGAAGAAATTTATGACTTTACTCAACTTTTGCATCTCCCAGTTGAGCATTTCCGCGCTTGAGGGATTTAAATATATTCACCTCAACGCTTCAAGTCCAGAAAACACTGCTTTACAAATCTCACAATAAAGTTTCATGGTTTTACGCCGCTGCAAGGTGTAAAGGAGCTGAATTACACCATACTATATCTTTTTTTAATCCGAGTGACTCTTAAATGTAAGCCAAAATCAACAAATAATTTAGTAATCTGGTCTCCCATCTCAGCTTCCCCTCCCCCGGTTTCCCCCTCTTCTCTCCTCCAGCTCATGCTCCTCGGGGAGATGAGGTCAGAGTCAAGGGAGATGCAGTGATTAGACCCTAAACTCCAAACTTACAGTCCGTTGACTAAAGTTCATTGCCTGACCAGCCGTTCCCAACACGTTTTGGCAAACTTCTTATCAAAACTGTGTGAGGGTCTGGGGCTCGACCGCTGCGTTTCAATTTCTAGGGCGGAGTTTAGAGCAGAGACAGAACCAATCACATAACCCCAGAAGTGACTCAAAAAACGCGACGCGCTTAACCGGATATTACGTAGCCCGTGTCAACAAGGCGTGTTCCGCGTTATCCGTCCTGAACGCAGAAAATGTCTCCTGAATCGCGATGACGCCCTTCGTATAACCGCATCTAACGCACGTTCATCACGGCGAGTAGAGCGGACTTTCCTGATTGTTCAAACCGAAGCGAGAGCAGAAGTAAACACTCTGTCACGAGCCGGGTCACGAGCCGGGTCACGAGCCGGGTCACGAGCCGGGTCACGAGCCGGGTCACGAGCCGGGTCAAGAGCCGGGTCATGAGTCGGGTCACGAGCCGGGTCACGGGCCGGGTCACGAGCCGGGTCCGCCATCTTGAATGTTTTGGAACGGGGGATGAAGAGCTACTTCCGTATCTCAGTGTGACGCGTTAAAAACCTCCGACTGGGATTGGTCGGTAAATGGATGGCCGACGATTTCATTGGCTCTGACTCCGATTCCAGACCCTTACGCATTCAAACAGAATGTGGGCGGGGCTGGCGGATCAGGCAATACAGTTTATGCGTCGTCTATGTCTATGAAGGCGAGACTGCAGTTCGTGTACCTGCTCAGACGCGGCTAAGTCACTGTGTTACTGCAAACGCCGGATAACGCCGCATGTGTCAGCGATGAGCGGTGTGCTGTGTCTGGACGTCCGGCCGGAGCTTATCCCATGCACAATTCACCCCCTTTTCAGAGCATGTTTCATCAAAGGTGTGCTATGTCACTTTCCTGGTGGTATTCAAATACTATTATGTGCAAGCAGACTCAGTTACAGGTCGGATCTGTGAAGAGGTGCAAATGATAACACCACTTGTGTTGAATGAATGCGAGATAACGTTTGGCACACGTCAGAGGGAAGGAAATGACATCTCCATGGAGACTTGAAGGGGGCAGATCCTCCAGCAGAAACGGTATAGTGCAGCTTTAAAGCAACAGTACGTAACTTTTTGCAGGCGGAACATCATAGTACCGTATTTTTCTGACAATAAGTCGCACTGGAGTATAAGTCGCACCAGCCAAAAAATGCATAATAGAGAAGAAAAAACATATATAAGTCTCACTGGAGTATAAAATGCGGTTACTAGTGTGAAAATAACAAATAATATCACATATAAGTCAAGAATAAGTATAAGTATATAAATATAAATATAAGTATTAGTCGCACTCCGGCCTAAACTATGAAAAAAAGGTGCGACTTATAGTCCGGAAAATACGGTAATAGAAAGTTGGAAATATACTTCAGTTGCTCGCTCAATGTATGGACGCAGTTTTTTAGTGCAATACTTTTTTCTTTTCTTTTTTACACATACTATTGGATTTTTTAGACTTTAGGCTTGGACTAGACTTAGAATAACTTTATTGATCCATGAGGGAAATGATTTGGACTCAATATGTTAACAAACTATAATATGTTAACAAAGTAATACAAAATTATGAATTATTAAAGTAGCAGAGAGAGCAAAATACTTCATCTCAGACGATGACATTCTTATGTCAGTTTTGAACAATGATTAAAACACACATTCATGAACTAAAACACACATTACTGTGGCTTTTGTTGCCTCTCGGTGTCTCTTCATGTCCAGTGGGGACGTGCTGGAAAACACACTGCATTAAAGTGAATCAGGTTATTACACAGAGACAGGAAACGTCTCATTGTGTCATGTCCAGCTCACTGACCATCACCATCTGTGTTTTCCTTGGAAAGACAACTGTTTTCTGTTTTACCACACGGAAAAGTGCCACTCAGCAGGAGGGAAATATTGGTCAAGGTGGGTTTTTACAGTGGTTCATACTGGGGACTTGTCATTATCAACACCACCTATGGAAATGTATTGTCATTAATGCATTCACGTTGTATAGGGACAGACAGACATCGTTCAAGGTAATTATGTTTATTTATAGAGCATAATTCACAAAGTCATTCAAAGTGCTCGATAGAAGAAGTTAGTTTGTTCATATCTGTCATAATAAATGCCTTCTCCGTGTCTAGATTCAGTCACGCCACCGACTTGAGCAATACGCATCATTTACACATATATAAATACATAATAGAGAAGAAAAAAAGTATATATAAGTTGCACTGGAGTATGAAATGCAGTTGCAAGTGTGAAAATAACAAATAATGTCACATATAAGTCGCTCCGGAGTATAAGTATATAAGTATAAATATAAGTATAAGTCGCACCCCGGCCAAAACTATGACTTATAGTCCAGAAAATACGGTACTTTCTTGAGTAGTAGTTTCCCCAAAAACTTACATCACAATATCAGTCATTTCAGTGGACCACGACTTTGTACTTTCAATTGAATAACAGTATTTGTAAGTAACGTTTGTCTTACAATATTTTGCTATTGTCTGTGCTTCATGTCACATTTTAGATATTGCTTTTACTTTCTTGGAACATAGTGGAACCAAGTAGGTCGTAGAAAAAGCATTACTTGGTTGATTTTATATTTCCCTCTAGGTTATTTTATGCAGAAAAAAATGTGACTTTGGAGTTGAAGCCTTTGATACGATGTCATGTAAAGGGAACGTCAGTTTACTTTCTGTTAGTCGAAGTTAGTTTGTTTATATCTGTCATAATAAATGCCTTCTCCGTGTCTAGATTCAGTCACGCCACTGACTCGAGCAATAAGCATCATTTACACTCTGGAATTCTGCTGAAAAAACAGACATACAGTATAAATCTATAGTTACGACGTGATCTTATCTTTACGTTCTCAGCGGTTTCATCGGTTTCACGTGTACAAACCTCTGACTCTCCGCCACACACACATGTTTTTGCAGATATATGACACAAACTGCAAAATCCGAAACGCGCAGCGGGTTGTGCTCCCGTAAGCTCGTTTTAATTGAAAAGTCGATCCGCAGACTAAGCAGTTGTGCTACGAAAGCAAACAGCCTCTTATTTTGAAATATCAGTGTTTGGTTGTTCAGGCTGTGGGGTTTACAAACTCAAGCTCAACAGTGGGTTACGCTGGAAAAATGAATATGAGTTTACTTGAATTCAGATTTTGTTGGGAGTAGATTTGACTTTTTAGTTTAGGTTTTGTTTAGTTATTGGTCTGAAGAAATATTCAACTTCAACAAAGTGTTTCTGACTTTTGAGCTAAATGATTTGCCATTGTTTCAAGGCGCTCGTTGTCATTTAGGACATTTGCGTGCCTCAATGGTGATGATATAGCTTTCCTTATGTTCCACAGTATAGCATTACACTTAAAGTAATGACACTACCAGGCCAAGGCAGATCTGTGGAGAGGTGACTCTGGCTCACAGTGAAAATGCTTGTTTTTCATGTATTTTTGAGCAATAAACACACCAGTAATGGATAAATTGCTAGATAGATCAGTTTAATGCAGGATAATGGAAAGTAATAACATCTCCATGGAGACAAACCGCTAGCACAGCCCCGCCCAGAAAAGTTACACGGGGCCTCTTTAAGAAATGATGTGGACAATTGTCTTTGAGATTGTGTTTAAAGGACTAAGCACTGTTATTTTTTTGAGAAGCTGTTGTCCAAAAAACGGGCAAAAAACCCCCTCAAACAATCTTAAAAATGAACCAAAAAAAATGGAGAATCGGGCAGGACTGGACAATGAGTTTTATTTAAATAATACAAAGAGCCATGAAAAAACAAAACATCGACTTTAAGAGCTCGTAGAAATGCAACGAACTATGCAATAAATCATACAGCTGAGAAACAGGGAAGAACTGCAGTGCAAGGAAAAAGGAAAATCAGAACGAATGATAAAAAGAAACTACTACAAGACTAACAAGGGCAGAAATGGAGAGAGCACATCAGGAAAACCTCCAATCGGCCGTATCAGAACACTGCAAACGGGAGATGGATTGGGATAACTCAAAAATAATTATAACATGAGTACAAACACTGGACACGGGAGGCAAAAGATGACAGGATACGAGGCACACGAACCATGAACCGAGACGAAGGAGCTTTCATGCTCCCACACGTCTGGGACACGCCCCTCCAGAGACCACCGGGCAGCAGGGGGCGTGGCAGAGGCAAAACATGTCAAGGTAAACATAAGCTACTTTTGAGGATGAATTGCATTAATGGATGTCAACAAATGGAATAAAAATAAAACAATTGTGAGGCTGAAATTGACCAAAAAAACATAAAACATAAATTGGGCAAAATCTTTTGGACTCAATCTTGTGTCTTGTCTCGTCTTGTAGAAAATGTGTCAAAAAATAAAATAAAACATGTCCAAAGGTTGAAAAAAAAAAACTTAATAAATACAAATAATTTAGCGTGAAATAAGAAAATAGAAATCGAAACAGCTTCTCTGATGTTGCTTATGTTCTTTGTTCTAATACAACTTATTGTTTTAGTTAATGAATGCACTGTTAGCCCTGAACATGTGTCATTCATCTTCATAATCATGTGCAATACTGTCATAATCATGTGCAATACTGTCATAATCATGTGCAATACTGTCATTCATGTGCAATATTGTCATATTCATGTGCAATACTGTCATAATCATGTGCAATACTGTCATTCATGTGCAATATTGTCATATTCATGTGCAATACTGTCATATTCATGTGCAATACTGTCATAATCATGTGCAATACTGTCATAATCATGTGCAATACTGTTATATTCATGGCAATACTGTCATAGTCATGTGCAATATTGTCATATTAATGTGCAATACTGTCATGTGCAATACTGTCATATTCATGTGCAATACTGTCATAATCTTGTGCAATACTGTCATATTCATGTGCAACACTGTCATAATCATGTGCAATACTGACATAATCATGTGCAATACTGACATAATCATGTGCAATACTGTCATAATCATGTGCAATACTGTCATATTCATGTGTAATATTGTCATATTTATGTGCAATACTGACATAATCATGTGCAATACTGTCATATTCATGTGCAATACTGTAATATTCATGTGCAATCCGGTCATATTCATGTGCAATACTGTCATATTCATGTGCAATACTGTCATATTCATGTGCAATACTGTAATATTCATGTGCAATACGGTCATATTCATGTGCAATACTGTCATATTCATGTGCAATACTGTCATAATCATGTGCAATACTGTCATAACCATGTGCAATACTGTCATAATCATGTGCAATACTATTTGGTGCAATATTCTCTGTCCATAAAACAGCTGTAAATAAGAGTGTTACTATTGTTATTATTATTTTCTACTTTTTATTAAGAGTATAAGAGGTTTTGTATAAGAGTGTTAAGAGTGTTTTTATAAGTTTTTATAAGTTATCTGCTTCGTTATTATTTACTTCTGTGCCTACTTTGTGTTGCAAGAGTGGAATTTCCTCATTGCTGGGACAAATAAAGGCTTATCTTATATTATTTTATCGGGGGTTTCTGGTGTTTTTTTTATTTAACTTTCCCTGACAATACACAAATGTGAAGTGCTGTTGTTGCGGCCTGTAAGAGGAGGAAGTGAGAACATTTGGTGCTGACCACGTGTCACCAGGCTCACCTCAGGCGATTCATTACCATCGGTGCATTTACGGCCGGTTTCAAACACATTGTGGAGGGTGAAAGTGAAAAGACTAAAGCGTCGTAGAACATAGCGTTTCCTAAATAACGTGCTGCTAGACATGAGCCAGACTGAGGGAAAACACTGACTAACTTTACCTCTGCTAAAACAGGGTTATAAAGGGAGGAATAATATTGTTTTCAAGGCTGATGTTGAGCTGAGTGCTGAGTGGTATAAGCATTAATAGCTCCACATTCTGAAAAGAATGACAACAACTGAAAAGTAGTTCTTGCTTAGATAATATTGGATTTCACACAAATTAATGGGGAAGTGAAATTAGTCGGCTTCAAATTAAAAGAACCAACCCATTCAAACAGAAACATGTGATTTTACATGTATTTTAAAAGGTTCAGGCCAGTTTGTTTCTTGATTTCTGACCATTTCAATGTTATTTTACAGTAAAAATTATTTCATTTTTTATTTAGATTAATCTTTTCACATTTAATTCATTTTTCTTTATTTTCTTCCCATGAACAGGAGCAAAGAGATTGTTGTTTGTCTCCTATAATGGTATAGTTTTCAGCCGTATGTCTCCATGTTTGTTATTGATTACATTTAACTATAGCCTTAACTTCATCTGACCCCGTCGCCCTCTGACCCACAAGTCTCGGCTGCTCGATTTGTTTTCCAGTCACAGTAATGCCACACGACCAGCAGCTTTACACCAGGGTAAGGTTAGGATGGCTGTTGGGTTCAGGAACAACACATGTGTTGCATTTAGGCCTTTGGGACAGGTTTGCTGATCGGGACTTTGCAGAACTTAACACTTAATAACACGTCTTGGATTATGCATATGTTCATGTGTTTTAGAGTGATGTCAAAGTCATCGTTGTCTTAGCAATGACTAATTCAAAACATGACACTGAAAAACAGGAAGCTTCTTAATGTATAAGAAGCTTCCTGTTTTTCTTAATGTGTAATGTTGTTTTTATATATAACGTTTTTCCATTAAAATTAAGTATTTTATACGTGCAAATCGCCAATATTTGGGGAATCCAAATTTGATAAATTGTTTAAATTTCCTGCTTCATTTTGTTGACATAACCCACAAAATAGCATATAGGGGATTTTGTTTAAATTATGTAGTATTTGAGTAGATCTGACTTAAAATGAGTGTAAAATTCAAATTTTGTGTGTTTTTATGTAGTTAAACTTGAATAAATCAGGCTTTTAATTAGATATGAACAAAACCTTCTGTACGATTGATTAAACTCTTGTTCAGTTCAAGCGTGTAAAGTTTGGTGTGTGTAGGTGAAACTTTAATGTCTGATCATAAAGGGGTTGGAAATTAATTTTGAGAAAACAGCCCTTGAATTACAATGTCCCATATACATTTATGGATGTATATTATATGGAAGTTGCTTAAATGAAGTATTTAAACATCTTTCGGTGGCTTTAACTTAATGTATGTGAATAAAAAGCATCAACATTAGCCCATACTCATGATTTGTAATACTTAAATCCATAAGTTCATTATTGACATTTGGTGAAAGATTACCATTTTGTTTCATTTCCAAATATTATCATTTTGGTCACTATGGTTACATCACAACACCAGTGAACAATCCCCAATGTCAGCTTGCATTGGTAAAGCGCTGCTCTGTGTAGGAAAAGGGGGGATGGAGGAAGTCATCTGAACACTCAGTGAATGACAAGAAGAAAAAAGAAAGCATATGTCACTGTCTCCAGCCCTAAATGTGTCTGAAGGCAGTTTGTTTGAGTCATTATTATAGCCTGAAAACAGTTACTAAGGACACGGCGCATGGAAAACAGTCAGGTTGGGAAACGCTGACTTCCCTCAAACGGGTTGAATCACAGAGCGTTGTGGCATAATTAGAGGAACGTATAAAACTAGAGAACAGAAGGAGGAGGGCGGTGCTTCTGTCGATGCTCATCGTGTTGTGGGAGGAGGTTGTCTAGTTAGTGACAGACCAACTTTGGAAAACCAGAAGAAATAGTGTGCGCATGTAACCATCTACTTAAAACTATGAACGTACCTGGAGATCTAGAGAAGGGTCCCTCAGGCGTTGCTCGTTGGGCCTGACGTGTTGTTTCAGTGGCATTAAAGATTGGGCAAAGAACACATTTGAGAGAATGAAGTCAATTTATGGCAACAATGTGTGTAATTTCTACCCAAAATAGACTGTGTGGGAGTTTTAATGGATCTAAAATGTTGTAACAAAATATAATGGCTGAAATATAGTGCTTAATCTACCCTAAACTGGACTAATGCAAAAACAAACTTGATAACTATTGACCTCAACTTTGGTCCATAACTCTATATTTGTGTGCAGCTGTTGAAGTCGTTTACATTTACTTAAGTAGTTTTAAAGAAATTATACTTACTACTTACTTAAGCAGTTTTCAATCTGCATACTTTTACTCCAACAAGAGTATATTTAGTTTTAGGTAACATTACTCTAACTTGAGTAAAAGTCTGAGCTAGATACGGTTTAGTTTTTCAAATTTGTTGTTGTTTATCCAATGAAATTACCAGATTTTGTGCATTATTTCATGTTTTGTCTTTCCAATTACAAGAAGTTAAAATTATAAAACAGACGCTCTATACAGAGATATATTCTTACAATTACCGTATTTTCCGGACTATAATAAATAGTATAAGCCAAAAAATGCGGTTTCAAGTGTGAAAACAACGAATAATATCACATATAAGTCGCTCCGGAGTATAAGTATATAAGTATAAATATAAGTATAAGTTGCACCAAAACTATGAAAAAAGGTGCGACTTATAGTCCGGAAAATACTTTCTTGAATAGTAGTTTCCCCAAATACTTACATCACAATATCAGTCATTTCATTGGACCACTACTTTGTACTTTCAATTGAATAACAGTATTTGTAAGTAACGTTTGTCTTACAATATTTTGCTATTGTCTGTGCTTCATTTTAGATATTGCTTTTACTTTCTTGGAACATAGTGGAACCAAGTAGGTCGTAGAAAAAAGCATTACTTGGTTGATTTTGTATTGCCCTCGAGGTTACCTTAATGAACTGTGTGTGTCATCAATACCAGAGATCAAGTACAGGGCAGTGGTTCCTTTCATGTCTCCCCAGCACCCGTGCGCTGAGGCGGGACGCAGGAATCGCTCTTTTTGATGCCGTTCACTGACCTGCTCCGAGCGTCTCCTCTTCTCTCCAAAACACAGGAGCGACTGTTCAGTCCAGGAGTCAGGACGGCCCACCGCCCCCCAAAGACCCTCATTAATCCCTGTGTGAAGACATGGACGAGAGGCAGCGGGATCAGGAGAAAGGCATGACGTTAACTGGACTTCCCTCTGCAACGGATAATCAACCATCGCAGGGATTCACTTTGCGCCCATCTTGACGTGTTCACTGTATTTATTGCTTCTTTATTGTTGTCAAACTCATCTGATATTGCATTTTGTGAAAGCTGATCTTTTAAAAGCGTTAAAAGTTCCCATAGAGACAGGTAAACACTATGAAACCTGTATTAGATTACAACAAATGAATCTGTCTGTCCCAATCAAATAAACAATGGCGGCCTTTTTGACCATTGCTAATTACTCACACAACCTTTGAGTCGAGATATTAGTCGATTAATTAGTAATTGTCAATATTCAGGTCACAATTTAATCGTGAAAATTGAAAAAATAATAATAATTGCCATAGATTTAGAGAAAGATTGGGAGAAACAACATAATTTCATTTCGTTCTCTTCTCCAAATGTTTTATCTGTCCATTTATGTCATGAATTAATTATTTGTATTCAGTTGGTTTGGTTTGTTTGGTGCAACAACCATATACACTCATTTAATTTGGGGTGAAATAAAAAGTGAAAGTGTGGAATATGGGGACATTTTGGTAACTGCACTTTTACTTCAGATACTTTTGGTTCCTCTTAATGTCTGCACGTCACAGTGAATCACGCACCACACATTTTCCAGTAATCCATTTGGAGTAAATCGCATTGCCTTTGTTACCACAGAGTTATGTTGATTCAGTGGAGAAAGGAAACACTTGCCGTTTGCTCCATTTTGATTTGCCCTCAAGGTACAAATTAAAACACATTTACACATAGCATTCAAATATTTCATCTTGTTGACTCAGAATCTCATTAAACTTAGAACACCTGGAGAGAACAAAGCCCACAATGATGATGCAAGGGCTACTGCAACCTTTATGAGTGAATGCTCAAACAATGTATTTTACAACAATGTTTTGCTTAGTAATGGCTGAATTATGAATGAATCTGTTTTGTGCGGTTTGTTGTTTTGTCTCCTGTTGTTGACTCTTGGAATCAGTAACCAATCAGGGAGCGGTAAAGTAAAGCCAAATTGTTACCTGAGGAAGATACATTTGAGACTGAAACGTTGTCAGATTGTCCTAATAAAAGCAGCTTTTCAGTTCAAGTATCTCGGGGTCTTGTTCACGAGTGAGGGAAGGATGGAGCGTGAGATCGACAGGCGGATCGGTGCAGCGGCTGCAGTGATGCAGTCGCTGCATCGGACCGTTGTGGTAAAGAGGGAGCTGAGTCGAAAGGCAAAGCTCTCTATTTACCGGTCGGTCTACGTTCCTACCCTCACCTATGGTCATGAGCTTTGGGTAGTGACCGAAAGAACAAGATCGCGGATACAAGCGGTCGAAATGAGTTTCCTCCGCCGTGGGCCTGGGCGCTCCCTTAGAGATAAGGTGAGGAGCTCGGCCACAGGGCAGGAGCTTGGAGTAGAGCCGCTGCTCCTCCACGTCGAGAGGAGCCAGCTGAGGTGGCTCGGGCATCTGTTCCGGAGCCTCCTGGGCGTCTCTCTGGGGAGATGTTCTGGGCATGTCCCACCGGGAAGAGGCCCCGGGGAAGACCCAGGACACGCTGGAGGGACTATGTTTCTCGCTGGCCTGGGAACGCCTCGGGACCCCCCGGAGGAGTTAGAGGAAGTGTCCAGTGTGAGGAAAGAGTTCCTGCTTAGACTGCGGCCCCCCGCAACGCAGCCCCAGATAAGCGGAAGACGGCCGGACAAGTTTGTTTGCACTAACAAATAGTTTTGTTGAATCAACAGCTAAAAAAATAGAGTAAACAATAGAGACCATGAGCCTCAGAGACGAATAAGTAGCATTTCCACATTTCTGTTCAGAATATTGCAATAAATACTGATGCACGACATACCCAAAGCTTTAGGTCTTACATCTGTAATTTTAGGCATCTGTGGATAGACCAAACAACAAGTCAAGTCTGATGTTTGGTGGTAAATGATTCAATGTTTTTACATCCAGTAAACTCTGCATCACTTTGACCATACATGGCTTTTGTTTTGGATGCTTGAGCTGGTGTGAGTTCATGCCTCAGGCCTGACCACATGGTCATTTACTGAAAAAACATGTCCCCTGCGCTTTATGGCACCTGATCAAGACAAACACACAGGGTTTTCTTTAATGTTTGAGTAAAAGTCAATACACAATAGCTTTTTTATTAAACTGTTAAAATAAAAAAACATTAAGATTTGATCGAGCCAGAGAATAGACAAAATAACAGTATACAATGAATTTACTGCTTCAGACAAACTTGTAGCTCTTGTAGTTTGATCTTAATTAAAGTGTGGCATACATTTTGGTGAATTACTGTTATGGTTCACTTTGTGTTCCCTCTCCCCGCCCCGTGTGTGGCAGGGGGCGTGGCAGGGGGCGTGGCTGGCTCACAGGGCTGCAGAGGAGACATACCTGCACTTCATCTAATCATCCATCCATCCACTCTGCCAGATCATTCCATCACGGTCGGTCGGTGGTGCTGCCTGAGCTTTTGCACTTCCATAACATTCTCACCATTGAGCGCATCTGAATAAAAGCATTTAAACTAAATCTACAAAGGAAAAATAAATGGCACATACAGAGTGTAGGCCTCGTTCACTATGTAACATAAGATATTTAAAAAGAAAGATGGTATATGGTAGTGATGCACGGGTTGCCTTGGAGCCCACGGGTCCTGCGTTGGGGCCAATACATTCTCATTTCATTGCGGGGCGGGTTGGGACGATTTGGAGCGGGTTATAAAATGCTCACGTGTCTCCTATCCACGTGTTTCTTTGCATTTAGACGAGTATAAATTCAGTTCCTCATTAGACTCATTTCTCGCTGTAATACAACACGAAGCAGAACATTGACATTGTGAGCTGATTTACCTGTGTAAATGTGTCTCCACGTCTGGATCTGCTTCTGAGCTTGTTCTTAGCGAGTGAGCAAGTGGCTTGTGTTTGGAGACGCACTTACCTGCTGCTCCTTTGTCCTTTTGACTCGCTCCAGCTTCTCGTGTTGTCCAGCTCCCAGTCTCATCTTGGTCCTGCGCTGTGCTCCAGCTAAGTCAGCCTGCTACCTGCCTCCACTTCCTGCTACCTGCCTCCACTTCCTGCTACCTGCCTCCACTTCCTGCTACCTGCCTCCCCTGCCTGCTACCTGCCTCCACTGCCTGCTACCCGCCTCCACTTCCTGCTACCTGACTCCACTTCCTGCTACCTGCCTCCACTGCCTGCTACTTGCCTCCACTTCCTGCTACCTGCCTCCACTTCCTGCTACCTGCCTCCACTTCCTGCTACCTGCCTCCACTGCCTGCTACCTGCCTCACTTCCTGCTACTTGCCTCCACTTCCTGCTACCTGCCTCCACTGACTGCTACCTGCCTCCACTTCCTGCTACTTGCCTCCACTGCCTGCTACCTGCCTCCACTTCCTGCTACCTGCCTCCACTTCCTGCTACTTACCTCCACTTCCTGCTACCTGCCTCCACTGCCTGTTAACTGCCTCCACTTCCTGCTACCTTCCTCCACTTCCTGCTACCTGCCTCCACTTCCTGCTACCTGCCTCCACTTCCTGCTACCTGCCTCCACTTCCTGCTACTTGCCTCCACTGCCTGCTACCTGCCTCCACTTCCTGCTACCTGCCTCCACTTCCTGCTACCTGCCTCCACTGCCTGTTAACTGCCTCCACTTCCTGCTACTTGCCTTCACTGCCTGCTACCTGCCTCCACTTCCTGCTACCTGCCTCCACTTCCTGCTACCTGCCTCCACTGCCTGCAACATCAACTTTAGGGTCACCAATTAATTCATGTTTTGCCCAGTAGTATGTTATAAAAAAAACAAAGGATATGACGACACGCTCTGTAAATCGAACCAATAGGAAACAATGAAGCCGCAGCCTCACTAATCCAGACGAGACCAAAGCATGATTTACCAGTCATTAATGAAGACTTTTGACTATTCCTGAACACACTGCTGTCTTTTCCAGGCCGGTGGCCCACATCTGCTTACAACATTTCCCAGACGCACATCATTTAGAATAAAATTAGGACACGTTTTCACACAGAATTGAATGGACTTGGAGGATATGTTCAGAAGTATAGACAAAATAGACGGTTACACAAGAGAGATCTCCATAATAACACCATTCAGGTCTAAAATACACAAATTATAAGTCAACGAGATGTCAAAAGCAGGACTTACTGTGAGTTGTGGAGATTCCAGACTTGTTCATTGTCCAATCTGTTGCATGGATCCAGGAAAAACATCTTTTCTGATGATAACAGCCACTCATGCGGGTCACAAACATGCTGTGGAATCCCCAAAGAGCAAGCATTAAACTTGTAGAATCTTAATCATAGAATCTGGAATTATATTTATTTTATTTATTTATTTGCAATATATTTTTATTATCTATTATTGGCTATAGTAAAGGTGGTTAAGGTACAGCACCCGTATGCCAGGCTCCAAGTGCAGCCGGCCGCAGTGTTGTGAGGTCGAATCCCAACTCAGACTATACTGCAT